>NC_046978.1:2502516-3102516 GCF_009769545.1 Cyclopterus lumpus
TCTGTTGCGTGTAACATGCAAGTGTAAAACACATCTAATGCAGGGGATTAGCCAAGTGTGGCCTGTTTTAATGCAATCACACGATACAGCAGTGGTCATTAAAAAGACACTTGGCAGAGATCTGTACTATACTGAGTGCACCTTTCTAGTTTTTACTGGAATCTTGTTAGACATTGTTTACCAATCTGGTATGCAGAAAAGACAGAAGGATGTGTATGTTTTGCCAGAGCCTTGTGCCACACTGAAAGATGTAATTAAGGCAACCACACTCAAGCATGCATAATGACACATGATGCTTATCGAGATGCACGGCACATTCCTCATATTAGAGGCTGCAGACTGGTGCATACTGATGCAGGAGAGTGTTGCAATACAGTGTCAAGCCAGCCAAAAGTGGCGCCACTGAGCCCAATGCTGTCCAGCAGCATTGGGCTTTTATCTGTGAGCTTTATTATCTTTTTGTACATGTGTTGCGCAGATAAGGGACTTTATTACCATAAAATGTCAGAAATGGGTGCTTTACCTGAAAGCCACAAAGGAGCCATGATATAATGCCACTGCATCAAGGCCATTCCACTCCCACTCACTTTTCTTCACTTCACCTACACCTCTCTACGTCTTCCTCACTGTCCATCGCTCACCACCTCCTTTCCCGTCAGTGTTTTATAGCAGATACCTCTCTCTCTCTCTCTCTCTCTCTCTCTCTCTCTCTCTAGTATTTTATAGATAAGAGCCATCTGACCTTTCTTTTTGGTGATTACTTTATGATGAGACCACAACTCCCTCCAGCTCTCTCCTTCCTGCCCACCACCTTTCCCATCTACTCTTTCATCGCTGTACATGTCTCATTTATCTTTTTCAAGATTAATTTTAGAACTTCTGTTATAAGAGAGAGCACAGTTAAGAATGATAAAATAGAGGATTGAGAAAGGTAAGAATGAAATATTTTCACTTCATATGGTGACCCAACATGATTCACATTCAATTCACATTCATTGGGACGGAGATTTTCACAATTTTCATGTTCCTCTCATTAAAAAGAGAAAACATTTGTCCCATCAACTTACCTCAAGTTCTGAATGGTTTTGTTTAAAATTCCTCAAATTTAAACATTGAACCTAAATAAAAATGTCAATCATCCAACCGACAGAAGCTGTTTAAGGGCAAAGCCTGCGTAAAATTAAACTGCCATTTATTTTCAGGTGGGAGAGACAGAGGAGTAAGGACCACAGCAGCATCTGACCCAAGTGACATTTGCAGGTATGTTTATGTGCTGTCGAGCATCTAATTATAGAGCTGGGCTAGAAACCAATGTTTGCAGAGCACTCTTCCCTGTTGAATTTGTTTGGTTGCTCGTTCAACAAGCTAAACTGCTAAACAAGACTATTGTTCATGTTTGGAAATATCATAATGAGAGACTTCATCGTGAAAGCGAACGTGGGTTGTTGTTCAAAGTCTCTGGCTCTTGTGTTGAGTAGCAGGTTACTGTCAATGTGACCGTCGGCTCTGCTCGTGATAAAACTCTGACATTACTGCTTTTTGCCAGATTTAATTGACTGTATCAAACTAAGATATTCATATTCATAGAACAACATGTATTAACTGTATTTGTTTTAAAATATAGATGTATCTCTTTTGGTTTCAGATTTGGATGTGGTTTCTCCACACAGGACAAGAGATATGTTTAGCAGTTATGTGTGCTGTAGCAGACAATAAAAAATGCTAGACTTGTAGTAATTATAAGTCACAGAGTAGCTTTTTAAAGTCCAGAATCAGCTTAATAGGTCTACTATAATAAGTGTACCGTAGTTTGGCCTGTATTAACTCGACAGGTCTGTCAGGGTAGCCGGGCATGGCAGCCTCATACCGTTTGTGCAGGCTGTTCCTGGGAAAAACACACTTGATGATTAAGTGCACCAACATGTAGCAAACTTGAGACTTAACAAGTTGTAGAAACAGCATGTGGAAATGTTTTGGCAGGAACAAACACAATCAGGAGACTTGTGAGCTTTCGAAATGTTGCTTGTTTTGACTCCCACTAACAAACAGCCAAGCAACCCTCCCACCTCTGACAGACACCACCCAAGGAGAAGAAATCAGAAGAAAGCAATCAAGAAGAGAGGATATGTCTCCACAGGAGGGACCGACAGAAAAAGATAGGAAGAGACAGGAGAGACACAGACAAACAAAATGAAAGAGCGGATGAATAGATTAAGAAATGTTGAGGGAGGAAGAGAAACAGAAACAGACGGACACATATATGGCAGAGGAAAAAATGTCTGAAGTCCTGATGATATTAGTGAGACTATTGATCATGGTGTGCTTTTCAAAAGCACCCAAATACACTTGTATTGTATTGTATTTTGTATCTAAAAGTTCCATTTACATTCAGACCTTCAGGACAGATTGTGAATCCACATTACTGCCAAAAAGTCTGATTTGGGGAAATAAAAGCTGATGATAGTTTTCTCTTTGTTTGTTATCTCTCTTTGTGTTGTTCTGTTTCTATTCAGTTTATTTTCAATTCAGTTTATTTTGTATAGCCCAATATCATAAATGACAAATTTGCCTCAGAGGCCTTTACAAAAAACTCCCCTCACTTCTGCATTTATTTTCAACACACATAACTACTGAATCAATAGTCAGTCACAAAATGCTGCCCCTCTGAGTTGCAAGTTGGTTGGAGGAAATCCTGGCAGTGCAGCTAATGTTTAAGGTTGAACGCTAATATACTGATTTAGACCTCTGCTGCCTCAATCAGCTGAGCTGGATCCGCAGGGGAAGGAAATGATGTAGCTATGGGTACATTGGGTCGGGCAGTAGATTATTGCATACAACTGCAGAGCCTATTCTCTTGATTTGAAATGTCTCCATCTCCCCTAACACCTCCCTCCCAACCCCAGGCATCTGCTGTGAAACTTGACCATGCTTTAATCAAAGGTGCTGCCAACATAAAAAGTAATGGTTTCTTCAACTATTTTGATGTGGGGATCTGAATGAAAAGATGTAGACTGTTGCCTTGGGACACATTATTTAATTATTATGCATGTAAAAGAAAGACGGCAGAAACAGGAGGCTGAACAAGATCATCTTGATGAAGTGTTTTTTGTCACCGTTGTTATGGTAAGTATACCATGTTTAATATGTATTTCACGACACATACCAGCCAGCAGTGTTAACACTTTCAACCTGCAGTTGTAAACATGATATTGTGAAATTGTAGAATGGAAAATGATACCGATTATGTAAAACCTTCCTATAATGTCAGGTTACTTTTGGAAACCCTGATCTTAGCCGTTGTATTAACATTGCTGAAACAAATCAAAAAATCTCTGTGACAAGCACAACTAATGAGCATGCATTTAACAACTAAATACATTAGAGTTTGCAATTATCTTAATTAACAAGTACTCTAAATAGAATGACAAGGATACACCAGAGGAGGAGAGGGAGGGAACAGAGGGGTGAAAAGTTGAAAATGGATTTGAGATGAAGAGATAGAGAAAATAGAGCATTGATGGAGTGTAACAGAGATAACGGGATGAAGGTAATTGAGGGTAAGGACGGTTTGGAATAAAGGTAGAAATAACATGTGATGTGTAGGTTCAGTGCAAAGCAAACATGTATGCACTGTATTGTAACAAAGTAGGGGGAGTATTCAGCTGTCATTGAATTGAAAATGTAATGCTTTCTGCACTTGTATTATGTGGTCTTTGTTACATATTTCACACGGCAAACTTTAGATTTGAATGATATGATGTGAATTTCTATTGCAGAATACTAAAGAAACAAATTGAGAGAGAAAATGTCAGGGACAGAGAGAGAGAGAGATATAGAAAGAGAACCTCATGTGAAGAGATAAAAAAGGCGCAGAATTACAGGGTAACATATATAAGAGAGCACAAAGCTTCTGGCCTATCAAGCTTTCAATGAGCGTTTCACAATTCATTCCTACTGTAAAGACTTCTTAAAGGCTTGCTGGAGTGCTTTCACTAATACAGTTTCTTAAACATTCTTGAAATTCGTAGAGCTTTACAAATGTAAATGCCTCTGGGTATAACATCATGCAGTTTAATAGTTAAGAGGTAGACAGGATTGTAAGTGTATGTACGTTTAATCACAACATTTAAAACGCGTGACAACTTTGAACCAGGAAATCCTTTTGGTACTAAAATCTAAAATATGTTTCTTATGATGAAAGGAGAAAGATAAGAAGTTGGAGGTGGTACGGTGGGTGTTGTGCAACAGGGACTGAGACAGATGTGGGTAAACTGACAAGCTAGAGTATGTAACGAGGGATAGAAAAGGGCAAAGAGAGCGAGAGAAAACAGAAAGGGAAGAAGTACAGTAACAAGCGAGGGATGGGCTGTAAAGGAAAGAGAAACAAACACATGTAAAAGAAAGATCTCAAGAGGTGCACTTGGAGTAACAATCAGTTCCTGTTGAACGCTGCCTTTGTCTGGCATAACACGGTCACACACATACACACATGCAGTGGAGACCTGTGTGCTCACCGGAGACCTTGAGGAGCACAATAACCCGGTAGAAAATGTCTCTTATATGTCTCCTAGCAACAGAGAGGTAATTGTACAAGATAATATAAATGAGGATGGATCACTGCAACATAAGGACGCAGGAGAGAAGCAAAACAAGCCAAATATCAGACTCCTCTTTGTGCAATAAAGCACTGATTTCGTCAGATACTTGCTCTGTCAGTCAGCCACTTTGTATGTAAGCCAGGAAGTCAGTTGATCAATCATGCCCTTTCAGTTATTTAATCAAACGTTGTGTTTAGCAAGGAATCAGTTAACCAGAAGGTTAGTTGGGATGTACACTAAATGATTAAACTTGGTAGTAAAATAATTGCAGCCAATTAATGGATGAGTTGGCCAGCCAGATAATTAGCAAGCCGATCAGGGAAACAGGATGACTAAGTCTCTGTGATGTGATGCTCACTTTCATTACAAACAACATCATTTAGGCACTAATTAAATTTACATTTCCATTGGCAATGTAATTGCATTCATATACAAATTGTAATTATTTGTCCGGCTGATAACAAATTATGACCGGAGAATAATAATGCAATTAACTATAGCGGTGCAGCTAAGCATTGATGTTGAAGGGAGAGAATCATTTGGAGCCATATCACAAATATTTGATTCAAAGGAGAGAAATACTAAAAAGCACCACTTAACTTCATTTTCTTTATCAGAACTGCGAGAGCACTGATTATTAATGCACATTTTAGTTTATGGGCTTAAATCTAATGAGTGCAAAATGTCAGACTTTTGTAATACTCTGTCAGTAAAGCGGCTCAACGATGTTCTTTTGTGATTACCAGCTGTGACGGTGATGCAAGGTAGTGTCTTCACCTTGTGAGTCCGTGTGTCTTCACCTGTGGTCCCGGAGACACCTACTGTAGCAGGAACTACCACCAAAGTGGTTTTGAGTACTTTGACAGATGATTTACCATAAAAGATGCAGTCACAACACATTACAGATGTGAAGTTGAGATCAAATCGAAGGACAAGATGCTCGTGACCAAAGCAAGGGTGCCGGAAGTAGGGAGTAAGGAAATAGGCTACCAGGCTTTGCACCCCTAGAGCGAATTGGCGTTGCAGCTGGTGTGATCCCATCGCAAGATGGTCTCTAGTTTGTCAATATTTCCAGACAATGATCAATAATAATTAAAGTATGTGTAGACATACAGTATGTGTGCTCCTTTGCCTGGAGGACACACTCATTGGTGACATGGGGATTTGGAGTTTCACACCTCAACAACAGTAATTGCCATAAACAGCAACAAGTCCAGAGGTTGAATGAGCAAAGGACCAGTGCCTCTTAACCAAGATTTCAAGGCCACCTGTCCTTGGCCTCAGTTTTGGCAGGTAGACCTTGAGACCATTTACACATGGAAAACTGAAAGTTTCAATATGGACAGTTTCTGACATTGAGGACAGTTGTATTATAACCTTCAGCTGCATAGCTCCATCCAAAAATAGCTACTATTTAACAACTTCTTCCTAATCCCAGCACTTCTGTATATAACATAAATAAGCATCCACAAAGGGTTCTTCACATTGCAAGCTATATACTCAAAACTCATCATGTATTCATCATAAATGATGGACCATAATTAGGTGGCAAGCTGAAGTGAAAAATTGAAAAGTTCAGGTAAAAGTGTGAAAAACCCTAACCCACCTGGAGCTGAGAGGCCTATGTCCTAAAACAGATGAGGCACTGAGGGCAGAGAGGTCCAGTGATAATGGGGAACCGAGGGAGAGTGCATTAACCGTACAAAACTGTCTCAAGGGTGCTCTGCCGGTTAGGTTAAAGTGGTACCACTTAGGTCAGTCTGTCATTATCCAAATGATAAAAACAGGCATCATGAGAGGGAAAGAAATGCTTTGATTTACATTTGAAAAGGGCACTTTAGCACCGAAGACAGAAAGGTCAAAGATGACAGACAGTTGGCTCTGATGCCTGTGTAGCTGGATTCAAATTGCAGCATAATGTTGCTTTATGTTCTACAGTTAACAGCTGAAGTTACAGAGAAACTAAAAATATACTAACAATAACTTTGGAGTCAATAATTGGCAGAATCATATAGTATATACTGGATATTTACATATCTTGAAGCTGTGTTGACTGAACAGTTGTTGTTGTTTGTGTCTAAAATAGCTTGTCCCTGTCCTTCAGCTGTGAGCCCCTCCTGCAGACATGCAGGCACACCAGATCACATTCTCTCTCCTGCAACTACTCAGATTGCGAATTTGGGGTAAACAATGTCAGTTCCCCATTATTTTGTGCTTGTTGATTTACCATACCCTCACCTGTGTGCTGCAAGCCCCAATGGTCAGCATGTGGCATTATTGGTAACATCAATTTCAAAGACTGACATTTAAAAGGACCACTTACTCTCATCTACTTTGCATTACGTTCCCACTTCCTTATTTATTGTTGAAGTCAGTCTATCAAATTAGTTGTAGATTCTTACTGTATGAGGCTCCTGTTAGCACTCAGATCCCAAAATCACAACCTTCTTTACTCCTGCATCTGCTCTCCTCAGCTCTACGTAGCTGTAAAGTGAGGTTCAGCTCATTGCTTAGCTGTTAGGCTAAAACGTTACTAGTTCAGGTTACTTTCTTCAGGGAAAAAGCTTATAGCTTTATTATAGCTTTCTCTATTGGGTGTATCCACGTGTGCAGTTGTGAAATTATTTTCCCCGTCCCTGTGCCGTGCAGAGGCCTCTCTTACAGCCGCACTTGCAAGATGTAACTGCCTTGCAACCATAGTTATGCTTCCAATTTAATTCAGCATTTATTTAGCTGGCGTAGGTGGAGCCAGTGGGGCCCACATGTAAGAGGGCTTTTTCATTAGGCCGATCGAGTGTAGACTAAATTAAACCACTGAGGGGGTCGTCATGGCGAAGCGATGCCGGACACCAATGACATATTGTCGTTATCGCCATCGGCAGACGGGGAACACTTCAGGATCGACTCCAACTGATTGTAATAATGTAAACACGAATAGGAAAAAAATTAATTGTATTCATGCTAAACTTAATAAATTAAGACATTTTACTGATGGGTGTGTGGTATTTCTCAATCCTCAGTGACTTAAAAAATAGCAAAATAAAGTTAAAAATCGAATGAGGTCCATGACACTGTGTCCCCACGGGCCAGGTGTGATATTTTGAGATGAACTTTTGTCATAAGCCCTGTTTCTATTTATTCCTATCATTCATTCTGAAGGTGCTGCAGCGGAGAAACAATGGCTGATATGTGAATTTGAAATGAAGAGTTATCAATGCGATACCTTCTCACTACTAAAACCTAAGGTGGAAACTGGCTTGAAGAAGATCGCCTGAACGTTTCCAACTTACCAATGGCTAAATTGTATTTCCTTTCCAGTTAATATCATAATATGAAACGTTTTTTTTCTGTTCATTAAAAATATGCAGCAAGAACAACTCACCCATCTCTAAATGGATAAGTCTCCAGTCGGATCTCAAGGTTACAGATGAAAGGTACATGGTTTGTTTATGTGATGTAATGAACGCTTGCTGTTAGGACAAAGTCTTACTCTCTCGCGGTACTGCTTTAAGATAGTGCTTTGAATATACATTTTCATATTCAAGTGCAATGTCTGGCCTTTTTGTAGGTATTTCTAAAAGTTTTTAATCAATTGAGTATCTTAAAAGATAATAATCTTGATTCTTACATTAATCGATTATTTCGCCCACATCTAATTGATACCATTTGTCACAAACAAGTTATTTTGTTAATTTATGTATTGATCTTCATAAAAACTTATACTCAATATTTCTCCTTATGATCAACTGAAGAAAATGTAACATTTCATTGATGACTCTTATTTCACTATAAATGATCTTAACACATTCACCATTAATGTTTAGTCACAACTTATTATTCTGCTTGGATCAGGCCTTGACCAATAAAGTTATCTAATTATATTTTCTAATCTAATTCAATATGTCTTTTGAATGTGGTGATTTTTTTGGGAAAGTTACAGGTCGTCACAGTGTACTGGAGTTGGTTTCTGAACAGTGTTTTTTATCCTCAGGGTTGCCAGGCAGACTGGTGGTCATAGGAAACATCCAAGTGTAAAACAAAACATTATTCTGTTGTTTATTGATGACACAAATTCACCTTCATTACCTAAGTTCATCCTGTTGGCTGACAAGGCTAGGTAACATGTACAGTACATCACTTGTTTGAATACCTTGTGTCATACCATAATGTCTCCATTGTTTCTTGTCCACGTTGTACTACATATTGCAGCAATGGACAGTGTTTCTTTGGTTACAGCAGTTTCCCTTCATTTAGTTTGATGACTCAGCTTGATGCAATGATTTCATAACATTAACAAATGGCCTTCCCCTTTTAACTTGCCTGCTTATCTTGTACTTAGGCAAATTTCAGACATGGATGTTACATTAAACTGAACTCGATGAAAGCTGCTTCTTTTTTCAATGCTGAGAATCTGAGAATGCCATCATTTCGGAAAGAAAATGCCAAGTAGATTAAGAAACACATTAAGAAATTTGGCCATACATATGCAACATACAGTAACGCATTGCAGATAAATTAATTTCTTCATTTAAGTTTTACACATCAGAAGAGAAGATAGCCTTTTAATTTTACTATGTGTTTGTGTTAATTTGCTGAAGATCCACAACTTGACCTCACGACATACTACATTGAAATGCTGTGTACAAGATCAAAGTTATAAAGATTACAAAAACAACTGCTATTCTGGTCCTTTCCTTCTTCTTTCAATATTGTTATTTAACCAGATAGAATAGAAAAGTGATGAGATACCAGAAGGTGGAATTTCAATCTTTATAAATAATACTCTGAACCCTGTTGCTATACGATACCTCCAGGTAACTACTTATTTTTCCAAGTTGACTAAACATTAATAATAAATGCATGGACGTATACAAGCACAGATGCTCCATCAACTTGTCAAGTGCCATCTGTGTCTGGTTTATGAGTGTGAGAGAGAGGACAGAGACACAGGAAGAGGTCAGAGATGAGAGAGAGAGAGAGAGAGAGAGAGAGAGAGAGAGAGAGAGAGAGAGAGAGTACATCTGTGTGTGAAACTGTGTGTGTGCAAGCGTGTCTTTGTTTAAAGCAGCATTGCAGTACAACATTATATAACGATTCACCTGGCACAAGGCAGAACTACAAAGGATGGGCATGCATGCAAACATAAAATTACACACACGCACTCAGCGTATTGACCAGATGCTTCCTGAGGTCATGTGGTCATGACACGTCAACCCTCTTTCTGGATTAACCCTACACATGGCCCTGACAGCAACAAGATTAGACATTTGCAAACTATTAGTGCTTTACTCTAAGATGCAAAATGTAAATTAACTGAGTGAAAGGGGCAATGTTGGCCTATAACAAGTACTTTTTTAATACAACAACTTTCATGGTGAGTGTGACTTGCAGAAGATGCATCCAATGATTCCGGTGATCTATCTTGGTGCTCATATAAAAGTTACACATACCATATGACTGCGATGTCTGTGTCACTTTAGGGCTTTTGTTGCATGTCATGCCTCTCTCTTCCCATCCTTTCCCTATTGAGCTGATGATTATGACGCAGTTGAGTCACGTTGAGTCATTACAAAAAGATCAACTGTGAAAATACAGAATGTTTTGCTTGCAAACTGAATTTTTGTATCGGATTTTCTGTCTCTATCTTTCTTTTGTTATTAACAGATGCATTGTAACAATGTAATCAAGTGTGAGATAGTGCTAAACTCTTATACCTTTCATTAGCCCTCTTAGCTGAGCAAAGAGGGCTAATGTGAGGGAAAGTGAACTTAACTTATCCCTGTGGAAAGACTTTAACCGAAGCTCATACTCTAAGGAGACCCATGAATGAAATACAATTTTGGAAATGTTGGCACAATCTCACAGTTGAAGCAGAATCAGAGACTCTGTAGGAGAGAGTGTGTTAACCTGTCCCAGTGGGGAGGCTTGATTCATCTGGTGGAAGCTGCAGGAGCTAGGAAGGCGATGAGTGCTTTGGGAGATGAGCAACACACGAGAATGAGGAAAAGGGCCAGTTTATGAATGAGGCCAGAAACTCAGGCAGTGATTGGATGAATGGGGTGAACGAGAGGTTGGCGGACAGAGAAAAGACATGAATTGACACCAGGAATAAAACTTATTTAGACCGGAATCACACCAAATCCCAAAGCCAATATTTTTATGAAGTTCCTCTCATCTGCAATTAGTTAACTAACAATTATATCTATCTGACAGTGAGCTGCTGGAGCACCTCCATGATACCAGGGACTTTGGACTTAAGTTATGTTTGGGTCTTCAATAATTTCATGGCAATGATTCTTGGGCAGTGGGCAGCGGTTCACACATTAACCTCACACATCACATTAATCAATTGTATTATCTCTTGAGGCAATTTTACGTGCAACGTACTAAATTGTATATTTATGGTGAATCGGGGGAGAGAGAGAGAAAGAGTTTATTGTGACAATAAAATATTGGCTCTATGCTATTGTAATAAATATTGATATTAGCCGTACTCTGGCTGGTTTGGTCTCGGGACAAAGTATCATTGTTCCTGTTGGACTTCGTGCCTTTTGATTAATTTATACAGAACCCTACTCTAAAGGACATGCTGTTATGATGCACTTTAACATCCACCTATTGATCTGAATCTCCATCAGCTATAGAAACATATATTTTCAGTTGCTATGCAATGAGTTTGCTGCAAATGTAAAAGACATATTTCTATCAGGATTTTTCCAAAGTTAGTGTTTACTGAAGTTAGTTGAAGGTCAGTTTATGAAAATTAATTAATTATTTGTAGTTCTTATACTTACTCTTATATTCTTTATTACACATCAGTCTACATCATAGCCTCACGGGTATGTATTTAATTGCATATTGTATGGGTATGTGACAATTAAAGCCTTTGAATCTTTAATAACTACAAAAAAAGGTTAAAGTACATTCAATGCAACTTCTTAAATAAAGGTTTTTGCTTCTATGTTCCTTAACGCACCCTTACTGTAGCCAATGTAAATCTGAATTAAAAACTATCTTTTTTCTGTCTTTGATAAATCTTCTACACTGCCCATTTTGACATTTACAAAACTAACTTGTTTCCACATGTTTAATTATTAATTTAAATTGTTATATTCTGTTTCATTATCTTAAGAAACCTTTGATATTTAAAACTATAAAATAAATTAAATATGAATAAACTTTTACTTACGTCTTAACAATACACATTTAGCTTTACTCATTTACTGTAATGTTTAAAGCATGTATAACAGTAAAGAGACTCAAGCCCTCTGAGGCAAATTTAAGATTTGTGATATTGGACTATATTAGTGCATTTAATTGACTTGAGTCAAAAAGTGTAATAGAACAATAAAGGAGGAGGCGGGAACATAATGTAAAGTAGATGAGTGGTCCTTTTAAATGTCAGTCTTTGAAATTGATGTTACCACTAATGCCACATGCTGTTTCATACATATACAACCGTCATATCCTGTCTTTCTGCTTTGATTTATTTGTATCCTTTTCCTCTTGCTCCTTCATCCTGACTCACTTCTTCTCTAAAACATTTTCCCGATCCACCCTTTTTAAATCTTCCTGTCTCCTTTCCACCTCTCCTTATCCTCCTACCAACCATCACCGCTCAAAGCAAATTCCCCTCCTTCCTCTGCATCTGTCCTGCCTCCGTACTCTCCATCCTTTCCCCCAACCCACAGTCTTAGTATGGCTTCTTCCTTATCTCTCCGCCTTGCTGTCTACTTATGTTCCTCTCACACTTATTCCACGTCTATCTGTTTCTTAACCACATGTCCTTTTCTTTCACTCTCCGTCCCACCCTCCCCCCATCTGTCCCATCGCTTTGTGATGATATGAACTGATGTGTCAGCTAAGTTGATCATTCCCTCCAGCTGCTGTCTGCCAACCACAACTCTGTTCCCCTCATGTGTCGCTGTGACTCTTTCTCCCTTCCCCACTGCCTCTCCTTTTCACCCTCGCCGCCTCTCTCCTTTCTACCATATTTCACTCCATCATGTCTGCGCCCCTCTCTTTCGCTCTCTTTCGCTCTCTTTCGCTCTCATTCCCTCCCTCCCATCTCCGCTCCCACCCTCTCTTTTATTTCCCTCCGAGACGGGCCTGTCAGGAAGATTCAGCCACTTGTCTACAAGCAGTCTGACGTTGTTGCATCTGCATGTGCATGTGCTGCACGCTATGTTGAGTACACATTTGTGTTGGTGTCTGCGAGTGACTAAGAAAGGGTGAGGTAGGGTGTGTGTGTCCCATGGACATAAACCAGGTATGACCACAGCTGGGCTTTCTCTTGGCTTTATGAAGGAGAACAGTATGAATAAGGAAAGACATCAGATATATTTCCAACTGAGTGAAGCTGAACTGACAGAGGAATGTAAACAAATGTGTAGTCCGGGACAGATTGGATGAGTAAAAGAGGGATGGAGAGAGAAGGAGAGGCAAGGCTGGAAAAGAGTGGGTGGATGTAAACACATTTAGATCTCCATGCACAGATGGGAGAGAGACAGAGAACGAGGGGATAGATGAATATTGACAGATTTAGACTCTGTGAGGTAAGGGAAATCAATTGAAATACCCCTCAGTTATGCTGTATTCCTCGACAGGTGTTTAATATACCATGACCAACCCCTTTAATAACAAACTTCTATAAAGGGACAGATTAAGGAATGACCAGTTGGTAGAATGTAAGCAGTTCAATCAGGAGACACTAGTTCACACATTTAGTGTTATGTTTGTTAAAAACACATTTTGTGTTGACTTCATCCTGATCCATCAGCAGCATAACCGCACATTGATTCTGCATTGACTCACTGGAGGGATGCAAGCGGCGACCCCCGGTGCTGAACAAATTAAAGGCAGAAGTGCCGAAACTGCAGTTCCTCAAATGGCCCCAAACTTAAAGCAAAGTTTAACATTTTGGGAAATGCTCTTGTCAAGACTTTGACGAGAAGATCGATACCCTTTTTAAAACACTATATAGCTAGAGACAGATGCTGATGAGCTTAGCTTAGCACAAACACTGAAAATATCTTGCCTGTCCAACAGTTACAAAATCCACCAACCACCATCTCTCAAGTTCACAATCTAAAACGTTATATTGTATCTAATTAATCCATGTGGAAAAATGTAACTCAGTACCTCCTAAACTATATATTTAGTGACTTGTCAGATACATGCATTAATGTTTCCTAATTAGGCGTTGCTTTCATAGAGTAATTCATGATGGAGTAGAGGGGGAACGTTCACCAAGCACTATTAATAAGTCATATTTAAACCAATATCAATTCAGCACAAAGTGACAGCCAAGTCAGGAGGCGATGGGTAGTTAATATGACACAGTGCTCAATACTTGAAGTTTGATGGCTCTGCTGACAAAATATTCCTCTCTCGGGTTTCACATAACAGTATAAGTGGTTCAATCTGCTGCCCGTGTGCCCTAATTAGTTTAGGATTGAATCCCACCACAACTTCTCTCTTCAGGGATGTCTATTCCAACGTTCTTTATTAAAATAGTGATTAAAGTGCTTACATGCATGAATTTAACTGTGTATGCATGCACTGTACTGTATAGCATATGCAAAAAAAAATGCAGGATATGCTAAACTCCACAACACACACACACACACATATGCAATTATGGCACTAGCCTACCTTACATCACAGCAGCATGATACATCATATTAATGCCATATTTGTCACCAGACATTTGTCACATTTGCTGGTAACCTGTAGCCTCAATCCATATGATATTTATCCACATGCACAGCTGACTATTTATGTGGCTGGATTATGAAAAGAAATTCAGACACTATTTATATCCCAAAGGTCAACAATTGCCCCCTTTTATATTAAGCTAATTTGTTTATTTTGATTTGATCTAAATCGATATGAAGAAAATATGTATACATAGAAACCTATTTTTGAATCAGCACAGCCTATGTTTAATCGTGATGTCTGAGGTGTTTACTATTTCACATTATTTTGCTTACAGACATTTAAGGCTGGACACTTGATCCATGCCACAATATAGACATATTATTTTGGTAATTTCCCATCAACAAGCATCCTGTTGTAAATGAAAAATGAATTAAACAATATTGCTGAAAGCAAAGTAAAAATCAAAGTACTGTGAGCCACAACGACAAACAAAAATGTTTTAGACTATAGTCACAAATGATGCTGATTGATTGAGTTTGCTGCCTTTTTTTTTAGAAGAAATGATAAATGGGTAACCTTCAGAGGCAATAAATGTGGCCAATGATGCTGTCAGCAGGGAGTGAGATTTGAAAATGACACAGGGAGCAAAGAAATGGAGCGAGTCAAACTCAATAACAAGAAAAACAGGTAACAAGTAACCTTTGATGTTAGTATTTGTATTATTAATGAACCGAATATGCTGATATTGATCAGCCCTTTTATATATTCATATTAGGTAAGTTCTACTACTACAACCAAAACATGTGTCACTCCTAATTGCATTTGAATACATCCCAATGTGTGTGTTTGTGTTGGTACACAAATGACAATCATCATTGGTTGTATGTGGGCAATGATCAATCACCAAGCTGTGAAGGGACCAATCATGCAGTCACACTAAATGTCAATCATCAGTGGTGAAGTGGCTCAGTGACAAGAGAAGCCAGATGGCTAATTAGTCATCTGAATTGACCATCATCGATTCCACGTATGAAAATGTATATAAAATGCTCGGACAAAGGCCACACACACACAGGCACGCACACACCCACACACCCACACACCAAGCCACATGCACTGTTTGCCTTTATGCATGTAACTGAACAGCACTCCAGATAATCTTTCTACATGTTGCTGTCACTGACAGTGATGTGGGCAATGTGATCACACAAAACTGCTCCTAATTATACAATACACATCCAATACGACAGCTAGCTACACAAGACTTTTTACGTTTGTAATTTTTATTAGATAAATAAGCATTTAACAAGCAGAACTATTTATGTGATAAAAATGACATTAGGTGTGACTATATGACAGCATAAACCTCGTAAAACGTAAACAGAAAAGTGTTGCTGGGTTGTGGTAATAGGATGTTCCCTGTTAATGTATTCTGCCATACCGCTATCCACAGGGCTGTGTGTATTTTGGGAACGTTGGATTTTGTGACAACTTCGATACGGGACTCACTATTTAGGCAAACGCGGTAATTATTCTCATTACTAATGACTCTTAGAGTAAACACCTGGGGAAATAAAGTATATACCAAGAAGGGCTCTGTCAGCTTTGTTATTGTGTGTGGCTCTCAATCCCCTCATGCGGTCCCATCAGTTCCGAGGGAAAGTCAACACAATGCCATGCTGCAGGCTACTGTGGCCTTGAGTTGATACATTATTGCATGAGCTTTCAAGTTGTGCTTATACTTTTAATTATCTGACTGCTGCAATATCCAGGTTATCTTGTTGACGTATATATGTATCTGAAAAACGTTACCTGAAACAGATACTGTATATCAGTAAAATACATCATTCTGCAGAATACAACAGAAATAATTCTCATTCAAATCGTTTTTGGAACATTTGAGAATCCACGTTTAAAAAAAAAGGACCAAAAACAAAAAAATAGATATAACCTGGTGTGTTTAATAAAAGTCATTTAGACTGTTGTGCATATTGTTGCGTGGGAAGTGACGTGAGAAGGTTGTAGTCCACAGCAGAGGTTTAGGATATGTCTACTATTGTGAAACTACACAGCTGAACTTAAAAAACAGTTTTAGTCCATTTAAAAGAGCGTTACAGTTTGAAAGTCAAACTTGAAATAAACCCAACATTTGACTTAATTGGTGAGCAAAAGGTTTAGGCTGAACGGAGTGCTGCGAGCTAAACGATGTCTCAAAATCAGAAGTCGTGGCTTAGTCATGGATATGTACTGTGTCGAGTACGATTGCCCCCCCACCCCCCCCCACCCCCCCTCCACTGCCCCCCCACGCACGCCCCCTCTGCTCAGCTGACAAGTTATAGTTGTTGTTCTGTACCCGAGTACGGTTGCTTTATCATCTACGCCTAATTTGTTTATGTTGCCATGGTTACCTTCTCGACACGACCAAATTGTTGAAAGATATTCCACGAGCACCTTTCAATTGTAAAATGTATAATCCAACTAAATCCTCTAAATATTTCACTATAAACAATACTGTGCATATACTGTATCATCAAATTACAAATATTAATGGGTGAACAGGGTGGATCTGCAGTGATGGTTGCACACTCTGCCTTCTCCAGTCACTTCAGCTCGCACATCTTCACCCCCATAAATAGATGTCTTATTGAAAGCAGTCAGTTTCAAGCACTTTCATGTCATTCAGATGCAGACTTACAGTCTTTTAAAAATAATGTTGAGGTCTGCACATTTATTTTAAACTCATTTTACCATAATATCCTCATTTCTTGATCAGATTGTGGAGATAATGTCGATGAAGTGTCTAGAGGGGGTGTGATGGTTTGCAACTCAATAACATTAGACTAACTGCTTGTTTGTTTGCTTATTCGTCAGTTAAGCTGTCACATATGTACCCCTTTCTGGTATTCCAGCCTTATTTTCATTAATTTGTAATTGCATTGTTCTGTTGTTTCATTGTATCAATGCAAATGTGAATACTGCTGAATTAACCCATACATCTCTGCTTTGTATGCAGTTTGCAGTTGTGCTTGGATGTTTTCTTCTGCCCAAATTTAAAGCAAGCATTCTCAGAGAGATTCTTTTGCGGTCATGTCTGAACGAAACAGTCGCGTAGTCATGGCAACACGTTATACATAGCAGTCCACATGCTTGTCTTGGTACACTTTGTTTTCACACCTGATTTGAACCGTATCCGAGTACACATGATTTAATAGAGTGTTCACAACAATCAAACAAAACTGGACAGAAATCTGAGCCCGGGCCCCTGATGTGAAGTCACCCGTAATGATGCATTTGAAGCCATTGTGCATTTGTAAGGTCACGAAATATGGTTACAATAACTAGGTTTGTGTTCAGGCAGTAGTCATTAGATCCAAATCATTGAAGCCATGAACTTGACTGAAAGTTTTAATCACTTCTTACGTTCTTTCACTTATTTACACATTATTTTATTTTCACTTTTCCTTTTTCCAACCCTCACCTTTATTCCTCACTTCCACTCATTTCTACAAGTCTTTATCAGAGCCTTATCTTGCAACATCTCTGTTCGGGTCAAAAAGTGTCTCTTTTAGTATAGCTTTAGGTGCTTCCTTGCATGTGACAGTCTTTGATGTAGACAGCCTTTTGAACAGACACACACACACACCTAACCTAAAGTTTTAGGTGGTCGGTGTTTGTGTATATTACTGTATTGGATCAAGGATCAGTGATGCAACTATAACTGCCAACAGTGGCAAAAGTACAAACAAGGCACAGCCGACATTTCTCTGACAAGCAGACAGAGTTTGAAAACTCCTCTGTAGATAGACAGGCCGGGAACCCATGTGCGAACAAAGTGAAATCACCCCCTAGATATGGTTTTGTGAGAATGAGGCTCTCTTTTGAAAACTCACTTAAATAGGACTGACTGAGGCTGGGATCGGATTTGTAAAGAGAGTCTGGAATGCTGCTTTGATGGAGCTGTCAGATTGATGGTAGTGCTTTCTTCTAATTGGAGCATTCCTTAAAAGAGCTGAAGATATTGACCAAGCTTTTTTAGCAGCGCACACCACCCTAATGAGAAGGTTGGACACCAGTAATCAAAAACATTATTTACCAAACCATTAATCATTAATCTGAAACTTAACAATATATTGTGCCCCTTTACTAAAAATGTATGCTTTGTAAGTAATCATTCGCATGCTGTAGCTCAATGCATTATTCATGCAGTTAATTCTAGTATAGCATGAAAATGAACTGGCAGAGGAGAGTTGCTTGAGTTTAGTAACTTGAGTTGAGTAACATGCTTGATGAGCAATAAGAGTTGCATTAAAAAAAAGCTACGGTTTGCTTTTGTTAGAAATAGTGTTCCGTGTACACAACATTTGAGCTTTTCCGGCTGTCTATATTAACTACAGGATCTGACTGATGAGGTTTGAAGTGACCAGAATTTAAAGGTAAAATCAAGAAACCTAGAAAGAAATTAATTTTATTTATATTCCACAATCCAAGTGATCAAAAACAAAGAAACAAATAGTAAACAGATGTGCAGTCTATATGTCAATAAAGTCATATCTGTAAACATTTTTGTGTGCCTATTTTTAGATCTTTTTTTTTTTTTCGCACCATGTTAATCTGTCACTGAAGTATAAACTGAGACTTGAAAATACAAACTTGCTTTTTACATATTGTAGCCAACTCTATATGTAAATGCGTGTACCCGAGCATAAGTGTGTCCCACTCTACGTATATGCTTTTCTGGCTACAGAGATCTAGCAGGTGACATTTAAAGCAGATAGATTTATCAAATAAATTGCCTCCTCTATGGTCTGGAGGAAACAGGTAGGAAACAAAGATACATGAGAAGAAAAGACCGAATGACAGACTGACAGAAATGTTGCAGCAGAAGAGGTGGAGGAGTAGAGGAGAAGTGGAGACTTAGGCTCTATAGGGATCTAAAAGATGGGTTGAGCTTGGGTGCGTACCTCTTGCAAAGGCTGCACGCAAAAGAAAACCTCTCTCTTTCTCTCTCTCTCTCTCTACTTATCTCTCTTTCTCTATGTCGCAGAGCTTTTCAGCCTCATATTTATCTTATGATGTCAAATACAAATTAGTCTGCAGGAAAAACAGCAACTTCAAACTAGAAAGACACAATTGTATTTAAACACCTCACTGTGCCAAACTGTATTAGCGAAAATAAACTTTAACAAAGAATTCAAAGACATAAGCCGCGTGTCCATGGAATTCATGGGGCGACTGTGGGTCAGTGGTTAGCAGGTCCGTCTTTCAATCGCGGGGTTGGTGGTTCAATCCCCACCCTAGTCGATGTGTCCTTGCGCAACACACGTAACCCTGAATTGTTCCCTGTAGCTGTTCTACAGTGTAGTCAATGTAACATGATTGTAAGTTGCTTTGAATAAAAGCGTCAGCTAAATGTAATGTAATGTAAAATTCATGTGAACTTTTGAAATGTCACAAAAAAACTAATTAGATGCATTTACTTCCACTGATTTTCTGCGAAAAAACTAGTTTGGTAAGAAGTTGGTGCTGTTGGCCAAGCTGGTTCACAATGAGCCCAAACCTTTCTATGGATGTCAGTTACTGTTGCCGTGTTAAGGCCCAAATATGGCTTAACATGGATAGGCTACGTCTTACTGATTTTGCTACTGAAGCAGTTAATCACTCGCTGCTCAAGCTGTCGGTGAGAGGAGTGTGAAGTCAGCAGTTAATGATGGTATTAAAAAGAGCAGTCAATATATTAAGTTCATAAAAAATTGTGTATCACACAATTTTGGATCCATCATGGCTGATGGATCCAGTAGTCTGCGATTACAGACACATGACCGAACACATGATCCCCTCCAGGCTTATTCCTGACAGAGATGATTAACTCCACATTGCTGTGGGACAAAGTTGCCAATTTGCTAGTCTCTTCAGAGGTATACTGTAGTGGGTACAATATTTCTACTCATACATTGCTCATCATTCTATTTTGAAAGCCCGCTACTTGTGTTGTGCCATGAACTCGCTTAAGTGAATACCTTCATCTCTTTCTGGCCCATCTAAAAATCAGAAAGTATTTCAGGGCCAATGCTGCAAATGTTGAATGAGAAATAATAGTGCGAGGCCTTCAAAATGAACTTGAGCAAAGACATCTCTATGGATTGCATATAGTGTGGGTCTATATGGTCGTCAGAAGGGATAAAAAATGTGACAAAAACAAGAATGTGTGTTAGTGTGAGAGTGTTAACTCTGACCTTGACGTCTCCATTTTGTCTTTGTGCGCAAACACACTGAACACTGCATAATGCTTAATATCTAAGCAGTGATGGGTGTCTGGGGAGTTCCTGTATAATCTGAACAATGTAGCAAACTGGCTTTATTGCTGACCAAGAAGAACACAGAGCTGCTTAGGTGGTGACCTAAACATGTCATATGGAAGGGATTTATGAAAAAAGGAGAACTAACAATACAGTGTTGGGAATATAAAGATATTGTTAGAAGTTCCCCGTGACTGAAGCAATTCACACTATAAGATGGCATAGCAATTTGGGCAATGCAAAATAATTTCTCCGGCTTATACATTTTGAGCTCCAGAGCCTCCAGGAGACTAACGAGATGGAACTATTGTTTAAAACAAATGAGTCCATACGGCATCACGTGTTTGGATGTCTTTTGGAGAGTTTTTGTACATAAATTGAACTAATATATAATAAACTAATATAATGATGTCATACAGCATATAAAACAGCAGAGCCTGGGCTACAAGTAATCCATTTGTACATGCTCTAAACACAACTCAACAACCAATGATAAACATAACCATAAGAAGAACTTTGAAATGACTCGTAAAGTATGGAAATGTGAACTATGATCCCTCTAGCTTTATGCTACACGTGAACGCCAGACTTCTCTGTAAAGCTCTCAAACTATGGATTCAGCACGTTAGGTCGGTTTGAGTCTCAGCTAATCGAATCCTACGCCCCACAAAATGTGGAGCATGGATGATTTTGGGGTGGCTAAAAGTGCTGTCAATCTCATTGGGATTACTTTAGGCAGCTCCAATAGGCTCTCGCGATTAAAAGGAAGGTTCTTAGACGCAAATCGGACTGAGAACGACGTAGATATGAATGGAGCTATGGGAATTTCTGATATGTGTGCAAATAATTATTGATGATTTGAGGGCAATAAGCATTATTTTGGTTAATTTAGTGTATGATTTGCTGCAAGTGGATGTATTGAAAACCATTAGTGATATAAAAGTGAAATAAATAGCGTGTTACATGAGGAAATGTAAATATCACACACAAATTATAAATGCTCCATTTGGAGATGTGCCTAAACTGTCTGTACTAAAACCTCTCTTAAAATGTTCTACTTCATTTTGTCAAAGTCAAACTTTGCAGAGAGACTGTTAACATTTTGGGCTATGATATGGTAGCATTTCAACTCCGTCATTTAAAGAGATATTCATTCTGGAAGTGTTTTATTCTTATTTTTTCTTTATTTGTTTTCTGTGTTCCTTCTTTCAAGACTTTTAACCAGTAACACATATACTGCTATCTAAACATCTTAACTAATCTCACAAGTGTTTTCTTTATTCTAACACAGAAATTATTCAAATAGCCCTTCTGGTTTAGGATATACACTCGTTTTAGTATGGGTATTGAAACCGTTGCAAGTTTTGCGAAAAAGCGGCTTGTGTTATTAAACCGTACTGGGAAGATTCAGAGCATGGCAGTACATGTATAGTAATTTTATGAGCAGTGGATAAAGTTGGGTTTATAGTATTGTTAAAGTCTACAGTAATTATTGGGGTTGGTGACAGGAATGCTCTACTGTAGTATTCATATATTAAAGCAAAACTTTAAAACTCAACATGAACAATTTAGTTCTCCATCTTATGTGTGTAGTGGCAACCGAATGCTAAGATTCTCTTTTGCCCTCCAGCTAAGGTAAAGGATTGGTGGTTGGATGTTGCACCCCATCAAGCAGCTGAGTGCTTATAGCTATACGTATATGAGCACACCAACATTGTGGATGGGGAGTGGCCTCACAACAACATCTTATTGTGTCTGCTATCAGCATTCTACGGAGGACTGGAAGGACTACCTGCTAATGATGATCAACCAGTGCCAACTGGGAGCTGTGCGTTGAGCGGTATCCCAGATTAACGCCCCCCTCCTCACCGTCTCAGATATTTTGGTTCAAGACTAAGACTTTGCTTACCTCAGCTTGTTCCCAAGAACTTCAGGAGTTAAACAGTTGGATGCTTTTTGTCTTCCACCCCATAATGGGAGGCAAGGTTACATCTGATTTGCATTGTCAAAGTTATGTTGAACACACAGCCCCCATCATGGCGCACTGAACAAGCTGTGTTTTGAGGATGGTGTGGTAGGTAAAGCCCTCTCCAGGAAAGGTCAGTGGTTACGTGAGTGCACCTCCCAAGCCAACAGGCAGGTGGTCGACATGTAGTTCAGCTGTGTCGGAGGCCTTGTTCGGTGGGGTGAGCATCGAGGACACATGTATGGCAGCGTCTTGGTCGTCTCCTTGTCCGCCAATAATGTTATATCTCTTATATATATCTAGCACATGTCGGTTTCTTTTTTCAGGTCTGTGATCGCTGGAATGACACATGTGTGTGAAAAGGGTGGGCGTGTGTCAAGGGTGTTGCTGTTAGTTGGTTTCAAGAAAATAATTATTAAATGGAGCAGACTCTGTATTAATATGACAAACTAAACCTTGGTAATACACATGTTGAGATCACGTGTATTACCAAGGTTTAGTTTGTCATATTAATGAGCACAAGTTCTACAGAAAACAGCTTTTAAAAAAAACCAATGAATTAAATTCAACACAACACACACATTGTTCCCATAATGATAGATGCTGTGTTTGGCCTGTTAAGACTGGTGGAGTCTTGGGTACATTGTAATAAGGAGGAATGTTATGCAAACTAATGAGGACCTAAAGGTTGTGTTCAATCTTTGTTTCTACCTGCTTAATTCCTTGTCAGGCTCACAGTGGCCTTCCCCAGCATGTTGAAGACAGGACGGGTGGGCACAGATGGATAATAGCATTCAATATGCACCTGTGGGTAGCAAACCAAACGACACAGCAGAACCTGTTTAAACACAGGCAGAGCAAACCGCAGACAGAATATTGTGGCTGAATTTAGCTACAGTCAGCACATTTACATTCATTTTAAAAGTATCAAGTTATTGCAGGCATCTTTTGCAGTTACCACATTTTGTTTTAATGTACCTTTAAGTCATGTTAAAAAGAATCCTGGAATGGGGTTCAGTTTACTCATCACAAGGAGTATTTCACAGCCTGTTTAAACTGGCTCTGTGTCATGGCTCTGAGAGAGCTTTCTAAAGTTTAGAAAATAATCCTGGTGATGTAATAGTGATTCAGAATACAAACAGAGACCCTGCATTACAATGAATAATGAAAGATAGCATTCAGTTGTACTAGGGTAAATGCAGGATACAGTGTGTTGGGGTTTAAACTATACTGAAGACTTAAAGACTGCTAAAATAGAGAGCTCCTTGCATGCGGCTGGCAAAATAAAGGACAAATAGAGCAAAAAGAAGAGAAGACGGAGAGAAACGTATTGACAACAGTTAGATAGCTTAATGTCTTAATTCACAGTATTTGGAACGCTAGCCCAGTGAGAGGGAGAGAGACAAGGCTGCAATAAGAATAATCTTCACTTCTGGTAGCAGAGAAAGAAAAACACACAGAGATATGAAGAGAGGGGAAGTAATTAGTCTCTTTCCCTTATCATGAGATTAGGATTCTTTTTTAATCTGGAAAATGATTTCTCTACAGAGATTCTAAGCATGAGAACTTGATTTGTAGAGGAATCGCAAGCTGAACAGGTCACTTGCAGGTCAGGTGAAACCAGCTATACTCCCTAAAAATAGCACTTAAAGGGATAGGTGATATTAATATAGAGAAAAAAAGAGAAATGCTTGAATAGATCACAGTATAATGTTATTATCATGAATTGTATCATGTATTTCGGAGAATAACAGATATATGTATATAGCAAGAGTGTGGATAAAATGATTTGAGATGTTGGCTTTGAGATAGAAGAATAAGGACATTGTGGTTTGTTTTGTTTGTGGAAGAGAAAATGACTAGAGAAAATGTGTATGATGTTTACAGGAATAGCAGATTGTAAATTGATATTGTCCAACAACAACAATCTGGGCAAAAATAAAGTCCCAGCATACATGTTGATATAATTAGTGGAATAGTCTGAAGCATACATAGAAAACAAGGGATTGCTTTTATTTGTGGCTGTGCTTTTTCACTTAAATAAGGAGTAGCTCATACGCTTATGGAATAATTGCTATACAGCATAACTGTATTTAGTTTTTGAAGAGTATAATTGAAGATGATTGAAGTTTGTGGTTTATCACACACAGGGGAGAATGATGCATTTTCACTCATGCCTATTATTTCATGAAGTGACATTCTGATTTGTATATATATTAATTTTGTGTGTGGGCTCAAAATACATTATGCAAGTGACTCTGGATATTATTCATATATATATATATATATATATATATATATATATATGTATATATATATACATATATATATATATATATATATATTAGTATACACTGTTTATTAAATGGTTTAGAGTCTCAAGTGCCCTGCATAATGGAAATGCAATGTGCATTAACGACTAGACTTGGGACTCCAAGATGTTTTGCATTAATCTTCAGTGGTATTTCTGTCATGAGCAGGGTGGTAACTTCTTATTCTTACAGTCATTTATCCTACCTTCATGACTCAATTCTTGTAGGGTCAATGGGGGGTTGCATTAATCTGTATTTCTTATTTTTATAAATCAACCCAAATAGAATGATCACCAAAAGCTGTGTATGTACAATGATCTGTAGTCTAATTCCTGGTATTTGTCGGCCCACTCACATGGTCAATAAAGCTGATTATGATTATGATGTTGGCTAAGTATAAGTATAGGAAAGTGTGATGGTAGCAGCTACTAGTGGTCTAAAAAGGAGCTATTAGTGTTCTAAAAGGGATTGATGCAACATTCAATAAAATAAAAATATCAGAATTATCTATTTTAGGTTTTCATCAGGTTATAAAAGGGTTAAATGAAGAGAAAGCTTTCAGAGTGAGATTTCTTGTCAAGTCACTCTGAATATATTCACGCATTATTGAAAGTTAGCAACATATGCTAGCAACTAGCAAGCATACTATCTCAACGACTGAAAGCTGTGGCATCACCATTATACCACCATCAAGGCCACCCTACCACAATCAATTGTTCATTAACAATGTTTGCCAACCACACCAAAGCCTTCTGCTCTCCAATTCTTTTTATTTTATCAGTAATTATAGATAAAAATCTTCTTCTCCACTTCTTGCAGGATGTAAAGGGTTCTGGCTCATGTCGACTACCATGTCCAACTCAAACGTCCTCCTGCACTTTTGTACTTTCCATGGTCAGCTATCCAATGATGAGTCACCTAGTGCGTGAAAAGTAGTTTATTCCATGAAAACAAAAATAAACTGAATGTATCTATACGCAATATTG
Organism: Cyclopterus lumpus; assembly: GCF_009769545.1. NCBI lineage: Eukaryota > Metazoa > Chordata > Actinopteri > Perciformes > Cyclopteridae > Cyclopterus > Cyclopterus lumpus. The sequence goes on from NC_046978.1 coordinate 2,528,335, forward strand.
AACAATAAAAATTGTACATTCTGCAATCTGCAGTCAGAAAAATAGTTTCTCCACATCCTGCTCCATCGACACCTAACTTGCACTAAACCCACTTAAAGCCACTTTTAGCACATGACATCCTCTCCACAGCCGACTTTAGTCCTGTTACTCGGAATGCAGTCCACACCGTAGACTGTATAAAATATGTCCGTAGCCTCTGTGACATCATGGGTGGTGCCAACCGTCGCCATCTTGGCAGTGTAGACACAGCTCTAAAATGGGGCAAAGAGATGGATCGTTAATTGTGCTGAGGTGAGGCAGCAGAGCAGACAGCCAGCAGTTACGGCACCCTCTGTCACTCAAAGTGTCCAGGCCCTCAGATCGATTGACTCGCTTTTGGAACCAGGCTCAAGTTTAGGGCACTTCCACGTTGGCTTCATTTCTTACCACTGCAGGTTGACTCATGGTCCACACATGTGCTGGCATTTGCATGCTTTACAAAATCAGCTTCATTTTAATTTTACACTGTCACTTGTACATATCAAAGATAATAAAGATTTCTTTCAGAGTGAGTGTCATTTAATGAAGCGCAGCAAGTGAGTTCAACTAAAAATAGTAACATGATGCTACATCAGTGTCAAGACTCACAGGAAACTTTTTACTGTAGCAGTAAGCCCTCCATAATGAGGGAGAAAAGATATGGACTGACAGTAAGTGGAGGAAGTAAGTAAAGTGTTTGAGTTGTTGGAGGAAAGAGAGAGGACAGGAGATAAAAAAAGACCCTGATAGAGGAAATTAAATAAACCAGAGGTGTCTCAGTGTAATCATCTCCTGATGAAGCAGCCACAGCAATTAAACACATCTGCGTGCCTTCCACCAACCATGCCCACATGCGATGCTGAAACCTGTGCACACTGCAGTGTTATTAATTAAAGAGAGAAGTATGAGTGTGTACCTTTGTGCTGCAACGTGGGCGGAAAACAAATTAGACATCATATGCACAAAGCTGAATTATTGATGGCAGGTTAATGGACTGGACTTCAGAAAGCAGATGTTATTGATTGGAACAAATTATTCAACAAAAGAAGGATTCTTTTTTTTCCATCAGCAAAAAGGAGAGGTGGTAATAGAGGAATGATGATTCAAAATGTTGCTCAAACACAGAGATTATGCATTAATGAAATACTCCATTTAACCATATTTTAAAGGTCTGATCAACCATGACAGAGCAGAAGAAGAAAAAAAGACGTGTATTCGAATGTGTCTGAATGAACCTGCAAAATTACGGAGAATACAATCTGTGAGAGTCTGCTTAGTGTGGGTGGATGAGTCAAACAAACACAGGACTTTACTCCAGGAAAGTGGTGTTTGATGCCAAAGTAAAAGTATATTTTGTCACCTGAGTTTCGATTTTGGAGTGTCATTGAGGACCCAGTGACGAAAGTGTTTTTTTCTTTTCTTCTGCAGCTGCAGTTCTCAATTGCAGAGAGCTAAAAGGATTTAGAGGTCGAAAGGATGTTACTGTCACTTTCACTGGTTAAAATGACAAACCTCGCCAACAGAAAGTCACATCAGCATGTTGTCGGTACTGTGCGCTTTCTGCAGGATGGTGTCTGCACTCAGCCAAAGACTATTTATGAGGTAACACTACTGTACAACAGTGAGTGAGTGGACTGAGTGTTTTTTTAGTCCCACAACTATATTTCATCCATCAAGGTAATAGCGTGATGCCTATTCTACATTATCAAATTAAACATTATCAATTTGTATCAAGCTAAGGTATGAAAAGATTCTTTGCTACTGGACGTCTCGGGCTCAAGGAAATTCAGGTTTCAATGGGTTTAAAATTAACAATATTTAATGGCAAAAGTTACCAGACAATAATACGTTCACGATCGTGTGGGCCAGCTGAACAGACGTCCACAGTCCGAGTACACACTCACGCCAAAACTCCTCCGATGTGCATGAGTTAGCTGTCTAGACCGTTCAAGCCGAAAGGAAAGTGAAAAGAGAACGTACCCTCAGTACAAATCCTTTTTATAAGTCGCCAGTCACGCCTTTAACACCTCAAATGTTAGTAATTCGCTGGGTCAAACAATGCATCACTTTGGTTGGCTTAAGGCCATCTTCAAAGGTGACGGGGTCAAACGTCACACTTCTGGTCAAGACAGAGAAGTTCCCCTTCAGAATAAAACCTCTCATCTTGCCTTCAGAATAAAGTAATGTCACGGGTTCCCACCCGGGTTCCCACCCGGCTTCCAATTTTAAGCAACATTTCTAAACAATAAACTACCATTCATTCTCATGCATCATACAGTTATCAATACATACAGTTACAATAATAAAACAGTGATCTTCTTATGCTTTACAATACATTCCTCCAGAATATTCTCTGTTATAACTTCCTTTATGTATTAATTAAAAACATAAGACTCCCTTTATGTACATGTGCAAATCAAAAATAACCTATTACAACTCGGTAATAAGAGGTTTCTGTAATATACAAACAAGCTGCTTAAATAGAGAGCTTTTCGTAAAATACAGCTTGTTTTGGCATTTCAAATCTGTTGCCTGCGGTGTTTCATACAAGCATCAATTGCGTGCCTCAGATGAGAATTTGTATTTATGTCTTTCAGTGTGTTTGGGACTTCTGACTCCTCTCAAACCACCACAAAAAAACACTGTGACGTCTTAATGGGATGTTTCAAAGTGTAATGTTGATTTCCTCACCATCAAATAAGTGGAGGCTTCCTTCTTAAAGGGATATCAGTTATCCATACACAGATGAGGCCTTGTAGGACAGCAATCCAAGCATTACTGAGGCCCAACTGAAGTGACCCCTATTCTTTATTATTTAATTCATACCACTATTACCTTTGTTATCCTATGTTTAACTTCTATATGCTGGGTGTGAGTAGGAAATGACTCTATTTAACAGGATTTGAATGTTAACATTGTATATACAGTAGCGATGATCTAATGGAAGTGGAGTGATAATGGACATCTGGAAAGGTTTGCCCCCTAGATGTAGATGTAGTCATGGTGACTCACACATGCAGGCACTTCTGCGGTAGTGGACACGCGTGCTGTTGCTCAGAAGCTATTTCCAAACAGCTCCTTCTCATCCGCATCATCTTTTTCTAAATTGTCGTCATGGTTTGAGCATTCTTCCTCACCACCTTCTGCTGCGCAGACATTGTGGAGGATGCAGTATGCTCTGCAGTCACCTCACAGGCAAAAAGAGGCGTGTGTGCTCTTACTATACATAAAGCTACACATGCAAGCCAGGAAACAATGACCAGCACCTTAGTTTGGTGGCTCCATCCTCAAGGCTTTTGACGGGGCAACATCTGGACTGTTTCCCGGTCAGCCTGAAGGCAGAGTTTCAGGGAGAACCCGCAGAGGAGAACGTGTTGTTTGTCTGAGCATCTGAAATGTACTTACATCAAAGCAGATTAGCAGTGTAGAAGTACATATATCTATTTGAATATCGAGGGAATTTATACTTGATCCACATTTGTAATTTTTTTGTAGTCCCTTATTACAAATCCTGGCCCCAGAATATAGTATGTATTACTTCATAATACTACTTATTTATATTCCTTTTTTAATGGTTTAGGTGAGAGAAAGATAGAGGATTGCTGAAGCTATGATCTGACTTGGCTAACCTTTTATTTTATTAAATGTCATTTCCTTTGTACTTAGGTCCGTCATAGTCCATCATAGTGGCTTATAATACTCAAAAACTTAATACTAAAAATCATCTTAAAAGTTTTTGTAGAGTGTTAGTTATAGTCTTGCCAAATTGAAAACTTGCTTTCGACTACTCTTCATGTTGTTTGTGTTCTTGCTTGGTCATTCCTGGTCCTCACTAGTCCTCGACTCTTCACCAGAAACAAATTATTGGCCATTGTGTTAAACACGTAAACCAACCCACTTGTGTAAGCAAGAGAGTGAACTTTGAAAAATCTGAAAGAAAATCATGACATGACCACTGACACTACCGTAACAACACACACACACACGCACACACACACATACACACACACACACACACAAAAACACACACAGGATTAGTGTTCTACCAACATTATTATCTAAAGGTTGGGAAAAAGTCTAATTATTCAATAATCGGCACACAGTAGTTGAAATTGCTTCTGACTCGATCCTGAACGGGCCTTTTTTACAGCAGATATTTTGACTGGTGATAGTATGAAAAGCACAGGTGTTACTAATATCATTAACGATGGCTCTGTTCTATTCAGATGTCAGACAGTTTTACTGGGAGTGAGCTACATCAAATTCATCTATCGTCCAATTTCAATACGTACCACCTGTGCTTTTCATCCTGTGACTCATCAAAATAGCTTCTATGAAAAAGGCCTAAAAGAAAGATAGCATCCATACAAGTGGTATATATACAGTATATATGTGTGTGTGTATATATATATATATATATATATATATATATATATATATATATATATATATATACACACACATAAAAACAAGACACACAGTAACCACACATCCACCATACATGGGGTATGTGTACTGTAGTAACACATACCACTTGTATGGTGGATGTGTGTTTACTGTGTGTCTTGTATAAGGCAAACTGTTGTCTATTTACACATCACGCATTAACAGAGCAATATTATCATTAAATAAAGTTGTGTTTGTGTCCACCTGCTAAATGTGAGTCCACTATTCACTCCTTTTAACTCTGGTTTGGAATCCACCGGCTCCTGAGGGAAATACCTTGCTCTTAAGCTACTAGATGCTCCACTATGTTCACTAGCTAGTAGTTAATTGCGCTATCTGTTGTTTTGTGCTGATCGTAAAGTGGGTTTTCTGATCTATTTCATAGAAGGAAAACACTGGCTCCATTTAAATTAGGTGTGCAAGTTCCAGGTCCCCGCTATAAGTCATCTATTCTCACTTGTAAGGCTTACAAATGGAACAGAGCCTTCATTCATGTCATGAGCTTCACCTGTGCTTTCCCTGTTATGACAAGTCAAAATGTCTCCTGTGAATAAAGTATATTTTGTAACAAAACATCTTTTCTCCCTTCAAAAGATGGAACATGCTGGTTGGAGAACTCTTAAAATAGAGACCTAAAAGGCTACACTGGAGATAGAAGGTTTCATGAGCGTGCATACAAAATGAATGACAAAGTGGCTTTGGCAGCAGCACAGTCATCCAACAGGGCAATAAGCTGTGCTGTATCAACTTCCAATCGCAGAGGTGTGTGTGTATGTGACTATCAGAATCTCTTTGTCATTGTAAGTGGTTGTGTTGCTTCTTGCTGTGTTTCTTTGAAGTGTAGCTTAACAGCCCAAGGATCTACTTAGTACGTTCACACACACACACAGACAGACACACAAAGGCACCCACACAAAAAATGTGTTCACAATCACAAGACTACACACGCAGACATGGCTTCAGAATTTTGTTTAAGCTGCATGTGGAGTTGTTGTTCCTATTTGCCAACAGCTTGTGGACAAAATTGCAGCAGAGTTGTTCATTAGTTATTCATATCGACATCTTCTTCAGTGTCTCCTTGTTGAATTAGCCCGACCTACATTTGTATAAATGTATAGTTTTATTGCACTAACCAATTATACCTTATAAGATCATGCCGGACAACATTTGAGGATCATCTAGAACTTGACAGACAGTGAAGTATACGTTGGTTAATAACCGTGTTCAGATCACTGTCGGATTAATGCCCATCTCTTGTGCAAAAGCCCAGTGGCCCACCGGTCATTGGGGTAAACAATTCCTTTAGTAAGTGTAGTTTCTCTTGAAAGGCACCTTTGCTCAAGGCAAGATTTTATCATTAATCTCATCAAGTTGTTTGGACACTCCCTGTGCATATTCCAAGACTCATACAATGCTGTGGGTCTATGTAATACTCTGTAGAATTGCAACAAACAAAAAGATCATGCCCTACTAAGTTATGTGTTCATGTATTGTGACATCCTTTCTCTTTCTTTGCCTGTGTGATCTTTATTCAGTAATACCGCTCTCGCTTTTTGCCTTTTTGAGTCTATTGCTCTGTCATCTACTAGACTTTTCAACTAATTCTCTCCCCTGACTTTCTCTTTTATGAGTTTATGATGATGGCGCACCACTATTGGCAGCGTTATTATCTTCTCAGTACTTTCTCTCCAGTTTATTCCCTCTATTATCTCTGTCCTCTCCTGTTATTTTCTCAGTTTATCTTCTGGCCAATTTAAACCATTCTTCGCCTACCCAATAGAGTTTCTTTTTTTATTGGCCTGGGCCTTTTGTCCTGTTACCTACAGCAACAGACCTGTTTTTATAATCCAGAGACCAAAGGTGTGAGCTACACATTGATTGTTCTTGCAGGGAGAGCAAAATGTTATGGATTTTCACTTGTATTCATAGATGTGATTACAGCGGTGCATTCATGTTTTCATTAGGCGAGGACAGGAGGTCATTCATCATGGTACGACCTGGGGACACTTAACATTACTGTAGCCTTGTACGGTAGCTACGGATTCACTCATGCTTTGTTGTGCACAAGCCAGAAAAAACACTATCTACATGTTCCAGTTTAGTTAACGACACTGTCGGATGTGTAGACCATCAGAGTAACAAGACAGACACTCTTTGTCATTGGGCCAAAGTTAAGTGTCACACTCGTGCAACTGCAAAATAAGTAACCATTGTCAATGTGTGTAACAATGCAGGCGTATGTGTTTCCTGTAAAAGTGTTTTACAACCTGATACGTGTCTGTTCATCCCAATATTTCAGTTTATAAAGCGCCTCCATAGCATTAAATACCAAAAATAGGCTAGATCAAAGAGTGAGAGAGATAGAGAAACTGTTTCCCCATCTCCATAGTGATGATGGAATAGGTGTATGTGTGTGATGAAGTAAACCCTCCTCCTCTCCAATTATTATTGTGTTGCCTCTTCATGCTCCCAGACTTGCGGCATTTATACAACTTCTGTGTGTGTGAAAACTTCTACAGGATGCCAGGGGCCAGTAAATAAGCAAACAATTATATTTGTTAGATTAAATGAATACAATGTATTACAATTAAAGACCCATAGTTCATCATTCTTTGTAATTCTTTACAAGTAAGTTACGAGTAAACATTTTTCAAAATGAATAAAATGGTGTCTTTAGTTCTATCTGATTAAGGAGGAGGAAGCTAATGCCCCTTATCTAACACCAACTGGCTGTTTCTTGCCACACAGTAAATACAATGGTCAAGATATCCTCAAAGCTATGGACTTTAAGTAAATGCAAATGAATGGCAAATTAATCTTGTGTTTGTGTGGGCCAACCCACAGCGTGAAACACAGATGATATATATATATAATTATAATAATTATCTATAATGGCCAGATACAAGTCGTATTTAAAATTAAAAAATAAAAACCGTAGAGATGGATATATTAGAAATGAAAAAATAAATGTGTAAAAATGCTGGAGTGCCCCTTTAATAAACCTTTACATGAATTTAACTTTTCTTATATTAAAAGACACATACTTGTTTCACCAGTGTTTTGATATCAAGAACATATATATTATAAATGCATGATGAATAGTTATCTTGTTGTCAATATTGTTATTTTCTGTAATTTAAGCACATTCACAACCAAGAAGTCAATAATTAACTTCCCATCAGAGAGTCCGCGCTACTTTGCGTCTGTATGCGTTTATTACTGTGGGAAAGTCTCTGTGTGTGTCTACTGTGAGTCAGTGAGCTCAAGATTTACAACAGCAGTGTGATAAACATCTTAATCACTTATAATTACATTGGATCACACACTCATACACACACATGCGCTGAGCCTCTCAGGTGGGATCCTTGTACACTTCCTGATAATTACCTCGTCTATCAAATAAACGAACTTGGTGAGAACAAAGAAGGCAAAGATGAGGGAGAAAGAGGATGGAGGGGGTTGAAGTTTGCCGAGGTTGAATTGAGGGGAGGGCAAAGCTAAAAATGGTAGCAAGAGAGAGTTTAAATGAATTGCATCGGAGGGAATGCAAGATGGAGAACGCAGGTGTTGTCTTTTAATGTGAACTGTCACTTCTTTTCTCCTTTGTGCTTGCTCTCATTCCTACTTTAAGTGTTCCAGCCTTCATCGCTGTTTCTTATGCTCTCCATTTAACTCCTCCATCCTCTGCACATGTGGTTGTCACATTTTCTTTTTCATGACTAGGATGAGACCGTGACCAGACAGCACTAATGTTGTTTAACACCAACTGCGATTTTATCAACATGCAATAGTGTCTTTTAAAAAAATGAAAGATTGTCATTTAATTAAATGTCTGTGAAGTCACTATTTATTGCCGAATGAGGGAACACGATAAGCCTAAAGTGCACTGATTGAAGCCCTCACATTTGCATAATGACAGATTTGGTGTCTGTGGCGACATTACCAGGAAAAATCAGATGCGTTATTCTCTGGCAGTGAGATCCAAAAACGCATCTGCAATTATTGCTTATCACCACAGGCACCAATGAGCACGACACCGAGATGTTTGAAATTCTAAGTCGAAGTTCATCATGAAGAAAAGAAAAGGGCTTGGCAGAAAGAAACAAGGTTATAAATTGGCTAAAGTAGGTTGAAACATTACCTAAAACTATTTTCAAATGAATACAGTTTTCTTTGACTAAAATAAGACTTTTAGTCTAGAGGTCGACTATATGATAAGGACAAAATATTTATGTGACCACATTGACACAATCATGTGAAGAGCATCTTTTCAACACCCCGGCTGTCTCTGCTCTCCTGTACATTCCCTTTTGGTCCTCCTCTGCTCCCCTTTCTCTTTTTCCTCCTTGCTCATTTTATCAATCCCCTCCATGCCTTCACTTCACTCCACACCTTCTCCTCCATATATCACCTTACCATACCTCAGAGGGATCAAAAACCAATATAATGTCACGTAAGCTAAGATCTAGATCCTGTGCTGTCTTCTCCTGTCTCTGTCCAGTTAATTAATGTGTAGCACCATGTATTACAAGGATGTTCAAAAGGACATCTGCACAGAACAAAAGGCATAACTGAGCAACACTTTGATGTACTGTGGTGTGTACGATAAGTGGATTGAGTCAGCAGCATACTATCAGTGTTATACCATATATACGAGGCTATACATGTTGTTAATGGACATCTTATATTAATAATAAAAAACACAAGATAAAACACACCTACATTCAGCTGAAAAAAAATCATCAATTATGGGTTACCAAACATCCATTTGGACATCTTTTTCTGTCAACCTGACATCTATAAATCCAATAGTCACTCTTTAACCCCCACCAACCTCTTATATGATGCAATTTTAAGCCAATTTTCTTTACCAGTGAGTCACGTTCTTTGTCTGTCAGCCAGTAGGATGATAATCGGGTGTTGCCTGATGCTGGTACTCCAACGTATGTTGTTTTGGGAGTCATTGGCAACCACCTATTTCCTTGTTTAGGTATGTGGAAATGTTGCTTTAAAAAGGTTTGGATAATGACCGTGGACAATAATAGTCAGACACCATGGAACAATTTAGTTAATGCTCTTTATATAAAATGACCTGCTTCACATATTAACTTATCAATTCTCCACTTCATGTAGATTTGATAATTTGTGCATCATCACAGCAGCCTTATTGAGCCAAAGTAATTTGCAGCAAACCAATATCTCTTGATTATGCATCGTGTCAGACTGACTGACTGTCTGCTCATTACGGTTACAAACTGTGCCAGGCAGTGGAAAACAGACAACTTGGAAGTCCCTTTTATGCCAGCTGACACAGCACCTGTGGCCAAGAAGAAAGGCGTAAATGTTACATTGGACAGATGTCGGCTGTGGAAGCTAAGCTTTGGACATGAGCCCAGTGACTGAGGCCCTATCCATGTCAAAATAATCAGAGCATAGTTCGAAAATCTGTTCCTTTACATAATTTGTTGTCACTCAAGGTTGTACATTATCATTTTCTGTGATGATTCCATACAGTGCATGGCCCGATACATCTTGGGTCAGATATGTTGTGGTCACAGAAACATATGTGCCACATATGCCACAGAAACGGTTATTTATTAATAGAATATATGATGGAAATGCATTCAACTCTGAGCATGAAAGAGCACAACTTCAACAAATGACTTTGAACCATATACCTCTGAGTTAATAGTTTTACTTTTGCCCAGTGTCTACCTGTTTGTGTGTGTGTGTGTGTGTGTGTGTGTGTGTGTGTGTGTGTGTGTGTGTGTGTGTGTGTGTGTGTGTGTGTGTGTGTGTGTGTGTGTTACTCAGGGCATTGTCTTTTCTGGCCCTGTGACCCTCCAAGTCACTGCTTACATCGGCATTTAGACATTAACAATTCTCTATGCAATTTATGCTCTACCTTTGTAACATAAGCAATGCTATATTTTACCATCACACCCTTCACGTGTGTTTTTGTGTATGCATGTTCCTTTTTCGGCAATAAGAAATCATTAACAAGATACTGGAAACCGAGCAGTTTCACACATGTTCAAAAGCCGACCAGGAGACATAATTATTCCTCCTCTCACCCAATTGTTAAAGTAAGAATGGAGACAGCCATCGCTGCCATAACGGCGCTCAAATGACCAACATCAACTTACTGATTCAATTGCTTTTGATCGTACTATTTTCGCCTTTATCGTAAACTCGTATTAAAACCATGACAGCAGCACAAGAAGAGATATAAGCTGCGCATGTCTCCCATCTTCCAGATCCTTTCCTCACTTAATTCCTAAGGCTGAAGTTTTTTGCATGAAAAGTTTTTTGTGTGAAAAAACAAGTTACCTATGGTTATTTTCACTCTCTAATTATTAATTAACAACAGTGCTACATTTAAATTCACTGCTACAAAAGTCTACTTTGAGATGGCCAGTGACATACCTGGAAAAGTATTGATTATGTCTGCTGTGACATAAAAAAAATACCCTGTTTGATGGTTTATTTTAGTCTAAATTGGACCCCAATTTACTAAATGAACATTAGAAAAATAAGGATAATTTTCTCATAGACAACCAGAGGAGTCTGATGTTGTGGTCTACTGATGGCCAGTAGACCACATTTAACTGTACATCTTTCTGCTGAAAGGTGCTCTTCTGTAGCCTGACCCCTGACCTCCCAGGAAGTGTCACTACAGATAGCAACACATGAGATCTCTAGAGTTTGGCCTGGTGCCAATGCAAGTAGTTACATAGAACAGAGCGTTACGATAAATTAAAATGTTATTTAAAAAGCCAAAAGCTGATGGAATGAAATACCTTGTGTGTTTTAGTTGCCTAACCTGGATCATACCATAGTCATTCACTGATTTAATATCATTAAATAATTAAAAAACATTGTAACTGAACATATTCCAGGATTGTTTAGTTTCTTTTTTTTGAGATATTTTCAGATATAGATTACTATACTTCCAATTATTGAGATGGGGGATAAAACTAGCTCTCTTATTCTGAAACAGTTATATTGTTTTTCTTTTTCTTTGTAATAATTATAGTGTACGTCTAATCTAATTATTTCTAATCTATATTTCTATACTTGACATGTTATATGCACCAAACACAAAGACAATCCTTCCTGTATCATATTTCCTCATCATAGTGGTACCTAAACCCCCCCCCCCCCACAACACCACCATGCAACCCTCGCACACAATGCTATTTTCTGTCTGAACGCCTCCTAACACAGGAACTGCCTGCATCAGCTACTGCACATAAACACATCTAAGTCCAAGCAAGAAATGAGAAAATAAGTGCAAACTTTTTTTGATGTAGTATTTCACACAAACACACAGATGCATTCGCACAAACTTGTTGATTTCAAAAAGTTTTCGCCTGTGTGCAGCACTGTGGGCTCAAACACACGCACACACTGATAACCCAACCACACACACTCATTCATCGCTCTCCCTTTCTCTCTGTTTCACAAGCAGAGTGACTTTACACACACAAAGGACACATACCTTGTTTCCTCTATTATTCTTTTAAGCTTGAGTCCTAATATGCGATTTCAAAATAAATTGTTATTTTTCAATTTCTCTTGTTTTCTTTTTATATCTGAGCATATACTGATACTGTTTGTGGACAGAGAGCTCATCATCATGATGACAGTTAACCCAGACTCATGGAAATGAAAATAAAAAAAGCTGGGAAGCATTCAAATGTTGATATATAATTTCAACGTCCACATTATGAATGAAGCTTTAAAGCTTAAAACTATTTAGTGCAGCCAAATGTGTCTCATATTAACTTTAGGTTTCATAATCGGTTAACTGTTAGACTTAGAGGACACTATTTGTTGCTGACTGTGGCAGCAGCGTGTGGTTAGGTTCAGCTGCAGAGTGGGTGGAGTGTGTGTGTGTGTGTGGGGGGGGGGGGGGGGGGGGTGTTCAGGGAACGGTAAATTGATGTCTAATCAGCCTCAGCTGGGGTTAAATGGGGCAGTAGCGATTGAGAAGCGACTGGTCGCATTCTCACGGGGTAACAGAGGAAAACGTTACAGTGTTGTTACATTGTGCTCCACTGTAATGTTTTCCTCCGTTACTCCGTGAGTCTCGGACTGAACAGAGGCAGCAACTCGGCTGGTTGTAGTTCACAAGACCTTTTATTGACATAAAATGCGACACAACAGCTCTATGGCGACCGACTGTGACCTCTCGCTTCTCTGCCGCTTATTGGGGAGAGACACACAGACAGATTAACCCCAGCTGAGGCTGATTAACCCTCATCCCCAGCTGAGGCTGATTAGACATCATTCCGGCACCGTTCTCTGAACCACACCCCCGCAGCTGAGCTTAACCACACCCCGCTGCCACACTGACCATATGAGGCCGAGCCGAATCTAGAGGCTGCATTTTTCCCGTGCTTGGAGAGGCGGTCCGTAATGTGCTGAAACATCAGCCTCAAACACCTCTGTTTAGGGGAGAGAAGCCTGCGTCTGCACTCGCACACCCAGAGGGATGTGGAGAGGAGACCAGTTTCTGCCACGTCAGACCGTGTGAAAGCCTCAATAGCAAATTTTCCAGGATTCTTGACAATTATTTGACATTTATAATTGGTACTAAAATGTCTTTTAAAATGTCATCTTTGATACCTGGACGGCAACGAGAAGAAGCCGAACCATGGTCTGTGTGTCTGGTTTAACGAAATGAAGTGTTTCCATTGTGAACCGGCCATGTTGGGACCACATTTTGTGTCAGCGCCAATGCACGAGGCGAAACCTTTGCTAGTGAAGTGACATTTTCCTGAGGAACAGTCTGGTTTTCCTCCTCACTGCACATGCACAGTGGGAAGTGTAGTCAGTTTGTCTCTAGTAATCCAGCAGGCAATGAAACGCTTGTACTCTGGTTGAAATCGGAGCGCTTGGCTACGACTCAAGCATTCTTCCAGTGCTGGTTGTCAGGAAAGTTCAAACCAGGGAATCATTATGCGCACCCGCACGCACGCACACACACACACACACACACACACACACACACACAGATCCATGAAAAATCCCAAAGCAATTAAAAGTTCTATCTCATCTCTACATCACTGAATGACGTCAGGACTGCCAAATCCCACCAACTCTTGCTTGGTGCATTAGCATATCTTCAAAAAGTTACTGCAACAGCTGCATGCATCATCTCACCCTTTCTATCAGGTCTGACAAGTATAGCAAATGAAGCATTGCATTGTAATTGCAACAGAGGCATGTGGTATAAAGGTGTATGTCTTTTCAAAGAGAATTTGTGTTGGATATATTAAGGGCATAAAACACCTGTAATTGTTGGGGGGAAAATACACAATTGTTTATGGATAGGAAACTGTAATATTATGGGAATAATCCATGTATTTAACAACGTGATAATTAATATGGGTGCAGCTATAAACTATTCATCCAACATTGATATCTGACTGCTGTATAGCTGTACTTGTGACTCAAAGACTACAGGGAAAATATATGTTATGGATCCTCCATTACATTATCAAACTGTCAGTATTTCTGAACTGATTAGATTGCCAGTGATTGATGCTAGCCCTTACCATAGTTACTTGAAATGTATGATGATTTTTTAATACGACCCCATTTCCAAGTATGTCATACACTTCAGGCAATGAACGATGCACCACATTTACTATCTACACTTTACTTGTTTTGTCTACCAAAACAGAAGTAAGCATCTTTGAGCCTCCTTCATTCATTTTGAGAAGTAAAACCATGCCGTAGTTTTGAACAGAGTACGGGACAGGAATGGCACTGGTGTAGAATAGACAAAGAACATAAAGCAAGGGGGAACAGATGAAAGCCTGGTGATGAATCAGAGAATGACAATGACAAACATCACATGCCGAAACAGTCAGGCTAAAGTAATGCAATCCAACTCCCAAAGAGAAAATCTAGAGGAGCTACATTACCACTTTGAGTGTGTGTGTGTGTGTGTGTGTGTGTGTGTGTGTGTGTGTGTGTGTGTGTGTGTGTGTGTGTGTGTGTGTGTGTGCGTGTGTATGTGTGCTTGAATAAAATGTGCGTAAGCAGTATTATATTACACCACCTACTGAAAATGGCATTCCATTAAATCATTAAAACACCATATATACATTATATGCGAGGAGGCATTACAATGCAACCAACAGTACAGGCTACAAACATTCAGTCATTAATTAAAATGAAAGCAAAGTAGCTACTGCACATTCTAGACAACATGTGTTAGCCTTGAGCTGATACAGAGGCTGAAAATATCATCAAATATAATCTTCACAGACAGATCTTCACAGTTTCAACAAGAACACCATATTGAGAATTTATATTTGCCTACCTCTCTCACTGACAAAGGGGTTCCCAATAAAGCCAATAAAGCTGCACAGGTTCCAAAGATAAAAGATCAGTTGTTTTAAAACCTTACACTTTCTCAAAATAGATACAAACTTAAATTAGTGTCAAACTAGACACCAAGAGTCTTTGCAACAGGCTTTAAATGTGATAGCAGGACATTTTAGTTCAGCTGAAGAAAATGTTTTGACATGCACAAAGGAAGTCAACTTATCATTCCAGGGTCCGTGAATCTAATTCCAGGTACAATTGTGTATCATTAGCAAAAGAAAACTGTCCTAAAAATATCTTAGTGAATACTTGTCCAGAAGCCCTGCTGCCTCAAGAGCAACTAGGTAGCTGATCAGGAGGTAGTGGGTTTTTTGCCGTGAGGGTTCAATTCAATTCAGTTTATTTTGTATAGCCCAATATCACAAATTACGAATA
This sequence comes from Cyclopterus lumpus, assembly GCF_009769545.1. Classification (NCBI taxonomy): domain Eukaryota; kingdom Metazoa; phylum Chordata; class Actinopteri; order Perciformes; family Cyclopteridae; genus Cyclopterus; species Cyclopterus lumpus. Next base: position 2,543,575 of record NC_046978.1, read on the forward strand.
GAAAAAACCCTTTGACAGGGAAAAAAGGGAAGAAACCTTCAGGAGAGCAACAGAGGGGGATCCCTCTCCCCGGATGGACAGATGCAATAGATGTCATGTGTACAGAATGAACAGCATTTACAGAGTTACATAAACACATTACATGAATATGACAGAATGTATGAATGGACCTGGTTATGATGATGATGCTGATGTTAATGTGCTATCCCAAATCTGTGTTTTCAGGTCTGATTCTTGGCATTGTCATGGTAACCTGCCAACCAACAGTGAGATATAGATAGAGCACAAGTGAGAGGAACTGCGAAAGAGAAAGAGAACAAGACAGAGCATACATACATATATATATACTCCCAAAGAACTCTTCATCTACCACTCACACAGACACACAGGCGCATGCTTTCCCCTTTCCTCACGTCTCTCTCCCTCTCTCACACACATAAATAGATACACATAGAGAAAGTGACTTCCATCATTTCATGGTCACCAAGTTGCTATGGTGCCCCAGGCAATAAGAAACAGGAAGCGAGGCAGTTTAAGAGGATGAAGCGTGACAGGAGACGCATAGTATAACGCACAACACACACTTTTGCGCACCATATTTTTATGGCCAACCCACATACACTTTTTCTTAATCTCCATTTAGCTGCTTCCTCCGATTTCTGTTTGCTGCTCTGTGCAGACCACACCTTCTAAAGGTCCACTACTGTCCTCCACACTTTAAATACCTTACAGCACTACCATTTATTTGCTTGCTATGACTACATCAGGCCATGTCTGCCTCTACTTTTCTTCAAAGCCTGTTGACCCAACACTCTGCTGGGTCATATACACAACAGCTTTAACCTCACAAGTGATAACCTCTAATAACCAGAATTAAGGTATTACATATGATGATGATCATCTAGGCAGTGAGGCATTGTGTTCACCATGACAGCAGAAGTTATGTGTGTATCCACCCCAGTGTTGAGTATTTGTTCCCTTGCCTGTATTTAACATACACAAACAGGGATCATTTCATTTTGTCAAGTCAATACTAAAGTGGCAGTGTTTCTTTATTAGTGCTGTTTATTTGAAATATATGTATGTGTTGTTAGCATGGGAGGTATATAGTAAGGTGTGTGTGTGTTCATGTTGCTGTACACCGTGGATAATAATAATGAAGATAGATTAACAGATAGACAAATATATTTAGTTTGTGTGAGTGTGTGTTGATAGTGTGGGATGTATGTGTTGTATTGAGCAGGGCATTAATGTGACACTGAGATGGAGAAAGAAAGAACTGAAAATGGAGAAGAAAGTTTGTATGAGAAGATAGAGGATACAACTGTGGTAGAATACAAAATTAATAAAGATTATGGTCACCAAAACATGTTTTAGTACAGAAAATATCCAAATAAAATATCCAAATATATACAGTACTTTATAAAGGACACGCACATTCAATATAGAAAAAGATTTCCTCCAAAACAGTGTGACTTCTAGTCCTCTTTATGCTTTTTGCCAAGACCTTCTCACTTTACTGTCTTTGAGAATAATAATATGTATGTAGGCTCTATTAGCTAAAATCTGTTACCAACGGTTATCATTTCACCTCTCACAATCCACGGTTGTTGGCTAGAAATCTGAAATGTTTTATGAAAACTAATTGCCTCGGAAATTACGTCAAATTTCAAAATGGTAAATCTGCCACTGTTATTAGTCTACTGTAAATTGTATTGTGCCATGCGAGAATGGGGAGCTTGACTGGCGTAGCGACAGTATTTAAGAGAGAAAATGCTTTGTGAAAGTCGTTTTTTGGATCATTTGGTAAAGTAGGTAGGTGAAGGAAAGGACTATGGACCAGTTGGGACTTTTATCAGTATGACGTTTTTTGAGATATGCTTGTAAAGAGGAGCTACTTCAATCCTTCAACATTATTAGTTATCTGATGTGAATAAAACAGTGAAAGAAAAAAATATACCCCCAGAAAATATTTTATATTTCTTCACATTAAGTGTACCACACACACACACACGGTCTCAACCCCTTAGTATTGAATAACTTTGATTGGTCACAAGAGAGTGCGATGTGAAATGAGGAGTGTGGGAGAGAGGTGTTAATAGAGAATTGAGGGACAGAAAGAGAAAGACAAGACCTTGACGAGGATAATTCATGCACTATGAAAGTAATGTGGGATATGCAGGCGTACAGCCCTCGTGATAGCCTTGTACACACATGCCAACAAAAAACACAGTAAATGTGTGTGTATAAATGCCAGTTTTCAAGAATACGTTACAAAACTAGTACCACTGATCAATGGATATAGGCTATTGGTCCATCTCGAACCAGGCATGTTGCAGTTGAGTAATGGGCTATTATGTCTATGACCACTGGGCTAACTCCCCTTTTTGTTCTTGTTGTTAGGAGACTTCTGTATGAAGAGAGCAGCTTTACACAGATGCTTTGTCTACGGGGGAAGAAAGTACTTCATTGTCATTGTTTATTTCAATCGTCTCTTTATTGACACTCCAAGTTTTCCATCTCGGCCAGCTACAAAACTGATTTTGTTTTTTAGGATATTTCCCTTGAATTCACAAAACCATCGTTCTCACAATCACACAAACATCCAGACAGTTTTTCCAAAACAGCCTTCACTGATAACCACTATGCTGTTTCAATATTTAATCTATACCATGTACACTTATACAGTGTGCGAAATACGCAGTGTCTCGGGGGGTCTGAGATCCTTGGATTGATACTTGAGACCCCCTGAAAGCCTCAATTGCAAAATGCAAATATATATTGAAAGCTTACTAATGCCTAGTATTGCCTCAACATTCAAAATGCAAAACATGTATTACAAAATATGAATAGTGAGTGCAAAAGACAAAGCTTCCTTGTATTTTTTGCAACCATTGTTTTAAAAATTATTATTATTATTATTATTATTATTATGATAAATATGTCTTTATTTTTGCTTTATTTATTTGCATCGTAAATCCTCTAAACGGTATGCAGCAATTCCAAATGGTAACCTCCAAGGCTGAAGAAGTGTAATAAGCTGCGGTTCATCGTATTGCTGTTTTGGTCTCTATAACTGATATCAACATTCACAACAACTGTTCGGGGGTGAATTTTTCAATTGTTTGGAATATACGTATTAAGGTTTAAGATTATGTATAATTAGGGCATTGCTGCTTTGAATGATGATGTGCTCCAGTTTTCTTGAGTGAAATTCCAATGCAAGTATTGTTTTAGTTATATGTTGGCACCAGTGCTCCCGCTTTCCCATTTTTGCAATAAGTCGTGAGTTAGGCTGTGTCGTCACTGCCAAGATGGCAATGGCCGTAGCCAACTTTGTCTCTTCAGAAATCAATGAGGGATGTCATGTTTTATACAGTTTATACAGTGTATGAGTACATACACACACACAGGTCATCCATCTAAAGCATCCATAGTGTTCCTCCATATGCTGGAGTGCAGTTTAAATTGAAACAAACTGCCACGGGTAATGTTGCCATGTGGTAGAACACAAAACCCTGTCCAACACTTGACTCGTGCACACTGCACAGCAAATCAACAAACAACCTTAACACTGACGGTCAATATGATGGCTACTGAAAAAACAGTCGCATACAGTACCAGAGTTTATTGCATTATGCCATTTATTTATCCTGGGACTCCTATGGTCTTTTCTCTATTCCATTTCCTCACCCCCTTTTCCTCCCTTTTCCTTTCTCATTCTGGTTTTCCCTATCTGAAAGTGTGGTCAGCTGAAAACATTGTTCTTATTGTAAGTTGCTCCATGGTTCCCCCTCACACAGTTTGTTTTCTACATGGATGGCTCTATAAAACAACATCTGATCGATAACAGTCTGCAAAATCTCTCCCTCTTTCCCCTTGAACCTTGAATTCATCCATAACCATAAGCCAAAACCCCTGCAGTACCCCCCCCCCCCACACACACACACACACACACACATACATACATACATACACACACACACACACACACATGCACACACACACACGCACACACACGCACACACACACACACACACACACACATGTATACCAACACACACAGGCTTGCTCCAGTTAACACACAGTGAAGTTATGCCAATTGGCTGATTAGCGGCAGGCCTCTCAAATATTTACCAGATCCCTGAATAACTAAACAAAATGAAACATAAGCAGGGAATAAATTAAAGAGAGGGAAAACACACTGATCCCAACCTGAATCATAAGATATCTACCCGTAGTAAATATATAATAAGAGGAAGGATTAGAGGAGGAGAGTCAGAGAGTGGAGTGAGGAGGTGAAATAACAAGTGAGAGAAAAGGATATAAGATGACAGAAAGTGAACCATATTTGAAAGAAGGGTGGGGTAAAAGAGAAGGAGATACATAGCTTCATTCTTAATGGGTTAAGCTTTTCCCCATTGGTAAATAACAAAGAAGAATTGAGATGAAAAGTATCTGAAGCCAGAGATAAAGACAATGTCAATAAGGGACACAGGACATGGAGCGTATGAAGAGAAACCGAGGCTGCTGATGTCACCGAGGTTGACTTGTGACGTCTCTCAGATTAATGCTGCAGCAGAGAGGCTGACATGAGGAGACCGTTTGACATTTGAACAGGAGGCATGAAAAGATGAGAAGTTTTACCTGAAATGATCTGATTGAGGGAATTGCATGCTGTAACTCACACCATGTCAGACAAAGTTCAATGTCAAACAGAATCAATCAGCTGTGGTCAAGCCCATGGAGAGGGTGACAGAAAAAGCTGCACGGGTCACTAAGACAATGGATGCCAAACCTTTGACTTCATGCCATATGAGGCAAACCACTGGAGACAATTGGTCGTATTTTAATTCAATTTTCATTCCTTGATTTAGTTTGACTCATCCTTGAGGCGTACGCCCCAAACATCAGAATAAAGAGCTCTCTTTTTAATTCTTCACACAACAATGCTTAGGTTTGTGTACATACAAACCAGCAGGAAAGTCCAGAAGTGTCAGTTGCCTTCCTTATTTGAAAATGTACTTAATCATCGAATATATATACAAATACATCCATCCATCCATCCATCCATTATCACCCGCTTATCCGGGGTCGGGTCGCGGTGGCAGCAGGTTCAGCAGGCCGACCCAGGCCTCCCTCTCACCCGCAGCACTTTCCAGCTCATTCTGGGGGATCCCGAGGCGTTCCAAGGCCAGCCGGGAGATATAATCCCTCCAGCGTGTCCTCGGTCTTCCCCGGGGCCTCCTACCAGTTGGACGTGCCCGGAAAACCTCTAATGGGAGGCGTCCAGGAGGCATCCTGACTAGATGCCCGAACCACCTCAGCTGACTCCTTTCGACACAAAGGAGCAGCGACTCGACTCCAAGCTCCCCCCTGATGTCCGAGCTCCTTACCCTATCTCTAAGGCTGAGCCCGGCCATCCTACGGAGGAATTTCATTTCGGCCGCTTGTATCCGAGATCTCGTTCTTTCGGTCACGACCCAGAGTTCGTGACCATAGGTGAGGGTTGGAACGTAGACCGACCAGTAAATGGAGAGCTTTGCCTTCCGGCTCAGCTCCCTCTTCACTAAGACGGACCGGTACAGCGCCTGTTTTACTGCTGCAGCCGCACCGATCCGCCTATCGATCTCCCGCTCCACCTTACACTCACTCGTGAACAAGACCCCGAGATACTTGAACTCCTTCGCTTAGGGTAGGCAGTTTGCCCCCACCTGGAGGGAGCAATCCGCCGGTTTCCGGCAGAGCACCATGGCCTCAGATTTGGAGGTGCTAACTCTCATCCCTGCCGCTTCGCACTCGGCTGCAAAACGCCCCAGTGAATGCTGGAGGTCACGGTCCGAGGAGGCAAACAGGACCACATCATCCGCAAACAGCAGAGAGGCGATCCCGAGACTCCCGAACCGGATCCTCTCCGCCCCCTGGCTGCGCCTAGATATCCTGTCCATGAAGGTCACGAACAGGACCGGTGATAAAGGGCAGCCCTGGCGGAGGCCAACACCCACCGGGAACGTGTCTGACTTACTACCGAGGAGACGAACACAGCTCCTACTGCAGGCGTACAGAGACCGGATGGCCCGTGCCAACGGGTCCGGCACCCCATACTCCCGCAGCACCCCCCACAAAACCCCCCGAGGGACCCGGTCGAAAGCCTTCTCCAGGTCTACAAAGCACATGTAAACTGGTTGGGCAAACTCCCAGGACCCCTCCAGTAATCTTGCGAGGGTAAAGAGCTGGTCCACTGTTCCACGACCGGGACGGAATCCGCACTGTTCGTCTTGAATCTGAGGTTCGACAAGCGGTCGGAGCCTCTGGCATAAGCTTTTCCCAGGAGGCTGAGCAGTGTGATACCACGATAGTTCGAGCACACTCTCCGGTCCCCCTTCTTGAAGATGGGAACCACCACCCCGGTCTGCCAGTCCATGGGCACTGTTCCCGACCCCCATGCGACACTGAAAAGGCGTGTCAACCAAGACAGCCCAACAATGTCCAGCGCTTTCAGCATCTCAGGGCGGATCTCATCCACCCCTGGCGCCTTGCCACCAAGGAGCTTTTTGACTACCTTAGCGACCTCTGCCAGGGATATGGGTGAATCCACCCCAAAGTCTTCCGGCGCTGCCCCCTCTCCGGGGGACATGTTGGCCGGGTTTAGGAGTTCCTCAAAGTGCTCTTTCCACCGCCCGACGATGTCCCCAGTCCGGGTCAGCAGTTCCCCCCCCTGCTGAGAACAGCCTGGGGTAGACCCTGCTTTCCCTTCCTGAGCCGTCGGATGGTTTGCCAGAACTTCCTTGAGGCCAACCGAAAGTCCTTCTCCATGGCCTCCCCGAACTCCTCTCATGCCCGAGTTTTAGCCTCCGCGACCATCGCAGCTGCAGCCCTTCTGGCCCGCCGGTACCCGTCAGCTGCTTCAGGAGACCCCTGGGCCAGCCAGGCCCGAAAGGCCTCCTTCTTCAGTTTGACGGCTTCCCTCACCCCCGGTGTCCACCACCGGGTTCTCGGGTTGCCGCCACGACAGGCACCGATGACCTTCCGGCCACAGCCCCGAGCAGTCGCGTCCACAATAGAGGCTTTGAACAAGGTCCACTCGGATTCCATGTCCCCAGCCTCCCTCTGGATTTGTGAGAAGTTCTTCCGGAGGTGGGAGTTGAAGACCTCCCAGACAGGATCCTCTGCCAGACGTTCCCAGTTCACCCTCACTACACGTTTGGGCTTGCCAGGTCTTTCTAGCCGAGTCCCCCGCCATCTGATCCAACTCACCACCAGGTGGTGATCAGTTGACAGCTCTGCTCCTCTCTTCACCCGAGTGTCCAAGACATACGGCCGCAGATCAGATGATACGATTACAAAGTCGATCATTGATCTCCGGCCTAAGGTGTTCTGGTACCAGGTACACTTATGAGCCACCTTATGTTCGAACATGGTGTTCGTTATGGACAAACTGTGGCTAGCACAGAAGTCCAACAACAAAACACCATTCGGGTTCAGATCAGGCAAGCCGTTCCTCCCAATCACGCCCCGCCAGGTTTCTCTGTCATTGCCCACGTGAGCGTTGAAGTCTCCCAGGAGAACTATGGAGTCGGCAGGCGGCGCCCTTTCCAGGACCTTTCCCACCGACTCCAAGAAGGCCGGATACTCCGAAATGCTGTTCGGTGCATAAGCACAAACAACAGTCAGAGCCTTACTCCCCGCAACCCATAGGCGCAGGGAGGCGACCCTCTCGTTCCCCGGGGAAAACTCCAACACAGCGGCGCTCAGCCGGGGGCTCGTGAGTATCCCCACTCCGGCCCGGCGCCTCTCACCCTGGGCAACTCCAGAAAAGGACAAAGTCCAACCCTTCTCCAGGAGCTTGGCTCCAGAGCCCATGCTGTGCGTGGAGGTGAGCCCAACTATATCTAGCTGGTACGGCTCCACCTCCCGCACCAGCTCCGGCTCTTTCCCGGCTAGTGAGGTGACGTTCCACGTCCCTAGAGCTAGTCTATGCTGCCGGCGATCGGCCCGCCCAGGTCTCCCGCCTGGCCCGCCGCCCGGTCTACATAGCACCCGACCCCGATAATTCTCCCTGCGGGTGGTGGGTCCACAGGGTGACTGCTGCTCCATGCTGTTCTTTCGGGCTGAGCCCGACCGGGCCTCATGGGCGAAAGCCCGGCCACCAGACGCTCGCCGACGAGCTCCCCTCCTGGGTCTGGCTCCGGGAGGGTGCCCCGGTTTCCCTTGTCCGGGCAAGGTAGCTTCAATCCGTGGGCTGCTTATCATCAGGGTTTGTTGAACCGCTCTTAGTCTGGGCTCTCCCCCGAGACCTGTTTGCCTTGGGAGACCCTACCAGGGGCTGACGCCCCGGACAACATAGCTCCCAGGATCACTGAGCCACTCAAACTCCTCCACCACGTTAAGGTGGCGATTCATAAGAGGAGTACATACATATACTGTACAAGTACATACAGTATATGAAATGTGTTCGCTGCATTTAACTAAGCTTTTAGGATTGCTCAAGAACTCTGATAGCAGAAGGAGGGTATAATCAAACCGAAGGATGACCCACTCCACCCACTGAGCTGCAGCACAGTGGGTGGAGTGTACAACTCAGGCTTGTACATTTCATTGCCTCTCCTCCCTTTTTACAATGGACATATTTTCAGCCTGTTTTGCATGTGGAAGTTTGGAACAGGTTGGCCTTGCGACCTGGTTGGGCGTCATGACGTACAGAATCCTTTGTTTCGAGCTTAGTCCGGCCTTTAGATCGGTCCAAGACACTAACATTCTAAAATCAAAATCCCTTTTTTTTTTACGTTAACTTATTTTTCTTTCACTATACGTTTGTTCAATCAGAAAACAATTTAATTGCATAGAAGTATAGAAGTATATCATTTTATTCCGATTTTGGCAGTAATGCCATACCAGAACATCTAAAAAAGAAAAACTGCACCATTCTGAAACAGTCTTGACAGTAACTGAATATTATCAACTTCACATAGTGGTATTTATTTCAAAAATATTATGTTGGATTACAGTACTGTAGGTGCTCATGTTATAACATCCATGCACAGTATGAGGGAGTTCAGGGAGAATATCATCATCTTGAACCTCTTAAGCAGTTCCCTTCCGTTGGCCCAAGGCTTAAGCTGTTTACAGTGTATAGAAATGTACAGGTATTGTTTCTTGTTTTGACCTGATGTCAGGCATATATCAGTTTTACAAAGTCTTGAGAGGGCAGATGAGTGAAGTAAAGCAAAGCCTTCGCCCCAGCTCTGTCAATAGAAGAAACAATATTTAAGTTTCTCTGAAAAGTGTTATGTTAAAGCCATGGGGGAAAATAATGCAAACATAATGAGAAAAGAGACCAAAATTAAGTGTAATGTATTATTCATTCTTTAGTAGCTGAATGTTAAGGTATTTTTGACAGAGACCTCTGACAAAGAGCAGCCCTTGTACATTTTAATGTTTGTCTTTTCAAAAATTGCTGTATTTGGATAGAATGTGGTGTATCCTTTCATTGTCCCTATGATCTTTTCCTCAGATCCACAATCAGGACAACCTTTCTGTTTCCCATTGATCATACTCCTGACATCTCAGTAATAAAGGATACATTTGTGTTGTGCGTTATTGCTCCTAATAGAAAGACATGTATTGATATCAGTGACCCTATGGCTGTTCCTCTGGCACTACCGTCTAACCGCACCACTTTACTTCACATAACCATTTTTTCACATGCTCAATAAAGTGTAAATGTCCATTGGCCTTCACATAAGTCTGTACCATTAGGAGTTCATTTAGGAGTCTGTGTGAACATACATGCCCTTTCACATTCTCAGTGATGGGGTGTAGTGTATTGCAATCGCTATGCCCTTGACCTACGGGTTTCTTCAATTCAGGACCTGTGCTGCTGCTATTTCATATTATGTCAGTATGAGAGAGCAGAAAGAGTTACTCTGTATGGTGCACAAGGGACAAATACCTTCATCCCTAAGGTCCACAGAGCATTAGAATGCTTTCACATTTCACAGTTTTAGTATTGTCTGTGTGGATTTACACTTATATTTTTATATTTATTCTTTATTCTGTCTTGTGTTTTTTAGGTGTTTTTACTCTGACATTGAGTTTTGTTGATCAGGACTGTCTGTGCTGACGTTGCAAGTTCGTGCCATGATGTCCGTGGAGTTTCCCTTCCTGTGTCTTCACTGAACTTTCTCTCGTGTCTTTGCTGACTTTTTTGTGTGGAGTATTTTCTTGGATTTTTTTGGGTTTGATGTTCGATCACCCGTGGACTAAGGGGACACTTTGAGTTTTTTGTGTTTCAATAAACTACGCCGTGTGTTCGGCTAGAACTAAACCTTCCTGTTGTCGTGCGCTTGGGGTCAGAGACAAACCATAACATGTATTCTGGTTAACAAAGTCAGTTATGGTCAAATCATTGTGAAATTAAGGTTGCACACATGTTTAGGTCCTGCATGATTTGCAATCTTTTGCTTACTTTGCTAATATATGTACTTTGTTGGTCATTATCCATTCAGACACAATGCAACATGTTCATGTAAACTAAAAGCAACAATTCAAAAATATGCTTTGATAGATTGATAAGTGAATACATAAAAGGGCTGGGAAGATGATTCCCATTATTTTCTACCTGGCCAAAGAGTGAAATTGACATTAATAAGACAAAATGTAAAAAAAAATTGTAATAATAATCGCAAATGTTTTAAGATTGGGGAATTATTCCGTCCCTGTCTCACCTGTGAACATTAACATGATCTAATCAGTCAGTGACTGACAGCTCTTTGCCACCACTGCTGGAGGATTAGCTGTTGTTGTAATGACTTTTAGTCGAATGTACTTTAGTTGCCATAGTTTGGTTTCCATGTCTTTATTCCTGTGCAACCAAAACCCCCTCCGATCTAATTAAGTGGTTTTCAAGTTATATTTCAAAATGATCAATCCCTACCAACTGTATGTGAACGTTGTCATAAATAGATTTGAGTGGGAGTCAGTTTTACTGACAAAAAAATAACATATTTAACTAATAGCATAGAATTGATCAAATGATACACTTAATAGCCTGGGATTCAGAGTGATATTTATTGTCACTCAACTTAACCTAGTCTCTTTATTCTAAGACAGTCTGCAGGTTCTGATCATGCTCAGCAGAAGCGTCACCACCAGTCAGGTTATTCAAATACAACATTTAGCCAGCATGTTTTGAAAAGCAGAAATACCAGCTTAGAGGCGACTCACCAGCATTTAGCAATGGGTAGTAGTGTGTGATTACTGTTTGTTTCAAAGAGGTCTGCACACATCACTATTCCAATAGTTATCTCTCATGTAACCACTGTAGAGGGAACCTGTAAAGACCTTCAGCACATGGTCAATCGTAGTCAAGACAGTCGCCCTAATAATAGGGAACTGTGACAAAAAACAAACACAGGACTTTCTACCGTGACACTGATGTTTGAGACTGCTCGCCACAAAGTGTTCTTGTGAAGTGACGATGTGACACTTTTCATAACCTTACTAAGTGATTTTGTTGCAGAAACATAACATTAGATCGATTAGTGGTGCAGGGATGAACGATGCTTCCAACTGAAATACATGAGTTTGAAAGTCATCGAAAGTTGAAAGTCATCCCACAAATAACTAGATTCAAATGTTGCGACTGTTATATAAACTATTGTGAGACTTTGTTGGAATGACTTGCTATAGATAGGGTGTGCTTTTCATACATGTACAGTTTTTTTTTTTTCAGGATTTACACTTATTAACCCTCCAATTAAAATGTCATCTTGATCAAAGGGTTAGGTCATGTGTTTAATATTACAAGATCTTCCTTAAATTTCTGCAGTTCTTTCTTTTTTTACATGGGTTAATCAGTCTGTGGGATCAGAAATCTATCACTCAGCAAAATCACAAGCTAATTTAGTCAGTTGGTGCGCTCGGTTGTACCTGCAGCTCATTTCAAGCCCCATTACCACGAGTAGTGGTACAGACATTTATACCTCATTGCTGATCAACAGAAGGAAGAGTGTAGGCTTATAGCAGAGTTTAACAAACCTTCTTCTGATTTTCTTATATCTGATTTTTGAATGATTTAGTTTTCTCAGGAATTAATTTATATTTCATAATAGGTTTGATTTAAACAAGCCTGATCCAATGATCTCCAAAATGATGTGAACATCTTGGTGGAATCTTCCTTTAGATACACAGTAGCTAATATGTTATAGTGTCGAGTGTCTGTGTGTAAAATCAAATTTAGTTAGAGTTCGCTTTCAGATTTGGACTAGCAACCTCTGTCTTGAAGATTTCAGCAGGAGTTTGATTTAATTAGTGTCTTTATCTATTTTATTCACATTATAACATGATGTATTATATATAGATATTTTATTTTATTTTACTTATATTTTATTTTTCTCAAAGTGCACGTGTCATGGTTCAGAGCACATACTGTGATAATGCACCCTTGTACCTCATTGACTCTTTATATGGGTAATACTGTACACATGTATGTACTGAATTCCTGATGTTGAAGTGGTGAAGTTCAATAGATCCTGAACTGACAGTCATCTTTTAAAACACCACTAAAAGTTTGGACTGACAAAACTGTGAAATAATGCAAATGATTCTGAATAGGGGTCAGTGGCACTACAGGGGCTAGCTGAGTACATATTAGGGTATGTCACCTCATTGAAAGGTGCTGTCAGTGGTGTCTCCAATAATTCACCAGTCAAGTGTCATTATTTTGATAGCCCATTGTTGGTTGAATTGTTTCAATGACTTTATTTAAAGAGGTCCATCATCCCTGCAGTGTTCTTCAAAGAAATGGCTATCGATGTAGCTACACTGATTAAAATGTTAAGCAGTATTGTCACTTATGTCATTTAAAGTCTTTCAAACAACACTGAAAATGTGTCTTATTTTTGGTCTCAGATCAGCTTTATATGGAATATATGGTAGTTCCAAAATCTAAATACAAAGCTCCCAAGGCACAATTAATACAATTTACAAACACTTGGTCACTAAGAATCGTTATTACAGTAGTTTTAAACTTTGAGTCACGAGCATGCATTGGTCCACTGAAATTCTACATAATTCTAGCCTGCGAATCCGGAAGTGCCAAAGCAAATGAATGCGGACCCCACTCATATAAAGCATCACACACTGTCTGCTACCCTACACCAGGTGGGGTGCATCTATGTGCTGTTGAGAAGCCCAAAAATCTATTTGTGACAATTGGTTGCCAAAAAACAATGAATTAACAAGCTAACTGTCAGAAAATCCAACCCAATGAAAGAAATACACAATGGACTAACCAATGGTCTCACTAGGCATGGCATGAGTGAAAACTGCAGAGTTTACTTGTTCTAGTCATAAATAATATATATTTTGCAGTCTGGCAAAACTAATTTGGAAAAAAAATATCATAATAACATTTAGCTAAATAACAGCTTTAGATACATCAGTAGGCATCAAATAAATTAAATAAATAAAACATGAAGGCAAGCAGAAAGAAAATGGATAAAAGCGGAAAAGACAAAGGAAAAAGTGATTTAGGATTAAGAGATTAATTAGAACTAATCAGATAATCCTGGAATTTAGAGAACCATCTGATTTTGCTATCTTCTGGATGAAGCCAAATCTGTATTGGTCTGAAATTAGTTGTCAGGTAATACCTCTCTGAAACTGTGAAAACTTCAGCCATATTTAGCACAGTGGGCCTGTACCATACAAAGTGTAGTGTTATGATATTAGTTAGTTAGTGATATTTTTATTCTTTCAAGAGGTGGCCATTGTATAATTAAATTATATGAAAATGATATTGAAAATTAAAGGGAATGAAAAAATAATTTAGCCAAAAAACACATTTTATTGTCTGTCTTCTATGGATTACCGTGAGTGCTTAATCCTTTTGTTTGCTTCGCCATTCACATGTTGCTTAGTAAGAACTACATTTATGTCCAGCCTGAATGACCAAGTGCTTTAAACCTTTAAGGGAGTATTTCAAATGAATTCTAATTAATTTAACAGGGTTTTGTTTTCAAACATATTTGTATCAGTTATTACAGGTAACACAGATCTCTGTAATATGTCAGAGCAAGGTCAGTACAGTCATGCATAATAAGAGATCATCTGCATATAAGCTTTTATTGTGTTCATTGCAGTCAAATTTGATTAATGTAATATTAGGTTAAATGTGATTTATGAGCAATTTGTTCTTCGGATATACTGAAAAATAGGTGTGGCCAAATACAATATGTAACTTCACAGTTACCTTAGTAGGTTATTTTGTATTGTATTTACACATTAGGAAATGCATTGAAAAGAATGTTGATTCCATTTTAAATTATGAAATGTAAAATGAAATCTACATTCCTTATCATTTAATGAATTGCCCTTGACACAAATTAATCCCAACTATGTATTTCAAGTCATTAATATATGATTAGAAAATAATGAATCAATAACGCTTATTTATTTGTTGGCAATGGAGAAGTTCACTCAATTGGAGAAAGACTGGATGTCCGTTAGAACAATGGGGACTGATGTTTGAAACTAGTTCACATCAGTGTGTCGGCTTATTTGCAAGTTGTTTACCTTATGTCAGTCTGCATATATCCTATCATATAATATTGATACCACTTTTTACACAAAGTTCAGTAGTAGCCTAAAAGCCAATAGGAAATAATTAAATTGAAAACAATTTTGAACAAAGGCTACACCAGAACATGTTTTCACTCATAAAATCAGTATCATGTATAAGTGAAGAGACAGTGCCTATGTGTGCATATTGCCTGTTGACATGCCAATAGCAGGCCTTGCCTCTGTGTATGTGCTAATGTAGCCACTTATTTTGTATAATGTCCCCTTCCTGACCCACATGGGTAACCCATCTCCTGCCTTCCTTACCTCTTTCACTGTCTCTCTTTCGCTCATCTGTAGGCAGGTGCTTGTCTGATGGTACAGACAAGGTAATGGAGGGATAGGATGTGTACTGAGCGACTGGCTACACCAGCAAATGCAAGAGATGAAAAAAGAAGGGAAAGAAAAAGAAAACCAAAAAGAGGAAGGAGGGAGATGTAAGTCGAAAAGAGAAAAGTATGTAAGAGGAGAAGGTTTTTTTAGAAAACTATCAGACAGGGAACAGCAAGACAAGGAACAATATGGAGAATCTCCCGGGATGATAGACAGGGAACACCACCAATGACCATTTTGGCAACAATAGCAAGAATCCCTTTGAGAAAACAGGAGCGTCGAGAGTGGGAGGTGGATGATGATGCTAATTGCTTATTTTCTGGTTTGCTGCTTAAGCATCAGCATTTCCATACAAAGTGACTGACGAGATCCAAAGCCAGTGGGAAGAAAAGAAGGGCTGATCAAGTTGAAACTGTAAATAATACATACGATTTTATTGATGCTCCTCTTCAGTGTGTTTTCCAGACACAAACCTGAACCTCCAGGCTGTATTACAGCCAAAAGGTGTTCATTGCAATAATCTAATAAAAAATGATTCCTAGGAAATCAATAAAAGCTGCTCTACTGTATGTGTTACATACCACATGGGGCTATCCACTATCAAAACATGAGTACTCTTTCTATTTCTACTGGTTATAATCTTCCGAAGATTATTTTATTTTAATGGCTTTGATTCAGCAACCCTTTATTGAATTGGCCTCTTTATCAAATTCTGTACTAGGATAGTCCATGGCAATCCTCACAAGGGCAGTGTATCTGTCTTTCTTCTGAAGCCTCTGAGTGAGCTTCTTCTTTGTTATCTCTTTTCTTAGGCACTGAGAAACAGTTTATTTCATTCAAGAAGGCATGGACAAACAATGTATGTTGTCTTTTTGACTCCCTCTTACCCCAATCAATGTCCTTTAAAACAAAATGTCTCTCAATACTGAGTCCAATGTGATATATGATGGTATATTTGGGTTCTGTTTTTTTTAGACTTAATATAAGTCAACCTAAATAATGCTGACAGTAGATTAGATATGCGTAAAGAAAATATAGCTGCCGTTTGTTGGTATCTTATTATTTTGTATGATTGGTTTAGTAACCCTGAAGACAGAATTTGGAATGAATTGAGTGGCTATTCAACATCTATAGCATGAACAACAGATCAAATGGAGTTTACGACAACAGCACTCTTTAAGTGTAATGCACCAAAAGTGTATGGCTTCAAATATGTATTCAAGTATTTTTATTTATTTGTTTTACCTTAAGCAGCTCTGCTTGTGTGCTAAAGCGTGTCGTCATATTGTAGTGAAATTGTGTGACGTAAACATAATTACGTAAACACAGGTTTAAATATATTTATGCATGTGCAAGCATAAGTTTAGTATGATATAGAATTGCTGTATTTCATCTTGTGTACACATATTAACAGTTATGTTAAGTTGATGATCTGGCAATGTTCAGGCAGCTGGAGGTTATAGGGGTAATGAGAGAGGACAGAGAGGAAGACGAGGAAAGGTTGGTTTTGGTTTGTCTGGTTTGGTGTTGTGACTTGACTAAAGTTGTATAACTTGATTCTCAACTGAAGAGCCTTTCCAGTTATGGCTCACCAAGCCATGAATTTCTCTTCCTTCTAATCGTGACAGCTAGCAGAGCTCTACAGAGGATGTGCTATTACCTGACAAGAGCAGAAATCATGGTCCAATAACTAGGATGTGCCGAGCAAGGAAGCAAGTCTCAGAAAAGTGCTGCTATTACGGAGTGGCTGTCTTGGTGCAAGTCGAAGGGCACCAGTATGTTTTGGATGGTTGTTCGACTCAAGCTGTCCTTCTGTTATCTGTAAACGTGCTGCCAGTTAGCAAAGGTATTTAAAGTGTTCAAAGTTGCACGTCACGTTTCTTGGGTGTAACTCACGTAATGATTTGATGAAGAGAATGAAAACTCTATGTGCTCCAGTTCCCTTGAGAACCAGAATTAAGAACCACTGACCTAGATCTTCATTGGGCATGTTACCTCCAACTCACCTGAAACAAATGACTGCAGCCTACGTAGCTGTGCTACGATTAAAAAAAAGACAGTACATGTTGCCTTTTGTTGAAATACCGAAAATACTCGATTTATTAATAGACTTACTCTTGAGACCACATCCAAGAAGATTATGAGGTCAAATTTGTGAACAGCAAGCAGTGTCTCAGCCTGACCCAGCGAGAAGTTGAAGAAAAATAGATTGAAATACTACGGGTATACAGGGTCTGGGCCTTTGGCTTTAAAAACAAAAAGCTTAAGAGCTTAAGGCAGAATCAGATGCAGATGTGGTTGTATAACGTGGATTTTACTGAAACATTGGCTTGTACTGTACTACAGTTATCCAGCTTTTTTAAGACAATGCCAATGTTGCAGAAAACACAATGCAAACCTCTGTGACTATTTGTCCATGCACATCATACAATAACAGAGACAAATCACCATCAATAACCTGCCACCGTCACTGGGACATCAGCCTTGTGGACATTGCTGTGTCTGCCCTTTTACAAGCTTAAAATCCCAAGGCAAGAAGTACTATAACACAAATACAATGTCCTTGTCCCAGACTGTATTATTGGCAAATCCAACATGGATAACAGAGCATAAAGCAGCATCAACAGACAAAGCCCCCAACAAAACCACAGATCTAATTTCTATAGAGTATATAAACATGTGTGAGAGCTGGGGCTCTTTTGATTTTTATTCTGTGAATAGGTTTCCCTAATGGTTATTTGTCTTGTAATGCTATATATATTTCTGTGCAATAATTGTGCATGTTGTTGCATGACATGTGCTATATTGTCATAAAGGACATGACTAAACATATCCTTGCACATCAATTCCAAAACCAAAATCAATTGCATTGCTGCAGTAGTTAGCTGCCCGGCTATTGGTTGAAGTGTCTCACCACTTTATAAATGTTAAGCAGGGTTAAGCTGTTTAGCACGAGGTCCTTTGTTGAGCATGTTGTCCACACTCCTGTTAATATTCTTTGTGCCACAGAGATTACTGAAGAGGACTTTGCACTACAGTAGGTGGTTGTCTGTCTATTCAGTATGTACAGTAACATGTCCTTTATCACCTCTACATGCTGTTGTTATGGTTAATACAGTTGTAAAGGCAATTTGGGTAATTTTTTATACACTTCATCTTCTTAATAGATCAACATTGAAATAGATAGACGGATCATAAACTGTGCAGTTTCCAATTATACAGTGTGTCTTGCTTAGCATAGCCAAGTCGACATGCATGGCCATGCTGAGCTCACTTTGTTGTCATCATTTGTATCCTGTTGTACTTTAATTCAAATTGGAACTGACTGAAAAACGTTAATTAGCTCACACCTGTCATCCCTGTACATGGGTCGCAGGGACAACCAGGACCTGGCGAGAAACTAGTCGGTGGCTTTGTTACCTTTTGAGAACATTTCTTCACATCCATGCATCATGTGTATTTCAAATGTATCAAAGACAGAACGTAAGCACTCTCCTCTTTGACATTAAAGAGAACTATTAGTAGGAATTGCATTCAGGGAGCCATTTTAGCTCAGTAACCTGTGTATACAAAGATAAACGGTTTAGCAGTGACTGTCATTAATGAAGACAAGCTCATTTCAACTCAAATTATCAACGCCTCTCAAACCATGAAAGCTGCCTTCTTTCTCTTTGTGTGTGTTTGTGTGTGTTTGTGTGTGTGTGTGTGTGTGTGTGTGTGTGTGTGTGTGTGTGTGTGTGTGTGTGTGTGTGTGTGTGACCCCTGTCTAACACTGTAAACATACCTATAATGCTTTTTTAAAGCACTGTATAATCATGGCATTCGTAAATATTTGACCAGTAGACAATATTTTGTCTGTTGTTCTTGCATATATATAACAATATATGTATATACTTTACTCACAGCGAACAATGACCACTTAGAGTCAATAATATTAACATTATAATGTATTACAATAATGGGAATTATATTACACTCTCATACTTGCAAAAAATGTTAGTGAGTGACCATAAATTATAATGTCAATATAAAATGCTTTCTAATGTGTAATGATTGTATGGATATAATTGTGTTTAGAAGGGTTTGGTTAAGTTAGGGTTAGCCATGGTTATGTTTCAAAGACATCAACTCAAAGTATCCAAGTAATTGTGGGGGGGGGTTTAAACTGAAAAAGAACTGACTAAGTTTACATCGTATAATGAAACATTTTTCATTTATGTATTTCTTGTCTTCTGTAGAAAAATGTGTTCAGTACAATTTGATTAATGTGGAGTCAGCACACTTAACCAATATGACAATGAGGTAATAAACCTTATTGTGATAATAAACCTTATTGTCACATTGGTTAAGTTTGCTGACTCCACAGGAATCAAATTGTCATTTGTAGAGTCCTTAGAACAGATGAATTAATAAAATGCAGAGGCCCTGGTCCTGACAAGTCTGTTTTCGTCAGATGGACGGAACAAGAAACATGAAATTGCTGACAAAGTTCAAACAAGACCTCTAGAGGGTGATAGCATTTTCCATCACCGGCCTAAACAAATGTGCCTCAACACTGCCTGAATGATTTCCAGTGATTGGGCTGAGCTCTCAGAGGAACCACAGAGATTTTGTTCATTCGCATCCATTCTTTTCCTACTGTGCATCGATTATATTGACCCATGACACCATCTTGGAGGTGACGGCTTCAGTTTTTTACCATCCATTTATGTAAACTTTGATAATCACAGGCTCAAATGTATGGAAATATGTCATTAAACAAACTCTAAAGAAGGCTATTGAACACTGCTGAATGAAACATGGCCAAATGTAACATAATTCATCACAGCATATTAACCTTGTCTTTTAATTTGTGTTTGTGTATTCGCCCCTTTACTGATCAATATAATGATCTTCTACTGATACTTCCTTTATTTATGCAACACACATTTTATGGCAAGCAAATTTTTTTTCAGAAACCTGCTGCCAGCATATAGAGGGACATACATGCACATTGTGTGGGAAAAGGTAGAGCAGATTCTCACCCAATTTGTTATTGCAAATAGTGAATCCAAAACTCCACTGTTCCAAACTGCCTGAACTGGTCTCAGGCATTATCGTTTAATACACTTTAAAACCTTGTATTCTATTTTAGAGAATCTTGGGATCTCAATCTTGTAATGTAGGTCTGGACTTGAATTAAGATTCTACATGAAAACTCTACGGTACGGCTGTTATAACTGCTGCTAAATACCTTTCTTTGAATCATCAACTTGTATCTTTACATCACACTGTGTTCTTGAATATCTCCTTCTTTTACATTTGTACTGATATAAATACTTTTTCAACTCTCTTAATGCAGAGGACTTTGTGTTTTAAGAAAAGTGCTACAGTATGTAAGTGCAGTCTAATTAGCATGTTGTTTTCAAAATATAACCTTTTTTGTGTACATTTAACCAATTTCATTGATTTAAACTCTTTAATATCCTCCAAAACTATAGTTTGCAGAGAATAAACTACCTCGCAGACACAAAGGTGAATCACTTAGTGAGTTTCCATTCAAATGTAGGATTTAAGTCCAAGCGTGAATATTAATTGAATTTTCACATTAAAAAAATGTGCACGTTTTAAATGTGCATACAAACAGGTGGATGAAATGCACATAGTGTCTGTGCCAGCAGATTACCTTTAATTTCAAAGATTGACACAATAACTGCCATTGAGCTACTTCCAATATTTCTAGGATTCAGGTCCGCTGTTTCTATTCCTAAACTAATGCTTATCACACTTTGCGTTCCTCTCTTCAAGTCTCACACTTAAGATTGTTATGGTAGGCCAAATGTGCGTGTACCCTCAATCACACTTTTTGACATCTGAAATTGTCACTGTTTTGGTCAAATCAAAACATAAATAATTTTAAAACCATGAAGTTTCATGAATAATATTAATATTAATAATAATGTTATTTATATAGCACTTCTCAAGCTATCCGTTGTATAAGCTAGCTCCATAGACAGCGCATCATTACCAAGACACAATATCAAGCATCTAAGTTAAGATCAAGTCAAGTGGTTGCACAACACAGCTATATTTAAAATAAATTAATTAATACAATTAATTGTCAGGGAAAAAAGGCAAGCAGGTAAAAATGTTTCTTAAGACTGGATATAAAAGTGGAAATAGTGTCAGCAGATAGGATACTAACTAGAAGATTTTTCCAGAGCTGAGGTACTCGATCACGCATAGATTTTAACCTGGATTCTGGAACAGCTAGCAGGCCTAACCCAACAGATCTGAGAGGCCTTTTTGGACAATATGGAGTTAAAAGTTAACTGATTTATTCTGGCGCCTGATTTATTTCCTGGCCTTTTAAGTCATGAGTAAATGGATTCTAAAGGAAATTAATAACCGGTGCAGGGAAGCTAAAACTGGTGTGATGTGAGAAGAGTGTTTGGTCTTCATCAGGAGTCTGGCTGCAGAGTTCTGCACAGTCTGACATTTAGCTACTTGTGGTGGAAGAATTATTTAATAATAGAGTCCTTGCTGAAATAAGAGATCATACAGAGAGCAATGCAGTCTGAAGGAAGAAGAACCCAGTGTATAGAGTGTGTGGTGCTTATAAACAGTAAAGAACAAAGGTTGTGTGATTAGTCATCACCAAGACATCAGTAAAACAGTGTCTAATTGACCATTCTGTAGTTAACTATCTGCACCCCCATTCAGCCCTTCTTCTTATCCAAACTGAGTATATGGTCTTGTTGGTCAGGAAGACACACAAGCATAAGTTGCAGTGGTAAAGTACTAGCCCTGTGGAAATGTTTCATCGCTCTACATCTAGGGCACCGAGGCAGGTAAACATGGCATTACAATAGTCCAGTCGTGAGAAATTAATGCATGAATAATATGTATCTGTAAAACTAAAAGATAAAATGTCTCTGATGTTAGAGATATTCTTGAGTTGATAGAAACATGATTGTACCATGATTGTACCAATGTCCAAAGCTTAGCTCATTGTCAAAAGTAACACAGGTTCTTAGCAGTGCCCTTAATAGAGGTAAGGGGACCAAGCAGTGTCTGGACTTGATTACGGAGGTGCTCAGCGCTGATGATAAGCACCTCTGTATTGTCAGAGTTCCACTGCAAAAGTTTTTGTGATATCCATTCTCTCATATCACCGATGCAGCTCTGTCGTTTAGCTAACTTGTTGTATTTTGAGGATTTAATGGAGAGATATAACTGTGTATCATCTGCATAACAGTGAAATGGTTCTGAATGGTGCTGAATGATATGACCTAAAGGAAGCATATACAGAGAGAAAAGAAGTGGTCAAAGAATAGATCCTTGAGGTATGCCACATGTTGTCTGTGCAGTTAAAGAAATGATTGACTCAATTGAGACATAAAATGTTGTATTTGACAGGTAGGAGGAGAACCTCTCCAGAGCAGAATTGCCAACCCATTCCTTAAGTCTTTTCAATAGTGTAAAGTGATCGATGTTGTCGCTGCCCTTAGGTCCAGCAGCACCAGTACAGAACAGTGTCCACAGTCTGCAGCCATTGATAGGTCCTTTGTGATCCTTAGAAGAGCTGTTTTTGTACTATAGCTTGCGAAATCCCAATGGAAATTTCTCAAAAATGCTGTGGTTATTTAGTGCTTCCAGAAGTGGTCCTAAAACCAGTAGGGCAATTTTGAGATCAATTTAAAAAAAATGCAAAACTGATAGACCGTGTCCTTTTAGCAGCGGCTGAATCCAGGATATAATAAAATATTCTGGGACACACGCAGAGCAAAGTGAGCCGTTTTGAATTTGAAGCAGAGTAGGGCTATTTCCCTCATCACTTATCAGAACAGTTTTGCGGGAACGATATCCAGATGATTGTATGTGGCTTTCATATGGGACACAGTGTCAGAGTTTCCATATCAACTGGCTGAAAACTATTTAATGCGAACATGGACAGGGAAGAATCATGGTAGAAGCTGCAATAGCGATTTGGAATTTGGTAAGTTTTGTTGAGAAAGAAAGGTCGACATTTTCTCAAAGTCAGCAGCAAATGAAGCTGAGGGACTTGAAGTGGGAGATTTAACAAGTTGATTATTGGTTGTAAATAAAAATTGGGAATTGTGCTAATTGGTGGATATTAACTAAGATAAATAATGGTCTCTCGCTTCTTTTACTTTTTGATTGTAGATGATCAGTTGATCTTTCATTTGTAGGTAGTAGACCTGGAGTTGTGTTCGCCCCATTTGCATTATGTTCTTTTGTTAGCCTGTTTAAAATTCAAAATGTTCTCATTGGTCCGTGGGAGAATTTTGACATTTGTTCTTGTTTTAGTTGTAAGAGCGGCGAAAGGGTCCAATGTAGTTCCCACTAAATTTCATAGAATTTTCTGACCCGCTTTTTTATATCTGTATAAGAAGTGAAGTTGGGTTTTTCTTTGTCAAAAAGGGAACAGAATCAGTGGCGGCTGATGGAATTTTTTTTCTACTTTGTAGTAACATTTATTCCAACACTGACATAATAAGGTAATAAATCATCTTATTCACATAATTCAGTATATATATATATATATATATATATATCATATAATAATCAGTATAATATGATTTATAAATACCATCTAATGTAAATATACAATATACATATAATAAATATATTATAATAACATATAAACATTGTATAATATAAATCACATATATATATATATATATATATATATATATATATATATATATATATATATATATATATAATAGAACATGTTTATATATTAAGATGCCCCTATGAACCTTGTTAGGGTTAAAGTGTGCCTGTTTTTATCCACCTCCTCATTGTGTTTCTCCTGTGTTCGTCATCCAGCAGGTCGTGACGTTCACTTTTCCCAATATGGCTGCTTGTTGGAGTTATCCATGTGTGTCCTGGTGTTCTCATGTTTTATTAATTCTTCTGAGAAGTGCTTCATGTCCCTTACTCCCGTAACTGTCCATGCTGGATCTGTCCCTGTTGATTTTACCGGGTTCGGGTCTTCTTGGAAGAGAAGTGCTCTCGCTGGCCGTCATGTCGTAAAAAAAAAGAAGAAAAAACGAGTGACGAGATTGCGCAGCTTTGGGCCAGATGACTTTGGCCCAAAATTGAACCTATTTTAGGACGCGGATTGGCTAAATTGTATATCATTCATTTATATTTTTAATCAGTAATAGGCCAAACTGCTTCTTAGAACCGTCTCTTCTGGGCCAGAACGATTCGGCCCCAGCTGCAGAGCAGACAGGCAGAGAAGGTGCAGGAAGTGCAGGAAAAGCATATATTTTGCTCAGATATCCTATTTTACAAATATTACTGGGTATATTCCATATCTCCAAAACACAAATATTGCCAATTTGTATAATTTATAAATATAATTAATATTATTATTATAATTCTTCTTTTTTTTTGTGGCTCAAGGTGGGTGGGGCCAGGCCCCGTGGCCCTCTATTAGCCAGCCACCACTGAACAGAATTCATCAGCTGTCTAAGCCTATTGCAGCTGCTTGAGCGGTCTATGCTATTACACATGCCAGGATGTTGCACTAAAGCTTCAACAAGCCTCAAGCACAGAACAAGCTGTCCAAGCAAATTATCAAGAGAATAAAGCATATTGCTGGTTCTTTCAAGGAGTTTTCAACCTACTCTAAATATATGTTTAAGTAACACTTATTGGAGCTAAATAAGGTGAAATATTGTAATACACATATATAATTCGAAAGGAGCAGAAAAGTCAATATTGTCATTCATGAAACCCAAATTGGGGCTGTTCTGAGGAAACTGGGATCATTAACACAACAATAACTTTATAATCAGCCATAAAGTGATTATGAATACTTGTGTGACCCATTCCTTTTGATTAATTAAAAATAAATCTTGACATTTTAGAGAAGGGCAAGGCTGAGAATGGTAAAAGCAATTCCATGGGATTATGCTGAAACTCAATTGCTTTATGGCCACACAGTAGGTTCTTGCTGAGAGAATGACCAATGCACATCTATTTCAAGCCTAGTTGGGAACGCATCTCTTTTGGCAATCTTATCGCCACAAAATTGTTATGCTGTTTGAGAGGACCTTTGTCAAGGTTTTACCACAAGGTAGCCTGTCAGGATCTGTAGTGTTGTGTCGTGTTTCCTGTCTTATTTTGAAGTCCTTGTCTCTCGTGTCCTCTGTTTCTCTCCACTTCCTGTCCCTGTGATTGTCTGCCCTGTCCCTGATTGTTTCCTCCTGTGTCATGTCTGCTGTCTTTACTTCCTCATATGTGATTACCTCTCCCTGCCCTGATGTGTTTCACCTGTGTCTCGTTAACTCCCCTCCCAGTGTGTATATATACTCTGTGCTTCACTTGTCTCGTGGCCAGTTCGTTTTTCTTCACCTGTGAGTCAACTTACCAGCGTTCTTCCTGCCTGATATCCTGTTCTGATTCCGACGTCCCTTCGTTTCTGAGTAAGCCCGATCCCTGCCTGTACCTCTGCCGAGTTTGACTGCCCTCCTGTGAATGACCCTGGACTGTTTACGTTGACGATTCTACTCTCCCCTGAGTGAGACAGCTGCTCTCACCACAGCGGGTCAGAGCCTTGCCGACCGGCCTCAGTCCCTCCCCAGTGACATCGGGAGAACCTTCGGCGGTCCTTCTCCAGAGACTCTATCCTGTTACAATATTACCTTTATCAATAAAGGATTCCTTGTGAACTTTACTCTCTGCCTCGGGTCGTGCATTTGGGTTCTCTCATTAGTGCCCCGGCGTGACATAGCCGGATCGATCCCCGCTCTCCTCATAGTTTTTTGCTCAATTGTCCTTGAGCAAGACCCAGTTGCTCCCACGGGCGTTTAACTGCAGTCCACTGCTCCTTAATAACTAAGGATGTGTCAAATGCAGAGAAGAATTTCCCAACTGGGGATCAATAAAAGATACATTATTATAATTATTATTTTTAATATTACACTACACAATGCACACACAAGAGACCCTAGTTGAATTTAATACCCACCATTGACAAGGACGTTTAATTTCTTAATCTGTCTACCAACTGCTTTGCTCCAATGGATGACAACAGGCTCTCCAAGCAGCTGTCTGCACAGAAAGTCTTTACCACCACAACTTAAAAGTCATCTCAAGCTCTCTGGTCCGTGATGTGTTGCTGAAGGGCACAGATGGCAGACTAAGGGCTACAATTTGTGTCCAATGGCAAAATAGGCCACTAGTAGTTGTTAATGTTGGCTGCTGATTTCTAAGTCCAGTTGAAACTGAGTTTTGCTGTTGGTTGGTAGCAGACCTGATGAAACATGTCTTACTGGTCACTCAAATAGCATACTTAGGGAGCACAGGAGTAGGTCATACCTGTCTACGTCATAGGATCGTGGTGGGGGAACGCACATGTGCAGTAGAGCACTCATGCGCTCTACTGCCCTCATCTGAGCTGCAGAACACTTGTGGAAATGACTGCTATCTCTGCTGTGTGAGATTTACATGTCACAGCCATGACATGCCAATAAAGGCAATAAACCATGGTCTCATGAATAAAACATGAGATGTTTCATTGCAAGCAGAAGCCTCTGAATTTAAAACCCTTTATAGAGGGCAGTAATTACTGTTTTATAAGTTATAGCACATTGCAAAATATAGAATACCGTACAGCATGAGCAGTATCATTATTAAAATATATTACACTCTGGAAATTAAGTAACATGCTCTACTGTACCAGCCAGTAAGCTTGACAGAGTGACTTCAGATGTAGGCTATGTGTCAGAGGGAGCAAGTTAATGCTGAAAAAAAAAGGGACTGAAGTGCCGACTAACAGTTTCAAAGCTCCCTCTCGACATTAACCTGAGAAACCTGACTAAATAGTTAAAGACCTAAGAAATTGTGTTTGTGGAGCTCAGTGCATCACCCAGAGAAATATTGGAATGAGGAGATAACACAGATATAAATGAAACACATTATTAAGAGAATTACTGTGACACAAAGTGAACAGGAAAACGAGGATAAAACAATACAGGTTTTCCTCAGCAGGCTGTTTCTGATAGGCTTTTTCAAAAAGCTAATCGCAAATATGCTCAGCTAATTAGCTGATTATGTGGTTTTGAATGGCTAGATGGAAAAGCCTATCACTAACTGTGCAAAAAACACAGGCTTGTTCAGTAGAACCGATCCAAACTACTGCTTCTTCGACCAGTTGGAACATTTATTAAAATATGCTTGAATTGTGATCACATGATGAAGTGAGATTTTTTTTTGCGCAAGCACCATGTTTGCCATTTTTAACTTTAGCTTGTGATATACACACACGCACATTTACAAACTCACAAGTAAAAACTATACAGCAATATAGTGAAACCTCCAAGACAACAATATACTTGAATTTAAAAAAGTGCAACACTTTCTATTTTGACATTGCATGACACTCTGAAAGTAATTTCATACAAGATGTTTGCTGGCATCAGGGGAGAACTATTGAATAGATTGAAAATGTAATGCCTCTGTTTCTGATGATGCCCATCTGCTGTAAGGAGAGAATATTGCTCAGCATCTGCTCTGATATTGGTGCATGAAACGATAGAAAGGGGAATGCATAATATTCTGGATATTTGAGGACTTTTTGACTTGCAATGAGTTAGCACTAGGGGACTGAAACGATATGGCACATGTGATTGTGTCTGTTATCATGCTCAATTTGCATCAGTATTGTGTCATTTAAATCTTAAGATGAAAACATATACAAGGAGCTCTGAAGTTATAGAAACAGACCAACAAGAAAATAAAAACTATCTCATAGATAACAGTGTTACTGTATTTAAAGTTACAAATTAGCTTCGACCATTATTTTGAGACGAGTATTATATCTCAACGTCATCTGGCTTTGTTGTAATAAGCTTTAGTGAGCATACTGTGCTACCCAGAAAGTAAGAAAAACAAGTTGTATGCCAAGTTTTCTCAGAGGGTCCAAAGCAAGAGGTAGAAATCCAAACGCGATGGGGATTGTTGTCATGTATGGGCTGAGAATAATAATATGAGTTTTCTTATCTCCGTCTCACAGGATTATCCTCATCCATTAACCCTTTTCTCTGATGTTCCTGAGTGTTCTGTCTTGATTGTCAATGTTTTCAGTAAATTATTTCTGCTGACAAGTATGTAGTAGAGAGCTGTAATGTCTTCAGCCGATAGTCGCTGAAGAAAACAGGAATCATTTGTGCCCTCATTGGTCACTCTCATGGTGGGCCACATCTGCAAACGTACAAACATGACTATCACTACTCTGTTTAATGGAATCTGTAGATGTTTGAATGGATGTTTTCTCTAACGTGGAGCAGTCATAAAGCCTGTATTAGCCTGATTGCTGCATCACTTCACAGATGTACCATAGCTGAGAGTCAAGATGTTACTACAGTCACTCTACTGCAGCTCAGCCTGCTTCTCATGATATGCTTCTGTATTATTTTTTCTGTACTTCAGGACATCTACATTAAATCAAGAGTCTGTCAGGATGCATCTATTTTCCATAGACATAGAAATACTTTATTTCAATATATTTCAATAATTGTTCAATAATTGTTTAATAATTCTTCTCACATTTCTGGGATTTATTTTATATATTATTTCTTTATAGTCCTTTTTTTAGTATTTATTTTTTATTTATTTTTACCTTAAGTTTAAGTAATTCTGTGTGGAAGGAGGACCTAGGAACTGTGCATATGACAATAAAATATCTTCCATCTTTAATCTTGAGTCTTGAATATACTGTGCCTCAAAGGGTTGATGAATGAAAGATCTATCGAAGACTTCACTGCAATTTTTTTTAAATTACACTAGCAATGTTTTGTATTTAATTTTGGCGTAACAGTGAAACAAGATGATGTGTGGCCAAGCGGTACCATGTTGAGGTCCAAGAAAAGATCCCAGTACTCATTTGTCACACGAAGGAGAGACGCTTCTGTCCTGCATAGCTTTCAAATATATAATTGTTACCCAGTGCCACAAAAATTGCGTCAAAATTACTCTCTCCCGGGTCCAATGTGGGCCTTTTCATAAGCGGCTGAACGCATGCCATTTTAAAGAGTTTAGGCACACATCCAAAGCAAAAGGAACTGTTTATAATAATGAGCAGATGAGGTGCAATGGCGTCCGATGGTTGTTGGGCCAGCAATATCCACAGATGTTGCAGGAGTTATATTTGCATTAATATTGTTTATCTTGTGCATAAAGAAGGCATCAAACATTTCACTGTCTGCTTGAGATGAGGCAGTCGTGGTTGTTTGTGGGAAATAACTGTGAAAGGGTTGACCTCTAGCTTACTTATTTGGTATCATAACGTTGTAATACTTCTTTGAAGGTTTTTACGACATGTGACAATAACAACAGGGATGTTGGCGCTAACCTGTATTTGTGTTTATGTGTTTATATACTATATATATATATATATATATATATATATATATATATATATATATATATATATACATTACGTATATATTGTATGCATTGTCATTTTGTTCATTGTGGTAATTAATAATAACTTATTTTGACTACTGTTTGCAAGCAATATTTCTCCTCAAGGACATTAAAGCTCAACTCTACTAATTCACATGTGACTTAAAAGTAGCCCTGCTAGCTCGCTGATATGGGCAGAGGAGGTGAAATAGTGTGGGGAATTAAAGACTTTAATTTTCAATCTGGAAGTCATGAAATGGAAAGATATCTTAATGTCAGATGAAAGGAGGGATGCTCAAGATAACCACCCTCAGGCTTAGTCACGGTGGGCTGAATAAAGTACAAATCATAAGGAAACATTCATATGGGTTATGTAAGTGTAGCCCTGAAACAGAAAAAATAGAAATGATCTAAAGAGCTCTCTCTCTCTCTCTCTCTCTCTCTCTCTCTCTCTCAACAGGAATCATCAATTGTTGGAAAGTAGGAACATCTGTTTATGCTAAAGGTTAGTCTTCATTTCCATTTCACAATGTGTATTGTTTTTTGTGATGGATGGCCATAACTTTCGCTTCATTAACGTTTCCCAGAGCTTTCAAACACATACCGGCACAAAACAAATTTAAATCATGGTATCAACTGTGATGTATCAGTAGTTTTTTTGCATTATAGGAATGTGGTGTGATAAATAATGTGTGCTTTTTTTAAATGTATGGCCCAGTGAGACATGTACAGTATGTGATGCGTACAATATTGTTAAACTGTTCCTCATCTTAACTGACTTTTTAATTTAATATTTTTTGCTTTTTCAATCAACGTTTTCCCCACACTATGTGTAACCTTCCTCTTAGTTTCCTTTGCTAACCTGCTATCTTTTAACCCAGATGCCCTGTGCTGACTCTTTTCCTCTACCGTCTCTTTCCCCAGTCTCTCTCTACCTCTGTCACACCTCTCTCTCTTTTACGCCTGCTGTATGCTCTTGCTCATTTCAATGTCACACTTTCATTTTAAGTTGGATAGTTTTTTCTCCCAGAGGGCGTAAGAGAGAGAAGAGGAGGAAGAGGGAGACGCGCATAAATGAGAAGGCAAAGCAGAACATTGCAGCTGCAAATGTAGGAGTTCACAGCTAAATTACAGAGAGGGGAACTAAAGAGGGAGAGATGTGATGCTGTTAGTTGGCAATACTCAAGAAGAAGGCAGAGAAGGCAGAGTCGAGTGAGAACCATTGCTGTCTTCCCTTATCTCAATGTAAAAGCTGAACCTGACACACACAGCAAAGTAGGATAGTGGATCACTGGAAGCATATGAATGACTACATTTGACAGCTTAAAAGTTGCAGTTTAGCAGGTGTTTTTTTTATTTTCTAAACATGCCAGTATCCCTACATTTAGTTACATTTACTTACAATAGCTCAGGTATGGCACTGTTGAGGTGCCTTTGAGCAAGGCACTAAACCCGTGGCATCTCTCCACAACTACTGTTTGTGCAAATGTGTGCTCTTCCGATATGAATGTTGTAATTGAATAACAATAGAGTGAAAAGATTCCCCAAGAGAAATTAATAACCTACTTTTTCTTCCTCACATAAAACTTTATTTATTCCTGTGGGGAAATTGGGTCATTTCAGCAAATTCAACAAATTAGTATTCACAATACTGTCTTTGAGAGTATGAGAAATACAACAAACCATAGTCTGTGACAAACATCATCTCAATCATCACTTATGACCCACTAGAAGTGTGTGGTGGTATCAAACAGAGACCCCGCCCTCTGCCTGGATTTTCTCATTTCTTCTCTTTTTGCTGTGTTCAGGGCGTTTCTGGGGGTCAGCAAATAATTGTCTTTGGGTCGTGCGGTGTAACCAGCCACAGAGCACAGGGTGTGTAGCCAGTAAAGTTTGTCAAATACTGCCACTTTGTCACGCCCCACATCTTACATCGAGGCAAAAGTCCCCCATTAGCTCTGTCAGATACAAAGCGGCAGCATTTAAAGGATGAGAATGGGTCGTTGCATCGCTGTGTTTTTCCACTCCCAGCCTCTCTCCTCTAATGTGTGCAGAGTGGCTGATGTGTGCTGCTATCCGTGCTTCAGTTTGACCAAGGCAGATGCACAAGCAGGTAGGACCGGACGAAGCCTGTCCATCCCTAACCAAATAGTTGTTTTTACCTTTCTATACATGTAGATTGGAGCCTTGAACGGTCATTTTCTCCCATATTTTTGACTTGAGAAATATTTGTGTTGTTGAGGAATACTGAATGAAGACTCACTTCATAGGAACATATGTGAATCTATTCTAGCATGGCATAAGTAGATTTGCCTGAACTAGAAGCAGTAACAGATGTCAATGCCCTCTCTCCCTTTTTCATTCGGTGTGCGTGCGTGTCTGTGTGTAAGCACTCAAAAGCTGCATGCTGCTTCTCGCTGGCTCCTGATGGCACTCAGCCTGGCATGCCTGGGTAAGCACTGGATTGCTTGCTGGTATGTCTGTGTCTGTAAGCATGTGTATGCGTGCATGAGAGAGTGTGTCTGATGATACAGAAAAAAATAAAGTAGCGCAATATCGTCATAAGATGCTGAATATTCCTGTCTGCCTCTCTGTCTTTCATTGGGCCTGTTTGCTTACTTGTTTACGTACCTGCCTTTTCATTTCAAAGTTTGCTCGCCTCTCTGTATGTTGCTCACCCAGAGGCCTGCATATTTGCACACCTCTGAAACTGTCTGCCAGTCTGATTGTTCGCATGTTCTGCGTTCCCGTCTCTCTTTTCTCACTCTCCACATTACCTGTCTTTCCTCTTGAGCATCTGCTAATTTGCCAATCAGAATACAACATGGCTGATTGCATATATTGACCTTGAAATCTGTCTATCCATGTTTTGGGGCTTTTTTTATTTTTATTATTTTTTACTGTTGCAGTTATTTAAAGTCCCTCTCTATGTATCTCTAATGTACAATTATAAATTGAAAATGTCCTTCTGCCACTTCCATATGTCTCTTTAACAGCCTCTGATAGAGAGGCCGGTATGTATATGTTTCTGGATCTGCTTGTAACTTTCTTCCTCTCTTACTATTTTTTCCGCATTAAACTTTGTTGATTCTGGTTATCCTGTTCATTTCCTTTCCACAGGGAATTTGGTGTATTCCCTCTTTCCATCATCAATAACCACTTTCCATTTTTCTTTCCTATTTCTGTCTGTCCGTCTCACTCATTCTCTCCGCTCAGTGGTTATTTGAAATCTTCTAAGTCTGAATAATTTTCTCAGCACGGCAGCAAAGGGTTGAGGTAAGGAGCAGAGCAGCTGCTAATCAGCTAACATGGGAGGGAAGGATGATAGGGGGACAGGAACTGAGTAGAGCAGTTTCTTAAATTGAGAAGTTTCATCTAAATTTTACAGCGAGGACCAGGGAGGAAAGAGAGGCACAAAAAAGGGAGACTAAGTGGATTAGAATAAAGGACAGAAGTGAAGAGTGGAAGAGAGAAACATCAAAGGTGTAGAGGAAATATTGTGTCTGGCATTGGAGAGAGAGACGGAGAATAAAAGGGACGCATGCAGGAATAAGCCAAAAAAGAACTCAAGGTACTATTACTTATCAAAGAACTGACAGGGGGATTAGGTTTGCCATCTGACAGCCCTACTGAACCTATCATCCGTCCCTGTGGTCTATCATCAAACTCAATTCAGACTCGGTCCATTCATTTGGGCCCTTAATAACAAGAATGCAGGGCTTGAGTTTCATCTTTACTTTGATTTTAAGAAACCGTGGTTGCACAAATGAGTACCTCTTGTTTATGTACGTGTCATGAATCACATTTTACAATCTTTATTTTCATGCTGCAATCATTTGTAAAGTGTGTAAATAAAGTGTTCATTGCCAAAGACTGGAGTTAAGAAAGAGGGTTTGACATAACAATCACTTAGACTATATAATAGACCACAAGGTTGTGTATTGGCTAATGTGGACACAAAAATTCACTCACAAGCCAGAAATATTTTGGCACTGCCACCAAGAAGTTTCTTTAAAGCAAGCAACTTGGTCCATTTTGAAGACTAAATGTCCTGGTTTCTCCAGAGCACACACAAAAATGCAGATTCAGTCAAGGTTTTTAGCAAAAAGGAAGAAGAAGTTGCACCAAACATCTGTACTTTGCCATAGATAACTATAGTAGCTGTGACAGCACTCTTGGCTTTTAAACATATAGAGAAAAAGTATTACGCCACCCCTGAGGCTTCAACTGTATTTTTAGTATAATGTCACCTGTATGCCTTAAGTTTTATGATTAGTCTATGCAGACGTTTGTCAAGTCTGTACAACACAATGTTTCATAGATTAATTGTATCTGTTGTATGTCACCCAATAAGAGCATATGTCCATGTTTACCCAATTGAAATAAGAAAATAAGAAAAAGAAAATGTGTTGATTTTCAACCGTATCTGTACTTGTCCAAGTTAGATATAAAGTGTGGTAAATGCATGCAGTAACTGACAAAAAGTTGCAAAATCTATTTTACTTTGTATACCAGTGACTTGACAGTAACACAGTAGGTATCAGGAGGACCTACAGAGTACTCCTTCAGCTTTGGTAGCTGTGGGGCACAATGCCATTTAAAAATGTCTCTTTGCTATTGTTACATTTTCAATAGCCAAAAAAACATCCCAAAATATGAATGCAGATGATGTTATGGATGGGAATTGTTTACAGTGTAGATTTTGCATTGTTGTGGCTGAATTGGACATGTTCAGCCAAAGAGAGACTGTTTGAGGCTGCTACTGCTGCTACTACTGCAGGGAGGATACGGCCTGTGGATGTGGCCTCCAGAACCTGACCTGCCGAGAAAGAACACCGACTAGGAGCCTTTCCTCAAATTGTCCTCAGATGCCAACAGAATAGCAATCATTCTGCAATAATAAATGTCAGTGTGGGCCGTTTTTGTTGAGTGTCATAAATGACAAGCCGTGTGTGTGCGTTACTATAAATGAAAGTTTTCCTCCTAACTCAGACACTGGTGTTCTGGATACCTCCTTCAGGACCCTAAAGATCAACTGGAAGAGACAAACAAGATCAGCAGGGAGATTTGGGGGCAATTTGTCATTGAATTGTGTTAGTTAAATTAGCTGTTTTTAGCTGAGTGAGAGCCGACAAATGTCCAAAAGTCAAGATTTATTTAATAAAGATAGATGTAATAATTCCCAAAACCCACAGCATACACAACATATTCTGCTTTAATACATATTTTTTGGTATTTAGCCTTATAAAAAAAAGATTTCACTGATATAACAGTTTGGTCTCCTGCAACACTCTAGCAGCAATCTAATAGCAACAAACATTTATATCACCACATTAACACAAAATGTGTAAATATTCTATCATATATTGATATCATATATTCACTTATGTGTGTCAGCTTTTGAATTGTAAGTTGTAGCTGGAGTTTACATTGCCTTTCATCACTTTGCTATAATTAATTTGATGTATGCTGCGCGTGATTATAAGATATGAAAGTAAGCCACTTTGACCGTTTTTAAATTCACGCTATTTCCTATTAGCTCAAATTGACAAGGTTGCAGCTGAAAGATAAGGCTACGATTGGCAAACATGCAATCATTTCTCAAAAAAAATGAATAATGTAGACCTATCTTCTACTCTTTTCTTTACAAATACATTTAAACAACAGATTAACTTGATGGATATAAGTCAGTTAATTTACACATTCACATGCAATGTCTTTACCAGCTGGGCTTTATGTGTGTGGCAGCTGCAATTATGTGTTTAACTTCCTTGTATTTGTCTGATATAGTTTGCTTTTGGTTTGTAAAATATGCCGCTCTGCTGATAATCGACTTGTCCATGTTTGTGATTGGTCATATGATGAAAACACTAGCCCCTTTATGTGAACATGCACATAGCCAGATGGAGAAACCCTCAATTGATTGACCAATTTGTTAACCACCATCGCAGGAACGTGGTTGTGAGGTTTAGTTAAGCTAAATATCAAAAGGATACACGGGATATGTTGAGTACAGACCGCAGGATGTGGCTTCCTGCTTGAAGTGCAGAACCCATCTGCTCCCTACATGTCCTGCTGTAAGAACCAAGACAGTCTCCCCATTTAATTCTGAACAGAAGGTCTATTGGGAGTGTGGGTTGTCTGCCAACATAAGAGGCATTAGCTGTGCAATTACACCAATGACCTTCGGGGGGTGAACTTTTAAATCTCATTTATGCTCATCGGGAAGTGTTCTTAATATAAAGAGAACAATTCCATTGAACCTCTCTCTTTGTCCATTTCCCTGAGAGTAATCCGGACTGCTGAATTCTAAATTCTGAGCATATCTAGTTTCTCCACGCGGCTCTCAACATGGAGACGGCTGAGGTGGTGGCTTGCAGCGCTAACAGTGCAAGCGATGGCAGCACTGACGGAGCTGGAAGAGGAGCTAGCAACTGAGAGTGGCCATCAGCTTTGTGAACAAAACACAGATGAGCTCAGATTACAACAAACACAGAGTGTTAATTCATTCTCTGCTTAGGCATTACCCCACAATATCCTTACAATACAAATAGATGGTTGATGCTAAATGAATGCTCTAAAAAGAGAACCTGCATTAGTCCCATCCTGAGTTGTGGTGCAGCATTTCTGCAAAAAGTTGTTTGCTCATTAGCTGGTTATTGCATTTGCTCAAATAAACCAATATAATGGGTTATTATTACAAGTGTCTTCTTTTTTTAAAGATGCACAGTCAGGTAGAAACAACTAGACTGGTTTAATGGGCTCAATACTTAGATGCACATCTGTTTGCGTTCTGTTCTTGAGGCACTTGCACACATTGGTGACAAAATGGCATTTGATTTACGATAGCTAGCAAACGTTAGCCTAACATAGACCACGTATAGCTACATCAGAAGATCAGACAACTGTCACCCCCCTACCCCGCCAGAGATATACTCCCATCCGGTGTTGGTCTTTGTCACCACTGTCGTTTGTTGCGGGAGTAGCAGGTGCTTCCATTTCTGCTTCCATCATGAGATCAGTCATCTACTCATGTAGTCGCTCGTTAGCTAAGTTAGCAGCCTGGGCATCACTGGGAATCAAAAGAACGCGGCTTTGAGAGCAATTGTTTGCAATTGCGCAATAATGTGATTAACCAATGATTTAACTTCAAGCTAGGACCACTGATTCACCAAACCTGCTTGGTTTGATTCTTCAAGTGTGTGGTCCCATCTGTGCTAATCATTCTGTGCATGCTCGACTTCTTTGATTACAGCTTCACAACTCTCACCTATCGGTCTCTGTGCAGCAGGTCTCTGATTTCTCATTCTGTAGTCAAATATGTTGCTGGTCACAGGATCTTGTTTTTCTTCCCGCAGCATATTTACAAAAATGTGAGCACATCCTGTGTTTTGGTTTGGTGGTGGAGATTGTTCTGTTTTTTCTCTGACTCTCTCTCTTTTTTTTCTTCTTTTAATTTAAATAGAATTCTTGGTAAGTGTTTTGCTTTTGCTCGGGTTTGTGAGTCCATTGTAAGTCCCTTTGATGTGTTTCTACGACTTCGATGGGTATTTCAAGAAGGGCACACCTTTATCAAAGCGTTGATGGCCTATGAATAATAATAATCCATTTATATAGTGCTTTTCAAGACACTTTACATTATACACCAATACGGGGAGCAATGCAGGGTTAAGTGTCTTGCTCAAGGACACATCAACTAGGGCGGGGATTGAACTGCCAACCTCTTGATTGAAAGACGGGCATGCTATCCACTGACCCATAGTCGCCCCACAAATCAGCCCACACCCTTTGCATCGGATGCAGATTGGTGTTTGAGAGCTTGTCAATTCTGTGGGCACAGATGTCAAACTTCCTTTGAATAGTAACTTCAGACACCTTGGCTAGAGAAAGGTTCTTGGTAGGATTTACTGTGGCAGTATCATATTCATTTAGTTTTCTGCCAAGAGCTTTTATCTCCCGTCTCCAAAGCTTTTTTTTGCTGCTGCAGCTCTACAGAATACTTTAATTTCTTTAGGTGTAGACATTCCTGCTTTGCTCCCGAAGAGATTCCCGTTGCCTCGCCTACCATGTGGAACAGATCATCTCAAACCATTTAAATTGGTTCCTCTAGGCATTTTTGTTGGTTCTCATCCAACTTCCTTTAAGCCAGTTTAATGACTGTTCTGCTTTATCTGTGCACCAGATACATGTTTAGAGACCTTCACTAGCAGATCCCAATGCAGCAGTAGAGTGTGGTTGTTACCCAGAAGATGCATCAAGAAAATGCAATTCTCTATGCAAGTTCTAAGTAAAATCCCTGCCTTCTGTCAGTGTTGACTTCAAGTTCATCTCGGTCTTCCTAGTGTGGTTTCGCCAAAATATGTTCCTGGAGGAGACAAAAACAGACATGCGGTTGGACAAGTTTGCTTCACATTACAAAAAAAACAGCACATCCACCAAACTCTGCTAGCCAGAAACAACAATATGAAAACATATTTGTCTAGTTTAACTTCGGAGGTGTAACAATTGTGTTGGTCAAATGCCAATGTTTGTATTGGTCTGGCCTAGTTTTTAACACCCTCTTCATATCGGTTGTATTATTGGACCAATGCCAATTAACACTTGTCAAGTCTTCAACATATAGTTAATTTTAGGAAACCAAGACAAAGTTCCTTTTGTATGGGTTTGATTAAGAGACCATCAGAGACATACTAACTAGAGTATATAATATGGCAAAGAGAAGAGGAAGATGGAAGAGAAGGGCAGCTAGGAGGGGTAATGAAGAGAATGTTTGACATTTTAGTGTCTGGTGAAAGAGGGAGGATGGAGGAAAAGAAGATGAATAGACAAGGATTAAGGCTCTGAAAGGGAAGACAGCCTCTCTTAAGATGCTTTTCCTCTTAAAGGCATGTGGGAAGAAGTGAGAGGATGGCCTGTGGTCAAAAAGAAAGACAGAGAAAGTAAGAAAGAAAAGATTTGAGAGGGGAAAAGAAAGGAAAAGTGAGAGAACCCTCCTACACTCACCAGTCTGTTGTTTCTAAAAACGACACTCCAGGCTCTCAGGATGGAGTGACGCATATCTGGTTAACTTTGATTTACTTGTTTTCTGACACACCACACACACAGGCACACATACACATAAGTACACATAAATATAAACACAACCATCTTCTGTTACTTCAGAAAACTAACTTCAATCAGCTCCCACCAGGCTGTTTATTTAAACACATTTCATGCTTTAAAAGGTACATGTAGGCCTACAGTATCCACATCATTTTGCAATTTCAGGCAGAAGTTGTTTAGTTTTAGTCTATTTCTTGCAACATGTTTGCCTATCATTTTTTCCATTTCTGTTCCCATTTCTCCAAAACAGAAAATAAGCATAACATATCCACTTATCAGATTTCATTAGAACTGTCAAAAATGTTGCTTAATCTTTTCCATAATCTGGTTGTTGGGACATGGCCATGAAGGTTTGTGTGAAAGCCAAGATACGACACAATGAGGCTGAACGAAGGGACAAGAGAATCCAGATCATCATGTTCCCAAAAACTAAGGGTCCTTTTTTAGATCCTTTGGATCAGATGTGGTATTTTAAAGTGTGCATTTGATATTTATTCTTGCTCTCTGACGTACAAACACTCCCTGTCTGTCTCTTTCTCTTACTTTTAGCTCAGCAAGATTACCTTACAGACAAAACAGGCAAAGTCTCATGGTAATTCAACATGTTTTGGCTTTTGAGGCTCGGGACAAGGCAAAATCATGTCTACTATTTAAAATCTCTTACACAAATGATGCAAAGGTGAACAACTCAATTTTCACCTCCAGCTTGTCTGGGTTAATTCAATTGGTGGGAAGCCAGTGAGGGCTCATTGCTGTGTGGCTTTCATAGGGACCCCTACTCTTTGGTTTTTGCACCCCTTTGGAATGGACTCATGTATGCAACTCTCAAGAGACTGGATGTGTGATTCAAGATGGCAACCTATTGCATGATCAAAACACTCCTTTAAAATAAACTCTATTGAATTTTATTGAATTTGGGCGACACAAACAAGCGACCCTGATGACTAGATGCTTTCGAAGATGATTTTGAAGAGTGTCTCATTCGTC
Organism: Cyclopterus lumpus; assembly: GCF_009769545.1. NCBI lineage: Eukaryota > Metazoa > Chordata > Actinopteri > Perciformes > Cyclopteridae > Cyclopterus > Cyclopterus lumpus. The sequence continues at coordinate 2,583,043 of NC_046978.1, forward strand.
TTTGCGCAATGAAATGGATAAAAGAAGATGATCTCCACTCCAAAAGGCTTATTAAACTCGCTCACCAGCTTTGGATCATCGCCATCCACCCAACCGAAAACATTATGCTGCACAGAAGTGAGTGACATTCTCATAAACATCGAGAATAACTTTCAGGACTAACCTTCAGGACTCAATGTATCTGATGGCAGTACTGCACAGAGAATTTCAGGTCTTACATGACAGCCTGGAATACAGCCAAGAGTCCCTCACCAGCGATAATAAAACACTTTAACACTCCATAAAAAAATCTCACAACTCAACTCACCTCCGTCATGACAGAAAACTAAAAACAAATGTATTGTTAGGCCTCTGCTCAAAAATTGCATAGCCAAACTAAAAAGGGTTTTTATCTCTGCAACCACAAGGGCTATTTGAATATTGTTGGTGTTATAATAAAGGCGACACATGCAATCTTTTGTTCAGATGTGTAGATATAAGTATATATGTTACTGGTTAAAGAGTACATTAAGATGGCACAGTAAAAATGAAAGTTTCAGTTTTGCCTTCTTAGGATGATTATCTCTTTGAAATTATGCAGTTGAAAGGTTTAAACTTCTCAATAATATAGCACAATATGTGAACATTCATTGTCTCTGCAATGTTTGACTTTGACGAAGTGAAGCAGAACAACATTAGCTATGTTTTAGTACAGACAGCTAGGTCTGGAAACATGCAAAGTGAGCTCACTCCTGGTGAATTATGGTTATTATATTTTTACAATTATTTTAGTTGGTGTTTGAGTTGTGTTTGAAGTGGCTGACTTGTTCTTGCAGCCCAGGTCCCGTTGTTTAATTTGATGTGCAGCATTATGATATTTGCTCAAAATTGTGTAATATTGATTCCCTAATCATGCCACTGTCCCCACGTCCCCCCATATGGGGGCAAGGGTGCAGCATAAGGAACACAAGTCTTTTCTGGCATTCTAGAAAAATAAACTTGTGACACAGACCAGAGAACCGTCAATAACCTCGTCCATCAGACATCATATAGAACTTTTCCCTCTGCCTATTACAACACAAAACAAGAAGTTTATTGATCTGATTCAACAAAAATCTGATCCTTTTAGGTCACAGAATTCAGTTAAGAAGTGACTTTACAATAGTTGACCATTTCAACACCTATCTGCAAGAGTATTCCTTATTTTCTCCTGATCACAACTATCATTCACAAATTGACGTATTTCTAACCACCAACTCATTGATATGAAATATCTCAGACTCACAGTTTGACCCCATTACTATCAGTGACCATTGACCGGTCACTTGAATAGAAACTATCAATGGGTTTAAACACATCTCAACTAAAACACCCCGAATTTGAGAATGACATCACCAACTCGTCTTTGTGAGATAGGTAAGGCAAAATTTGGATTGGAAAAAATAAAGAATTAGAAAACAACTATTTCACCAACACTCGGCTCTTTGACATTATTTATTCCAAGTCTGAGTCAGACACACCAGAACTTGCGAATAAGAAGGAGTTTTATTGTGTGGAATGGGATGTTTGATATTTTACACAGGCTTTGTTATGTGCAGCTGCAGGTAACTGGACCCAAACGCCGTCAACGAGGGAAAGGCAACTTTATTGCACAACAGACTTCAACGCAGACACAACAGGCTCACACACAAGATCTTCAGCGATCAACACAAGACGAACCGACAAAGGGGAATGACACAAACAGGACTTAAATACAGAGGGCTGATGCAGGTGATTGGACACAGGAGGAAACAATCAGGGACAGGGCAGACAATCACAGGGACAGGAAGTGCAGAGAAACAGAGGACACGAGAGAAAAGGACTTCAAAATAAAACAGGAAACACGACACTACAGATCCACTACAGATCCTGACAGGCTTGGAATTGGATCTAATTTTATTTCATGAGTTAAATTACTATATTCGTCCCCACTAGCTTCTGTTCCATCCGTACTAATGATGATTCCTTCGACTACTGAGACAGGGGTGCCCATTTTCCCCATAACCTTTTTACATTGTCATTGAAGTCCTGGTTGGCTCTCTCTGTCAGAGCACATCTTATGATAGAATACATAGTGGGGGTATTACACAGAAAATATCGTATTCAGAACATACCCATTTTCATCTCCTTGAGAATATTCTCACAACGCAATAATTGATTTCTAATCATTTGAAATGAAAAGCAACCACTTACTCATGAAACATTCATAGGCTACACTCTTTTTTACAATAATCATCTACCATTGTAGATGAACGACTGTACTTGAACCTTAACTAAAAATAATTTCTTTCTTAGATATAGTTTTTAATAATTACGTGAACATTTACCCATTGCACCCTTAGGAACACTTTGACAGCCCCTTTACTGAGGATGTGAGAGACAATACTAAAACAAAAGCATACATCATCCCCATTCTGGAGACACAATCTAATCCAATATAAAGTAGCCCATCAGTCCTACCTTTCTGAAACTAAACTGGCAAACGGAAACTTTGTGTCATATGTTGTGGTCATGCTCAGCCTTCATGCTTTCTGGCAGGCAGTGTTTGGAACTCTAAGTGAGGCATATGGTAGCACTATTGATGTGCAACCCAATACTGTCTTGTTTGGTGTCAATTCAAATTGTTCCTCTAATATGCATAATGTTGTTGTTGTTGTTAATGTGCATTCACAACACTTCTGGCACTCTGCGTTATTCTGTTAAACTAAAAGGGGTCTAGACCTCCTTGTCATGCCAGATGGCTGAATCATATACTGTTTCACTTCAGGTAATTTGAAATAAAGTATATTCTGGAGGGAAGTAAAAATAAATTTAACGAGGTTTGAGGACATATTTTAAATCATTTGGATAAGGACAGGGATGTAAAGGACTGGGATGACCACTTCTAGAATAGGTTACACTTCTGAATTAATACATTATTCGTTGTCTTCTTCTTTGTAGCTCTCTTTGAATAAGGTGTTCTATGTAAGAGTATATATAAAACCGAACATGAAGTAGCTGGTGTATCAGCGGAAATACAAAAGTACCTAAGAGAATACAAATTCCTAATAAATTAAATAAGAATACCCAATTATTGATACACAGGCTTAAACTGTTTAAGTGCAGAAATACATCTCTAAATATCTGGCAAATCTAATGAAAAGAAAAAATTACAAACCTGTGTTCAGCAGAATACAGGTTTGTTTTCAGGAGTAACACTTCAATCCAACCACTATTTTTCCGCATACTGACAACTAAAATAAAATAAAAATGCTGAAAATTCCTTTTATAAATCCCCAAAAAGTCACCATTCTTACATACAGAGCATCACTCTTGATAATGCCCCCATGGATGGTAGCTTGACATGCCTCCCATCAGGGTTCAAATTACAGGGGTGTTTGGGGTGCTCTAACCCCCATAATTAGGACTTGGACCCCCAAATGATTGTGATTCAATATTACAATATATTTCCCACTATCATGTCTGGAAGAACCTTGTAAAATGATTTCAGCTAAAGTGGGCCATATGAATTCTCAACCTTGACATTACTTTAACAACCCTCACTCCCGCCCCACTCCTATCATTGCAGAGGCTACAGTCCTTATTAAAATATATGCCCACTTGCATCGTGCATGGAGACATTATAGGTTAATGTAAAAAGCTAGCTCTCCCCTGCTAGTTTAATACAAGTTTGTTCACCTTCAGAGTTCCTTTTAAGCCCGGAGATTGTCATTGCAATCATAATCTGCATATACCAGGCCTATAGTTGCTAAGCTATGCATCGAGTTGTTAGGTGCCAGTAAACTTCAACAGGACCGCATCGGACAATTTCTCTAACTTTCCAAAACCAACAATTGGATATTCACTCCCACACATGGCGAGTGCACACAAGAAAGTGAGGAGGGTTTAAACTTATCTCTCAAGCTCTCTTTTGTCATTCTTGACACAACTATTTTCTGTCACATTTCATTTGTAAAACAAAGGATCAAAATGATGAATGCCTTCCAGTAGAATCTGAAGTGTGCCCCAATAGCCTCATCTTTAAATGATTAGTGTATGTTACACCTGCCTCTGACTGCCAGCTTTTCAGCCAGCAATGCAGGCCCAGACTTTCCATTGGGAATGTTCGGTTGCCTGGCCAGCTGATTAGCCAGTGTCAAGCCAGTGAAATGTGTAAATCAAAGCAAAAACCCCACAAGGGGAGATACAGTACAAACACATTGATCCTGGTGAGTGAATCCCCACATCAAAAACACATGAATTCATCATAGAAGAGCGTCAACATTGGAGATAGCATCTGTACCCTCTTTTCTTCTTATTAGTTTGATATTTACCTTGTTTGAGCATGAACCCCTTTCTCCATGGATCCTTGAGGTGTTTCCTCAGCAGCCTCAGGGCAGACGTGCAGATAGTTTTAGTGGACGTAGAGTTGAGTTGTGTTTAAAAAAACTGAAACCATGCCATATATTAAGTTTTTAGAAGTTTTCCAGACGGTTCACACTCTAAATCCAAGCAGAGGCAGTCAGTGTCTGCTTCATAGAAATCACAAACTATTTGAGACATCTCCCTTCAAAACTGTCAAATTGACCACAAAGACCGGACACATATTCTCTCTGTGAAAGGACAAGGTCGATGGGGTTACAAGTCAATTCCAATTTATTGTAGTGCAGCACTCATTCAAATGTTGAGAGAGGACTTTCACGGGTTGTCCAGAAATCCAATCTTTCACATTGTCGCGTTTAGACTCCACGCGTCATGATGCGTAGTCACATCTTTGTGAATGTCAAAATGAATACCGGATATTAACAGTTTTATATATGCTGAATGCTGCTACTAGGTTCCTGTCATTATGTCAGGCAAATATTGCTGTGTCGCATATACACTTGTTGGCTGTATTAAATAAATATTTTAACACGAAAATTGAAATACAACTTGTATGAACATTAAGTGTTAAAAAAGGTGGAAGTAACAGTACAAAAGGTAGACTACATTCAATTGTACATATCAATGCAACCATAAAACGAGGACATCCTGTTAAATTCAAAAAATGTTGTGAGGTACTTCACACAAGTAATAAACCCCTAACCCTCTGAACTGGATGCATTATATTGTATACGTGTTCACACTATTGTTTCTTGCCCCTCTGTATCAGTAGCTTTAAGTCTCAGCAACTGAGGTTATCACTGAGAGAATCAGAGGGGGAGCAACTCATGTCACTACAGTAGCAGTAATAAGTCTCTGCGGTGTGTGTGCTAGTGTGCATGTCAGTGTGTGTGGTATGTGTGCACACGCTCTACAATAATGCGCTTGTTGGTGTATCCAGTTCATTTATCTTCCTCCATTTAGTGTGACATTCAGCTGTAAGGTTCCACTCGAATAGTTGTCCACAGTGATATGCACACACACAGACAGACACAAAATCAGTTGTCGACATAGACAAGAACACACAAACCGGTGCTAATAATCTCAACCATAAAAGTTAATTTTGTGACATTTCATTAAGTTTCTGAATTCACATAAACCCCATGACACGGCACTTATTCAATCCCCACTCTCCGCTGGCAATACATTATAAATGATCAATGTTCAGTTGATGAATTAAATTTTGTTCCTTTGATGTTGTAGTGTCACGGGCTGTCGCTAGGACAGGCTAGCCTGGGGCGGTGCAAAAAGAGAGCTGGACAAAGGCACGTCCGAGGGTATTTAACAAAAAGTAAGATTTATTTCCCATCCCACCAGATGGGAAATAAACGTCCAAACAACAAAGTATCAAAAAAGGGTCCAGTTAGAAAACATACCGGAGGAGAAAGTGGTTAATTAACCAAACAAAACTCGAGGTCCTCTTCCTTGTTGTCCTCTTCCAGGTGCTTGTGGGTTCACCTTCCGCTTGTGCTCTCTCTCCTTCCCAGGTGCTCTCTCTTAAGTCTCCCAGCCCTGCCTCAATCAGGTGCCTTAAGCAGCTGCAGCTGGGTGAGCGGTGAGGCAGGCTGGGAGATGTAGTTCTTGCACTGGCGGCCATTTTGTAGCGCCCCTCCACTACCTGTCCCCTTGTGATGCCACAATGTCTTTCTGTTTTTCCCTTTGTAATTGAGATAATATTATTATTAAATATTAGTCCCGTAATTTTGCACTGATAAATGGCCGGTTTTCAGCACATTGACACTAATAGCCTAATACTTACTATAATTCAATAGGGAGAGACTTGTTGAGAGTGTAAAAATAATTTATATACCATTGGATATATTTGAATAGTGCAAAATCTTTGGCGATTGGATCCTAATTTAGGATAAGCACGGGGTAGTCATGCTGGTATCTATGAATGCAGAATCACCCCTGGAATCCAGACAGTGGTGGTGGAGTAGAAGAAGAGAGGTGCTGTAACCCGATGATGAATGATGAGCAGGACTAAATGCTGACTGGAGGAGCCTGGGGGGGAGGAGGGTCACATCGGTTTGAGCTGAAATGACAACTCACAGCAGCAGAGAGGAGAACCTGTTTAAAGGTTTGACAACAACAATGTGATTGGCTTACAGAAACCCCAAATCTTGATTGGTTAATTTAACGTACACGCCCCCAATCAGCTAATGGAGTAATTGCTGGGTGAATTAGCGACGGATTATGAATGAACAGCAGTGTAAAGTGTGTCTTCATTACTGAACTTCCGCTTGAGCTCCATGACAACAAAACTCCCACAAGCCAAAATCCAGTTGAGTCACTGCCTCCCTTACACATAGAAGAACCTTGCCCATCATTGTAAGACAGCTTTGTGTATAGTTTTTTAAATTAGCATTGGTATTGCATTGTTACTTCCTTATTCTGATTCTGATATTCTAGTTTAGGTCTCAAAATTAGCATCAGAAGAGTACTAATAGAATCCTTCCTGATCATGATAGGAATTCCTTCAATGTGTTTTTCAGTCATACTCACACACTTTCCTGCCAAGCTTTTTGACATGGGTGATTTTGGGACCAAGGAAAGATTTTCTTTGACAGTAACCATGTTTAATACTGTCTCACCATCAACAAGACATCCCATGACACAATATTTCTCGGCTGCTTGGCAGAAAGCTATGTTCCATTTCTGCCAAAGAGATGTTTTCCGGTCCTCTGTATTTTGTTTTTCTTTGTAGCATAAGCCAGCAGAAAAGTCCTTTAGGTTAAAGTTAGTGAAAGTTTTGGGTTCATCACAGGATCACAATAGACAGACAGGAAGAAACCATCCACTATACAGGACTATCTTATGGTCTAATATTTTGGTTTTTTTAGAATGTAATTATGCTAACAAATAGCTGCATGATCACAGATACAGGGAGCCACGGCTATTTGGGGGATTAATGTTAGTCTATTGAGTGTTTTGTCTTTGCATGAACTGTGACATCACAGTCAAAGCCAGGCAACAATGAGTGTCCAAATAACAATGAACAGAAGAGCTGTGTGTATTACTTTACTTTTAGTTACTAATAGCCTTTACTGAGCAGCAGATTAGAGGTTTTGTAGTATTTACTTTGGTCACAGCTAGTTTATTTCAGCGATTCAACCAAAAACAGTTTATTTTTAAAGTTAATGAGTGAAGAAGGTTGAAAGTCAAAAATGTTTCCAGTAATAGGTTTATACAAAAAAAAATTTGCCCTATTTAATACTAAACTGATAGCAGTGACTTTCCAACCATTTTAAATTATAAGTAATTCAATAAGTTAGGGTAGTTTAGATAACCAATACCTTAAATTCTAAACACACATTTTATGAATTATGAACTATGATAAGGAAGTATCTGCTGTGAACTATTGAACTATATTATGGAGGTAATTAAATTAAATTAAACATAAGTTAGATCATTTAAAACAAAGTAACAATTATCACACATTCGTTAAATTGATTGACTGACTCCGGAAACATCTGCCACTCACTATATTGTACATCAAAATGGTAATTCATACACTGGATGAAAGGGAAATGTTTTTAGTAATATACTTCCACCTTTTGTCGCTGTGAACGCTGTTGAATTCAGTTTTGGGATAAATCTATGAATCAATCCGTGAACTCCATATAGTGAACCCCCATGGAGATTCAGCATCTTTCTACTGTTAGTTACCAGTTGGATTCGTATGGCAGTTTATTTCTTGAGCGCACCGATATAACTCTTACTTACCTCGTTCACCTCTTTATTATGTCTCCTCCTCGCTCCGTTCCTCTTTTCCTCATTTAACCACCTTTCTATCTTTATCTCCTGATCTGTATCTCTCTCTCTCTCTCTCTCTCTCTCTCTCTCTCTCTCTCTCTCTCTCTCTCTCTCTCTATGCCTTTAGCCTGATTTCCTGACTGTGTTGTCTGTTGTCTGAAATTATTTCAGACGTGTGCCTCCAGGGAAAGGACAAACTGAGGCAAAGCAGTGAGACAGGGAGAGGTGAAGGGAATGACTGACAGGAGAAGATGGAAACATCAACATTGACAGAACTAAGGATGTGTAGTGAGAAGGAAAACTGTGAAACGTAGTGATGGAAAAAGAGGGGGATGTGGGGGGGTTCAACAGCGTTGAAGGGAGAGGAGAGAAATTCTATTTAATAAGACAACACTCAAAACGCAGTTTAAAACTTTAAGTCAAGTGGAAATGACATAGAGGAATATTTAGGTATATTAGGTTTGAATAATGCATGCCAATAATTGATAAATACACCATCCAGCACCTCTTTTCACTGAGTAACTGTTGCAGCCAGTGGAACTGCATCAGTGTCAGCCTAAATGCTGATCTGGGTTTTGAATATATGAGTTATGGGTAAATGGATCTTTTCCCATAACACAACTCAATCCCCTACTGTACTTTGTGTACTGATGTTATTTTCTTGTTGATGACTGTCTAAGTCAATTGCATACTGTGACTATGACTATTCTGAGGAAGGGAGTTTCCCATGAAAGAAACATCGCACACAGAAAGTGCAGAAACCAGTACCATAATGGTGGTCTCTTGAGTGTTTACAACTTCTTATGACAGACACACAAGTGAATTGTATTTGAAGGGCCTGCTCCAACATATCAACTGAAGGCACAGCTGTAGGTCTTAGTTATCTTTTTGAAGACTCTTTGGTAACGGTGGCAAACAATATTTAGAAACCTGGGTTACTCATTTGTACACATTCATGAGAAAAAACAAATCATTCTCAAAGTAACTCTATACAATATCATTATCAAAATCCAGCCATGTGTTATTTTGTTTGAAGAACAGAACAGAGCACATATAAGAGCAACAAAAGGAAACAGAGCAGACCACACAACAACAACAAAATAACAAAAGACACCAAATTAAAGTAAAAAAAAAAAAAAACTAACCAAGTGTAGACTGCAGGCTCAACGGCTCACTGCAAGCATAAACATCTCCAACAGTCTTAGAGGACATCCAGCCGACATGAGAAATAAGAACCTGAAGAATTATCTTCCTTCACCTGTTTCTTAAAGACTACAAATATGATTGACAACTTTTTTCTTTTACCAAGCCATAACCATGAAAATTGTCGGTAAAGAAAACACAAGATTGTGTCCATAGACTCAAGATACTTGTGGTGCTGAAGAGACTGCAGACATTGATGGAAACTCTCCCTGGATAATACAAATACTTTATAGGGGACAAGGTGGGTTGAGCAGCATTCAGCTGGAAAGACAGAATCAAAGATTCAGCAATGACATTTAAAGTTCAACATCCACAGGCTGTTTGATTTGTTGAATGCATAAAAAAAGATGATTTGTCAGATATGGAGACACCTGGAATGTGAAGCTTTGTTCTTTGATGGTAGGGTGAAGCCGGAATGTGGGCACAATTATAAATGAAGTTTGATGGCAAGAGAATGTGTTAATTATACTAGAAAGACACAGCTAGATAATTGGTTATTGAAAGAAAACAAACACAATTTCAAAAATGTAGAAGGATATTATAGATAATTTTTGTTTAATTGCTGAACCCACTTGTCCCATACATCCCATAATGCTGTGAGTTTGTCACGCTCTCGTTGGCCTGGCCTTGTTTCTCTGTCATCAAAGTTTACGACACGGGAGAAAACATGGAATGTGTTTAGAGACATGGGGGCTGAAATATTGCCCTTCCAGTGTCAGCAGCCCAAAGGTTGCTGTTGCTTCGCCTTTGGACTTGTACACTCCGGCCAGAATGAGCAACCCAAAGTAGGCTTGCAAGTGGGTCACATCCAAGTCTTTCCAACTGTCCCCATACACATGCCTCCCCTCTAAACGTGTCATCTCAAGTATATCCTTTTAGATTGATGGTGTTATGAAGAGCTCAAATGCAGATTGTATGTCTTGGATATGGCTGACAGCATATCTGGTGGGCCTCGAACCATGTTGATGACATTAGCAGCACTAAGTCTACCCTGTTGTTCAAGTGGGGAGACGGACCATAATAACTTTCCATTTTTGGAAGGTAACATGTTTGCTGGTGTTTGAGAGACTACAGGAGGGTCAGCACTGAGAGTCTCATTCTCATCAGAGAAGGATGCCTCATAATCAGGACCTCCTCAACATCCTCTGTCTCAGGCACGTTCTCCTCCTCTTTTTCAAAAAAACGTATTTTTCAAAAATGAAAAGTATTGTCTCTCTGTCTCACTCCGCTTTAGTCTTTCTTTTCCTCCCTCTTCCTTTCACCCTCTCTTTCTTCATCTGTTGCGATTTCTCTCTGTCTCCCTCTGATTTAATAAAAGTGTCAGCTAAAGGATTTACACTCAAAAGGAAATAATTTAGGAAGCCAGAAAAAAAATAGAAATAGCTTGTTAATCACCACGTTCACATTCGCAATCACATGCACCCATGTGTGGTTTCAGAAGCACCCACACAGAAAACCATTCTTCTTATATCATTATCACAGGGTTCCAGGCAGCAGATAATCCAGTAACAGTTGACATTTTCGCAGCCTGTTGTTCGTACAGACACATTCAACAGAAGCCACGATTAACACTGGGCATTAACACATTGAATGAAGGCAAGATTAACACCAACTAGCAAAATATACATTCCTTCAAAAGCTGCAACAACACACAACAAAACAATGAAGTCTTTCTTTGTTAGGTTTACATTATTTTGGAGGTGTGTTTACTGCAATTGAGACACACAAGAGTTGGATTTGAAGAGATTATGTCACGTCAGCATGTTGAGTGTATGTTAGGATCTACAGTTGGGTCTCAAGGAATTGAAATTAATGCATTAGCAAAACAGGACTGTACAATAGGAGAGTGTTTATCAAGATTAGGCTCTAAAATCATAAAGGGTAGACTTGAGGATCCAAATGCACACACTCTACTACGTAGAACTACAGCATGCTCATTAATATTAAATGCAGTGACAGATTGGATGGAATATTAAGAAGACAAAAATAAATGTGCTGGTGGATTAGAACTGAAGAGAAAAACATTTTATTTAAAGAAAGAACAAAAAAAACTAAGTACTCCCTATTCTAAACCCAGCCAGTCTGTAGTGATTTGTCTTAATCTGTAGTCCTTTTATAGCAACAGGTATGTATACGTTGCATTTGCAGTCTCACATATTTCCCATACACCGTTCAAATCAGTAGGTACCCACACGCCGCCAAATAAGCCCACAGTAAGAAATAAAACAGCGAGTATATACTGCGCCCATTTCACTTTTCAGCTGACCATGGCAAGACTTGCAAGGATTGCTAACATAATGCTGGCAAAAGAAAAATATGGCAACACCGGACACAACGCTGGATTTAACTTTGTATTTATTTGACCTGAGACCTGCATGCATCTACCTATACCCAATGATGATATCGGAGGTTATGAACTGATTTTATAATGAGCTGTTGCCTTCGTAAGTCATGAGAACATTATGTGGAGAGAACGAGTGCAAAAAGTATGTAAGACAACCTATTATGGCTTTCATAAATGTATGTTTTGTAGTACAGTGGATGAGCAGTACAAGCTACTGTGGAGGACACAGCTCAACGTTTGATTAAAGCACTATAAGAAACACATGCTGTAAGTGGATAAAACACCAACACTCTTCTTCAGCTCATTTGCTGTTAATTCCAGCAGCGGATTTTCTTCAAAATCCAATAAATCTGGTCTAATGAAGTGTGTGTTTGCCTGTGTGCACTGATTACTCACAAGAAGAGAAGCATTACCCTGTATTAGCCATATGTATTACAAACAAAGCTTATATAAAACGTCGGCATGAACAGTATAATAATATGGTCTTGGCGGAGCACACGGTGAGCTATAAAGTGTCTCCTATAGGTCCCTAGCAGCATAAAGGAAAGCCTTTTTCTTCAGGGTCAAGAACAATCAAATTAATGAGAGCACAATGTGCACATAGACTAGGTTGAATTTAGAAAGATGGAGCTCTGAGCAGCAGACATGAGCAAGAAATGAGGTGAAATCTCTCAATGTAAAGAGTGTTGAAGGTTCATGTGGAACATCTGTATACAGACTGTTTTCTTTAAGTCTCCCTTTTTGATTGCTTTCTTGTTTCCTGCTTTTCTGGTCTCTCTTCCTCCACATGTGATTCATTGTCTCGCCTCAACATCAGCATTTTCTTATTTTTCCACGTTCTCCATCTCGATGCTACGAAAAGGAACATCAGCACAAAGCCTTCACTCTTACTCAAAAACACCCCGGGGGAAGCATGGAAGCATTAAAAAAAAAAAACAGAAAGGAACTCCCAGTGGGACAGAGAGCCAACAGAATCATGCATGTAATTACCCGGTTGATTTCTCTGACAGACATTGAAATCAAGATTGAGAGAGAGAGAGAGAAACATTGTTATGGAAATAGTCATTACTGTACCCTACCATGATGTGTTCTGCTACTATTATAGCCACCATAGGGTCTTACGTGCTCTGATTCGTTCAACGCTTCCTGGCACAAAAGGTACACGGACCCTCATGCACACAAGCTCCTGGGAACACGCAATCGTGCAACCCACACTAGATCGTACGCACGCCCATTCACAGTCATTTTCATCCACACCTGCATGGAAGCACACCAGCACTCCTACACACGGTTTCCTCAAAGGGAAAAAAAGACAGAAAATAGGGTAGATGAAACAAATAAAGGGAGAAATGTAAATTCGTTCACAATAATAGTTTTTTTGTTAGAAGGAGGATTTGTGATTATTTCGAATCTGATACATCAAAATTAAGGTTTTTCACTTGAATGCTGATGCTGCGTCTCATTTTGCACCACAATGACGGGAAATGGATTTATTTTGCCTCACCTGAAGTGTCATATCAGGTTGTGGAGAGGCCTTCTCTCTCTGTTATAACAGCACATTCTGGCTGGATTCAGATCCATGCACTCTATAGAGTGCATAGCGTGTCCTTATTTTCTTATATTCATTTGATTGTTTCTTCTCTTTTTATATGATTTTGAATTCAAAGACATTGAGAGTTCAGATCAATTATGTTTCTTGTGAAATACAAATTATTAGTTATTTGACATTTTGTAAAATGTGCTCATTTGGTTTCTCATCTGTACGGTAAGTATGAGGCGATGGCTAACTTTTAGCATAAAGACCTGGAAACCTAGAAGGTAACAAAAACTACCCACCAGCAGCTCTACAGCCCACTGACTTACATTTCATATCTCTCTATATATGTTTGATAGGTAGTGCAACTTCCTGGCCTTGCGCAGATATTTTCGGGAGTCCGGCACATCATTTCTACACTTTGGATTTTGTAGGTATTAAACATTTCTGACAAAGCCAGCTAGTTACAATTTTTTTTTCAAAGCAAAGCTCAAGGCTGCTGTCAAGGCTGCTGTCTTAGTCTGAATAATAATATTGATCATTGCAAGAAAGTAAATAAACATATTATATGCACATTTTCTCATGAGCCTTTTAATTATGTTTACCACTGTTTTGAGGACATTTTACTATTAACTACTCCTACTTTGTTATAACATATTTTTTAAGGATTTCTATATTTGCTTTCTTTTTTAACCTTTGCATGTAAAACTATCCAAGTTTACAAAACAAAGCTTTGAGAAATTCAGTAGAGGTATTGAACATTGACCTTTAAGTGATGGTCCTGCTTCACACACACAGACACAGACACACTTACACACATATAGACACAATAAACCCTCCCAGGTGTAACAGGTTGCTCTCTTTGTGTTCATGAAAAAACAAGGTCACTCCCCACATCTTGGGCATGCCAACTCCACAGGCAACCATGCAAGCAAGGTTATTAAATGGACCATCTGTCACTGCACACACATACACACACAAACGCACACCACATTCACATGTGCCGTATGCATAAACAAGCATGTGTACAAAGTACACACATACACACACACACACACAGAGAAATCTGTGCACACAGACTCAAAAGGTTGAAGGTATTCATTGGGGTCTTCAATATATTTTCAATTGTCGCAACATCCGCACCCTCTCACCCTCCTCTCTGGCCTCGTCTGGTCTGTCAGCCCTCCCTTCAACTGACTCCTTCTCACTCATGCAGCCTAACTTTGCCACTGACACTCTCCTCTCTACTCTGTCTTCCTCTCTTGATTCTCTCTGTCCTCTTATGGCTCGAAAGGTCCGCAAGTCCTCTCCGGCTCCGTGGCTGTCCGAACCAGTGCGCGCCGAGAGAGCCACTATGCGAGCAGCGGAAAGGAAATGGCGAAAATCCAAACACGCCAGCGACATGCTCACCTATCAATCTCTTCTCTCCTCCTTCTCTGCCTCTATCTCTGCAGCCAAAAGTCTGTTCTACCAATCCAGAATCGAATCCTCTTTGTCCAACCCCAAAAAGCTCTTCTCTATTTTTTCCAACCTCCTTGACCCCCCTGGTCCCCCCCCCCCTCCCTCCACCCTTCTACCAAGCCACTTTGTTGACTACTTTACAAAAAAGATAGACAACATAAGCTCCTCATTTACTAATCCATCTTCTATAACTACACCTCCAGTAACTTCATCTTCTTCCCCCTCGTTTTCCTCTTTTATCCCCCTGTCTCCTAATCAAGTTCTTACCTTGACAACCTCCGCCCGCCCAACCACCTGCCCCCTTGACCCCATCCCGTCTCACATTCTCCAGTCTATTGCTCCTGACCTTCTTCCCTTTTACACCCATCTTATTAACACCTCCCTCTCAACCGGCTGTTTCCCTAACTCTCTGAAGGAGGCAAGAGTCAACCCTCTCCTGAAGAAACCCACTCTCGATCCATCTGAAGTCAATAACTACAGACCTGTCTCTCTCCTCCCCTTCCTTTCCAAAGCTCTAGAGCGAGCTATCTCTAACCAAGTCTCCTCCTATCTCCACAGCAACAACCTTCTAGACCCCCACCAGTCTAGATTCAAGGCAGGCCACTCAACAGAGTAAGCCCTCCTTGCTGTCTCTGAGCAGCTTCACACTGCTAGAGCAGCCTCTCTCTCCTCTGTCCTTATCCTTCTAGACCTTTCCGCTGCCTTTGACACAGTGAACCACCAGATCCTCTTGTCCTCCCTCCAGGACCTGGGTATCTCAGGCACCGCACTCTCACTCTTCTCATACCGGGTAACCTGGAGAGGATCTGTGTCTGAGCCTTGTCCTCGACTACTGGGGTCCCTCAGGGTTCAGTCCTTGGTCCTCTTCTCTTCTCTCTGTACACCAACTCTCTTGGCTCTGTCATTCGCTCGCATGGCTTCACCTACCACAGCTATGCTGACGACACCCAACTGATCCTCTCGTTTCCCCAATCCGAAACACAGGTAGCAGCACGAATCCCTACCTGTCTGACTGACATCTCTCAGTGGATGTCCGCACACCACCTGAAAATTAACCCGGACAAGACTGAACTTCTCCTCCTTCCAGGAAAAGGCTCTCCCACCCACGACCTAACTATTAACTTCAACAACTGAGTGTTGGCTCCGACTCCGACTGCCAGGAACCTCGGTGTGACACTCGACAGTCAACTCTCCCTGACTGCCAACATTACCGCAACAACACGCTCCTGTAGGTACATGCTGTACAACATCAGGAGAATACAACCTCTTCTCACTCAGAAGGCGGCACAGGTCCTGGTCCAGGCTCTGGTCATCTCACGGCTAGACTATTGCAACTCCCTCCTGGCAGGTCTACCTGCTAATGTCATTCGACCTCTACAGCTCATCCAGAATGCAGCTGCTCGACTGGTCTTCAACCTCCCGAAATTTACCCACACTACTCCGCTCCTCCGCGACCTTCACTGGTTACCGGTGGCCGCCCGCATCCGCTTCAAAACATTGGTACTTGCGTACCGTGCTGCGAACAGATCGGGTCCGGTCTACATCCAGGACAAACCGTACACCCCAGCTCGTTCACTTCACTCGGCTTCTGCCAATCGGCTTGTAGCTCCTTCACTGAGAGCTAAACACTCAACAAAGTCACGACTGTTTGCTGTGCTGGCTCCTCATTGGTGGAACAAGCTCCTCATTGGTGACATCAGGACAGCAGAAAGTCTCTACATCTTCCGTCGCAAACTAAAAACACATCTTTTTCGACTATACCTTGAATAGGGAAGGTAGAGCCGTAGTAGCACTTTAGTAGCACTTAAATGTCTCTTACTGATAGCACTTTGTAGTTTAACACTTTAGTAGCACTTAAATGGCTCTTACTGATAGCACTTTGTAGTTTAACTTTATTGAAGAAATTTGTACTTGCTTGATTCTTGTTGTTCTGAGTTTGGACTCATGGTTTAATGCACTTATTGTAAGTCGTTTTGGATAAAAGCGTCAGCTAAATGACATGTAATGTAATGTAATTGTATCTCTTTTTTCCTCCTGCATATGAGAAAGACATGTGGACACTTATGTAGCTAAGGATGATATTACCCTTCAATCAGTGCGCGCACACACACACACACACACACACACACACACACACACACACATGCTATAGTAGGCAATAATGAATCCTTGTGGTTGGATTAATTCAGGAGTTAAAATTAACAATCTCCCTTTCCTCATCAGCTCCAAGACAGACAAGGCTCTAAATCCACCCTGACAGATACCCTTGGCCAAATAAGATTATTCTGTGCACTTTAAATCTTCATATTAAACCTAACCTTGACATCTAAATCTATTGGTTATTTTTCATTAAGGGAGAGTTAAACAAGTATGCTTCTTTTGTGTCACACAGGGGTACTGTACCACAAAGGGCTAATGACGGGGTGTTCTATTTCAAAATTACATTTAGCTTCACATAATCTCACCTAAACACGGGCGGTTGTGATATCTAAAATGTTCACTATACTACGATTATCATAAGGCATACAGACAGAAAATCTGAAATCATCTTTCATTTTCTTATATATCATGTTTTCTAATACAATTCTAATTCCGCCACTCCTCACCTTACCCTATATTAAGTTAACTGTTTCTTTATTGGTAGCATGGATAACATTTCTAGATGAGTGGTGGAGACCAAGTGGGAAAAGTGTGAGCTCAAATGGTAAGATCTGAATGTTCAGTTGGTCGGTTTTCAAGCTCGATCAGCAAGCTGTGTGGATGCTGCTGGGAGGCTGGCTGGAGCACAAAGCATCAAGTTCCGCCAGCCTTAAATCTTGTTAGCAGCTAGCTCTTCACCTACTGGGAGAGTGGTAGTGGATTGTTGCAGATTGTTTTTGTTTCATGCTGTTTTCCACTGCTGTTTGCATTGTGATGTACGCATTGTTATTAGCTTGAAGAGGCCAGACCAGCTGTGTAAGTGATCTCATCTGATTTTCATCAGTCCTGATTCCGTTCAACTCTATGAACACCTTTGCAATAAAGATGAATTTATGACTATTACTCTATGATTGTATCTTCCAAGTTTGTGGCATGTTTCATGTCACTCGGCAGGTTGTTCCCAGAGGCAAGTGAGAGCACAGACCAGGAGAAGATGCAATGAATGTTTTTATGCATGTGATACCTCAATGTCCTGAGCAAAGTCAGAGATCTTAGCCAATTTGTTCTCAAGCTTTTTGAAGAAGTTGTTGAATTAAAAGAACTTTTTTCTCGTCAAGCAGAACATCTTGAACTGAAAATTGAGGGAAATTTGGTTCTGCTTACATCGTTCACCTTCTTTTCTTCCAGGAGCCGTTAAACCCCTGGAACACCCACCATGAATGCTGCATCCACTTTGCAAATCTGCAAGTGTGTTTCCAATTTGAAAATGATGCCAATAGCTGCTGATTTTGGGGGAAAAGCTTTCAACACAGCTTTGGAGGTGGTGGTCAGCGGAGTTTTACATATTGGTATGTCGAAATAAAACTGTGTGGCTGTACACTATGATAGGCTACATATCAAGGGTAGGGTATCCTTCTCAGGGCTTTTAAACAGCTGTTATCATAAATGTTTTGAATCTTAACCTCTTCCCGACCCTGAAAGACATCACACCCATAGCAAAGACCTTGATGACTTCATCATGACATGCACTAATCTTATCTGCCTTTCTTTTCCTCTCCAGAAACTCAGATATGCTGAGCCATGCTGAGCCATTTGCTTTTGCTCGACTCACGGTCAACAAGAACAAAATAAGAAGCTGTTAGTGACAACAGTTCAGCGTAGTCCGATCAGACATTAGCAGTAAATAGCTTTACACACACTATCAGAAATTGTCTGGCTAATTAAATGCTTTAAATGGTTAAATGGTTAAATGGTTAACTTATTCTTCCTACCCAGCTTTTTCCAATGTGGTTGTGAATGTGCTTATATCCTTGGTGAAAATGGCGCCATTTCTGGCCACTCTGCAGAAGGAGTACTTTTATCTTGTTCACTTTCTTGCCAAGATTTACATGCGCTTGATACGATGTAAATAGGAGGAAAAAGCTAGCCTTGCTCTCATCTTTATGCTAAGCTAAGCTAACTGACTGCTGGCTCCAACTGCATGTGTCACTGGTTCAGATCTTCTCTTCTAATTCTAAGTAGCTTGTGTGTGTAACAAGTTTTAGTTGCACTTTCAGTCATGTCCGGTCTGACAACAAATTTGTCTCAATTTTAACCAGATGTAAATACAGCAGAATTATGAAGCCATTTTTCTTTTGAAGCTTATAGGCATCATACACAGTCTTAATGTTACATCCCTTATCCATATCCCAGTTATGTATTGCAATATCCCCACCACACACACACACACACACACACACACACACACACACACACACACACACACACTGCTGGTCTATGTTGTTAGCTGTGGCCCCTAGTGAGTTGTGGAACGTAATGTATTTTCTCCGTGGGAGAGATATCGTCTGTCTCACAACTGCTCTGACCCACTCTTACACAATACACAGCAGCCATCTCTTCACTCTTCCTGCCCTCTTTCTCTAATTGCTTTTCTTCAAAATCTTGTCTGCGATCCAATCTCATCCTCTTTTACATTTCAGGACATTCATGCATCCTTTAAAATGTCGAAAAGCAAACAATGCTTATTTTCTAACGAATGTTATACATTTTATAAAAAGCCATTGCTACTTTGTCCTACCAGTCATAAAATCCTGTTGATGTTCCCTCGATGTCTTTGCACATAGTGTAAGATGAGAACATGTTACACCCGATCAGCTCATGTCTTGTTCTCCGTTTCCTTTTTTCTCCATAACCTATTGATTTTTATCCCTACATCATATGCTGGTAATCCTGATACTTTCATGTATGTCTTATTCCCTCTTTTATGTCCATTATTTCTCCTCAGCCCCATTCTTGTTATTTTATACTTGGTCCTCTACTCTCTTTACTCTTCCATAATTCTTCCGCTCATTCTTTTCATTTTTCTTGTCAAGCCTCTTCCTTTCTCCTGTCTAGTCCTTAAAATAGCCTTTCTAAAAGCTCTCTGGAGGGTTTACGTGCCTCTTTGGAATAAAACAGAACAGTGTAATGCCTAAAAATACGGTTTATGGGAATATTCGTGTGCGTGTGTTGCGTTTTATAACAGCAGATGGCACTGTTGCTCCTTAAATATAGATTATGGGAGCAGATGACAGCAATAGTTCACTATAGGAGGCCGGTTTTCTGATACAATAGAGACAATTTTAGTCTTTTAGTCTTGTAAAATTGTAACTGCAGGGCACATTGTCAATGAAAACAGTGTACAGGTCAGGATAGCTCATGATATATTAAGATCAGAGCAGAACGATGAAGAGATTTGTGGGCAGACCAAAGCTGTGTAAAATGTTATTAAAATAGTTTGGGATTTTCTCACGTAGGATGTCAGAGAAGCAGGTGGAATTAAAAGTAAAATGTAATATTGTTTAAGTGCACTTTATTTAAAAATTAAACTGTAATAATAATAATAATAATAATAATAATAATAATAATGCATTTAACTTATATAGTGCTTTTCAAGGTACTCAAATGCACTTTACATAACATATTTAAAACATCCTAAAAGCTATACAATAACATTAACTACAATTACAAAGAACATAGAGCACACAATCACACATTAAAAGAAGTTCTGAACAGGTGGGTTTTGATTTGTGATTTGAATATGGAAAGGTCAGTGCAGTGAGTAATGATTGTGGACGGTTTTTTTCAATATACACAGCCATTGATTCAGTCATGAGAATATGTAGCATTTTTTAATTGCCCTTTGAATTGGCATCATTCACAAACAGCAGCAATAGCAGAGACAATAGCCGTATGTCAGTCTTTCAGTTAAGTTGCAAAATAACCAAGCCGATAATCAACATATCTATTTTGTCCCCCTAGCACCATGTTTCCCCTTCTTATTCTGATTAATGCATACATTTGTGTTTAGAATGGTTTTCAATAATAATAAAAAATATTACCCTTAAATCACACCTTCAGACTTCAACAGCTCTTGTTCATACGGATGTATTCATGTGTTAAATGTGTAGAACTAATAATATAAACAGTTATATACTTTGAATATCAGCTAACAATATGCTGCAGACATATACATTATTACAATGAATTGTACTCATCAATGTTTTGACTCCCTCCCTCTAATTGTCACATCTTGCCAACCGATAATGTATCATAAGCAAAGTTATAAACCCCTAGTCGTATTTAACACTTGGTTGGATAATGCATGTGCATTTCCAAAAGGTCTGATTAGTGATACATGTGTAATCCAATGAAAGACAGGAACGGGTGAAGCGAGAGATGTGTGTATGATATTCCATCGCTCAACATTTACGTCAGATTTCCGATAGCCGTGAACGCACCGCTTCTCCAGCGTCGTCTGGTATCCCAGAAGCCTCCTCACCAGGAAGTGGTATGCCGGAGAGCTCTGGTTTTGTTTTGACAATGATGGAAGAAGAGGAATTGGAATTTGCTGAGGATTTGGAGGCTATATTGCATCTAACCCCAGAGGTGCAACTAGCCATTGAACAGGTACCCATTTGACCTCGTTACCTCTGCGTGTTTTTAAACCATGTAACAGGGTGTTGCTAACAGACCAGCTGTTATCAGGCTCTCTGGATGTGACACTGACGTTACTCTATTATGGCCGCTCACGATAGCTATACAATGTGGATGCCCCCACTATATGAACGTCGTTTAGCTTCAGACACATTTGTCTGAAGGTTGTTTATATATATTGATGTGACGTCAACGTGAGCTGGATGTAATAATTAGTTCACAAAGCTAAATTGACCTGTTACTGTCACTCTTCTAAAGTTTTTGCTCGTGAATTTAACTAAAAAACCGTTAGCATCTGTAATGATATATTCAATCAAACGTATATATAAACAGGTGTGTCTGCATTGGATGGCTCAAGTATAGAACCGTTGAATAACGATGACGTGACAAGGCATAACCAGTAGGCATGTTAAAGGCATCCCAATGTACACAGCATCAAATATTCAGTGTAAGTTAGTCTGCCACCCTCTGACTAACCGTCGTGTGTCCTTCGTGAACAAGGTGTTCCCCAGCCAGGACCCCCTGGACAGATCAGACTTCAATGCTGTAGAATACATCAACACACTGTTCCCCACCGAGCAGGTACAGTGAAGTTTACACCAGGGTAAGTCTGGCTACAGACTTACCCTGGTGTAATGCAGACTCACATTCATGACAGTGTATAACCTAAAATAAGGGTTTGCACTTTAAAAAAAGATGTTATATATATACTGTATATGATATACCTAATCCACATACATGTCTGTTTGTATACTCTATCACCATGAGGGGTCACTGTAGTTTGTGCTCATATACATAAAAGGGCTCCTAGTAGTCTGCATGTATTTTACCTCGTTGGATTTTGTGTGTAGTTATTCAACAGTTGAGGGGTTGCACATACCCTGCATTTGATATGTAAATATAATAGAACAGCTTTTTATAATTTGAAGCAAAGTAATCCACGTGTTTAAGCACAAATGCCTGAATATCTACAAAGTATGTGTTTCTGTACAGATGTGTTTTGTTTTGTATAAAATATAGGGTGACCAGCACAACATATTAAAGAGCAGGATACGTTTCAGAATGATATAATAAAGTGTATTACTAATAGAAAAGACAACTTGTGTTTGCTTGTTTAATCCACCCATTATCGATTGTATGTAAGGTTTCTTCATGTTTTCCTGATTTCTTGTCTTTGTGTTTCACCTTAGTCTTTGGCTAATATTGATGACGTGGTAAGCAAGATTCGGCTGAAGATCCGGTGAGTCGACGTCAACAACTTGATAATGCATGTCTTGCTTTTTTTGTAGATTACCCTCAATTTACTTTTGCCATTTTTTGTAACGTATGATAGGCGCCTGGATGACAACATCAGAACAGTTGTGAGAGGCCAGACCAATGTGGGCCAGGATGGCAGACAGGTGAGTTGAGCTGCAGGTCATATGGGGACCTACTACAATGGTCATACAAACTTAATCAACCAATTTTTTTCTGCAATGAAGGTCATCACCTTTCAGATAAAAATATCACATTTCTTTTATTTGATATATATTTTTCAGTAGTTGTCATATTTACATAAGTGCTTGAATTATATTTATTTGCTACGGTGGTCTCTATAAACAGATTCTGCATTGATATGCATTCAGCAGGCAACTGGACAGGATTTTGACATCGGAAGAGTTCTGGTTTCCACTTGTAGACTGAGTTGTTGTGACCAATCAAATTTGAGTAGGGTTTGGTTAGATGCAGGTAAACAGTCTGTGTGTAGAGCAAAATAAGCAGAACTGGTCTCTGAACCCTCTGGCCATCTTGTGACGACGTAAACGCTGAGCAGCACACAGAAATGCAGTGTTAGCCCGAATATCCGTGGGCTATACCTGACCCCAAACAAGATTGCCCCTTGCCTTCAGAGGCTTAGCCGTTATGAGTTGTTCACATACGCGGATTGACATTTTTGTTGGTCTCAGATAAAATGAGAGTATACAGTATTGTTCCTCACACATTATTGTAGACATACAGCATGTAGACCTTGCATGCCCTAATGGGGGATATGGGGGTGATTAACTACATCGACATATTGTACTTACAAACCACCAGATCTGGTCATCACTTGTGGTGCTAAAAACATCATTCTTCTACTCAAGCCACTGGTTGCTCCCAACCCAGAACCAACCCGCTTGCCTGCTCATTCCTCTCTCCACTTTGCTTCCATGGAAAAGGACAAGATGACTCAGAACCATTCCCACTGCTCAAACGGCCCCTCTCCACAGAAAGCATGCCTGGGAAATATATTTTTGTATGTAAATACTTACATTTCTTTTAAACCCAGGCTTTTGAGTCCTTGCCTTTTCTTGTGGGAGCATGACGGAAAGGAACAGCCCATGCTGATTTAGTTCAGGTCGTCGCTCTATCAAGGAGTTGTGACTTTAAGGGAATGTGACACCTGACGGGTGAGTCGTGTATGTTCTGACCAGTTGACATGATTAGGTGTGCCTTGTCGTCAGGGTGTCTGGCCTGGTGGCCCTGTCTTTAACGTTTAGCTACCGTTTGGTAGCGGAAACGGTCCAAATCCCCTCCAGACCAATAACATTATACAGTCACACACATTAATTTGAGTTTGTTTTTCCAACCCCACAGTTCCAACATTTCCAGAGGGAAAATCCTTTCTGCAGACGGAAAGACAGAGAGGTGTACATTTCAAGATGGCGATTGAAACATAAAGACAGCAGGAGAATTAAACCAACAAGATCAGAAATGTAGTCATTTCTGCTGTTGACTGAGCTAAATGCAATCCCAAGGTTGAAATCCTAGACGGCAACATTTATGCAGGATGGAGAGAGAAAGATAGGAGGAGAGAGAAAGTAGGGGAAGTCTGAGCTGGGGAATGATTTGACTTTTTCCTGTAGGGACAGTTAAATGCTGCAGCTCAGACCCTGGCAGCTAACAGAGCTGATATTTAGTTTGTTGATGGCTGTGTTACTCAGCAACGATAACAAAAATTAAATTTGTAAAAATAATGAAATGTCTATTACATTACATTAAAACGGATGCATACACACATGGCCCCACAAGCCAAAATGGTGACAGTATGACTGACTGTAATAAATGGTGTCCCGTGGCAGAGAGACAGACCTAGTTATAATGACGTGAACGCTTGTCTCTAAATAGTAATTATGGCGGTGCTCATATGCGGCTAATTTCTGAACAATCTGGACTAATCCCTTTTAATCTGGATCATTTCATGTGGTCAAAATATTCCGGGATGTTACTTAAAGTAACACCTAAAGTGCTGAAGATGAGGGCAGATTGTTGGAATATCCCGACCAGTCCGGTTGTGTTGTCAAATGTACACAACTTAACACAGATACACAGACAGTATCTGTATCTGGTTGTAGTCTGTCAGTCAAGCGTTTCCTACCCCATACATACGCTGTGGTACAATTTAAAAGTTTAAAGAAAAATAAGTAAAGTTAAAGTACAGTTAACTTGAATTTGCAATTAAGTACAGAACTTGATTGAGTACTTAGTTACGTTCCACCACTTAGTATTGATATGGATGCAATAGAACATACGTAATGTTGGTGTTCTTATGGAAACAGCATTAATGATGATAGAATGTAAATGTCAACTTTAGAAAAGGCTGTTCACAGATTTCTTGTATGCTTTAACAGTTGCTTTTTTTTGTCTTCTGTGTCATAATTTATTGTGTTTATACATCGTTTTCTGTATTTGTATTTCTTTTAAAAAGAATAAGTGTCACACTCTATATCTGACTATAATATCATCTGCAAACACCAGCTGTGCCAAAATGTAGTTTTGCTTTATAAATGGAAAAAAATGTTTTTTTTGCAGCGGCATAGTAGCATATTTATATTTATAACAAAGTACATTAGAAGAAGTGGTGCTTTGGATATTATTTACTGTCAGGCTTAGCTAGGGTTAAACAATTGTTATAACACTGAGTGATTCTATATAAAAGCTCTTCATGAGCTATTCTTTTCTCTGTTAAGTGAAACACACTTCTCGCTAAACTGTATCTTTAAAAAGGTTTACATGAAGCGTTGCGCTTAGGCAATGATCCAACTGTCAAAATAACCCTGTTTGATTGATCAGATGTATTGTTTTTGCCCTTCAACACTGATGTCTGTCTGAGGGGGAAGTGCATCCCAAGCCTGTTTAAGCTTCTCTGTGGAAACTATAATACCACCTATATGCGTCCTGGGACCTGTGCTGCTCATTGCATGTTAGGGATACATTGACTTGTGTGTTTGTGTGAGAGTAGATAAGAATCTCAGGCAGGGAGGCGCCTGCTGGGCAGTGGTCTCTCTGCTTTCCTCAAGGCTAAATACAGGAAATGAGAGCTAGGAAGCGAGCCAGATTGACACAGCTGAGTTTGCATGAGCGACAATTGCAGCCTTGGAGGTTCTGGCATCTGCATGCACTTTGTTTGCTCAAGAAGTCCTCCAGTGAACTTCTCTAAAGATTCAATGGCACTCCCTTCCTCCTAACGCTCAGATCAAAGAGTAATCGTATAACCTGCATGCTTTTTTACCCCCAATTCATTTATCAAATCACCCAACAACCAAAGGGTGGTTTAAATAATGAAAAGGAGTGTGCAGAAGCCGACTGTAGTTGCATGCACACTTCTTTTTTGTTGACAGAAAAATCATATCATACAGTTAGTTTAAGAACATTCAGGTTCTCTCATTAATGAAATGAAATGATTAATAAATGTAATTAACAAATACAATTTTATCGACATAGCTTTTTTGTGATTTCATGACCCGGTTGTATGGCGTCGTCTCGACTTTGACTCTGTCTCAGTGACACTGTCACCAAGTGCTGCGCTTTGGGAGAATTAATCCTCTGCTGCCAGTGAAAGCTGTATTTATGTTTGTGTGGAGATGCTTGTAAACTTGGTAAATTCCTTGCACAGTTGGTGCCGGCTGTTAGCATTCCGAGAGAGAGAGAGAGAGAGAGAGAGAGAGAGAGAGAGAGAGAGAGAGAGAGAGAGAGAGAGAGAGAGAGAGAGAGAGAGAGAGAGAGAGAGAGAGAGAGAGAGAGAGAGAGAGAGAGAGAGAGAGAGAGAGAGAGAGAGAGAGAGAGAGAGAGAGAGAGAGAGAGAGAG
Source organism: Cyclopterus lumpus (assembly GCF_009769545.1). NCBI lineage: Eukaryota > Metazoa > Chordata > Actinopteri > Perciformes > Cyclopteridae > Cyclopterus > Cyclopterus lumpus. The sequence goes on from NC_046978.1 coordinate 2,609,482, forward strand.
AGAGAGAGAGAGAGAGAGAGAGAGAGAGAGAGTTGTGTTACAGCATTTGGTCAAGTGAAGCCAATTACCTTCACATCAGATGTCAGAGCACAATCTCTGTTTAGGACCATCAAAGAACAGCTGCCATGTCAGATGATGAGGAAATATTAAAATAGCAGATTAACTATCTTACAATTGTAGCTGTCTAATGTTATCTGATCCAGTCTGGCTCTTCAGGCTGTTGAAACTGCTGACATTGTCTCTTTAGCCTTTACAGTGACAGCCTTTATGCAGAGATTAGTGTATAGCTTGTCAATGTCAGATATCTAGATAGCTCACCACTTAGTCTGGAAAGAAGACCTGGAAACAGCCATTAGTGGGATTTCTTTTCAAAATGAAAAAAACAAAACAGCGGTGAGTGTGGATCAGAAAATATTTTTGGAAATTTAACCCCAGTTTGGCACAAAATTATTCCACACTCCACCTTGCTTCTCACAACAAAGTATTTTGAGTGTAGCATATTATTTGTTAATTTAGGACATTTAAAGGCAAGTTTGTATTTTATGTTTGGGATCATACATTTTCATTCAAAAGTGCCCATGAATTTGTCCATGAAAAGAAATCAAGACTGTCTCTTTTTAGTTTCATTTTTGAAATTTCCAGCAGTTTATTGTGCATTTGTTAGGTTGACTGTTTCACAATTATAGCACAGTACGGTCTGGTATTGTTGTGTATGAAGGAACAGTAATGTGTTAGGGATGAAGATAGAGGAATCATTTATGAGCTTAAAGATACACACATATTGAATCTCGTGGAAGCACCAAACATTGATTGACCACCAACAGATATAAGATTAGTGATGAATGGACTTTGGTGCTAGAATTAGAACATAAATCAGAACAGTATCAATGTTTTTTACACACCAGTTGATATTGGGTCTTCTCTGTTTATTTCATATTGCATATTGTTTGTTTTGGGCAGGCTTTGGAAGAAGCCCAAATAGCTATCCAGCAGCTGTTTGGAAAAATCAAAGACATCAAGGACAAGGCAGAGAAATCTGAACAAATGGTATGTACACACATTCACAGCTACACACGCACAAAGGTGTTCTGTTGATGCTTATAAAGGACACAGGGTAGGAGCACAGGGTAGATACATCCTGTATCCTTTCGTTACAATAGAGGACAGCGGGGAGAGTTATTTATAGTTTAGATAATGCACCCTCCATGTATCAGTCTGTGTGTGTGTGTGTGTGCGTGTGTGTGTGTGGGACAGGGGGGGGGTCAGAGGAAGGCTGGTGGGCTGGGTGCGTAAAGAAAGGATGAGGAGAGATTGGCAAGCAGAGGCATGTAGGAGCAATGCTTTCTCAAACCAATGGGTGTGTCGTTCATCTTGCTCTGTTTCTCTTTGCCCCATCATCTCATCCAGTGAACCACCTACATTAGTTTGCCTTCTCTTACTTCTTCCTTTCCCATCTTTGCTCTTTTAATTCTCTTTTCTTCATGCGATTCGACCGACCTGTCTGACTCGTCCCTCTTTCTGCACAGGTCAAGGAGATTACAAGGGACATAAAGCAGCTGGACCATGCCAAGCGCCACCTAACTACATCCATCACCACCCTCAACCACTTGCATATGTTGGCAGGGGGTGTTGACTCTTTAGAGTGGGTACAATCACATTTAACTGAGCAGACCAAAACACGTACACAATTTACTCTCAAGCTTATTAGACCAAAATAAAGTATCTTTGGTGGTTCAGTGGCTTTGTAATTGTGACATGCCCTCTCTATTTTAGGATAAAGGATTAGTTGCTGCCGGTACAAGGCAGGTCTTGTATTAAACCCCAAAACTATAGGCTGAATGATGAGTTTTATTGCAGTACGATCTGTTTTCAGTGATGTCGACAAATTCCAAAAACCTGTGGGCAAAGCAGCTCATGTATATTGATGAAAGTGACGAATGATCTGATTTAACTGCAAAACAAGAAGACAAGCCCACACAATTTCACCTTTTTTTTCAGATCGGTGGAAAGAAAATCATACTGTGCAGTCCCCATAAGGGGCTTAATCATTTTAATCTCTGTATATACCTCTGTATTCTGCCATTCTAAGCTTCTCACCTATATTATGGTATGAATGAATTTAGACTTGATTGATGCTATGCTTTCTTTTGTGGCGTAACCACTTTACAATTCTAGTGTAGAGGATATCAATATAGATATTTTCTTTCTATAACAATATAACAATATCAATACCGGTAAATCAAATTTCTGTTGTGTTCCAGAGCCATGACCAGAAAAAGGCAGTATGGTGAGGTGGCCAACCTGCTGCAAGGAGTGGTCAATGTGCTTGAACATTTCCACAAGTACATGGGCATACCCCAGATCAGACAGCTTTCTGAGAGGTAACTAATATGCACACACTAACACACACACTCACCAAATTAAGTTATTTCTTCACATATTTTATTTAGCTACACCTTTTCTGAGTATCTGCTACATTGCAGCCGCTCTTGAATGCCTTGCTCGAGCTCACCGGGGCTGATGGGTGAGCAGCATAGCTGTAAGAACTCATTTCCAGTAGCCGGTACAAAGCTTGATCTCTGCTTACAGCTGAAATATTCCATAGCTCGTCAACTGAATTTGGCTGGAGGTATTTTGTGTATTACATCCTGTTTATGCAGATATTCACACACATGCACGCACAACCCCACACATACAGGAACTCACAGGAAGGAAACACTGAAAAGGGTCTTATTATACCAGAATCGTATTCATTGTGAGAGATTAGAGGCATCATTTTGTGTGTGTGTTTGTGTGTGTTTGTGTGTGTGTGTGTGTGTGTGTGTGTGTTAAATGCATTTAATACATTATGCACAGAACAAAGTGCTTTGTTACATTGTTGTTTCTCACAGTCCTGACTGATTCTATTTCCATTATAATATTATTTTCCAAGAACATAAAAATCAACTTGGGACATATCGTCCAAGCTGATGTTAAAGTTCAAAGTAGTGTTGATCCTCAAAAACAAAAAAAGGATGACCATCTGTTCTGTTTTGACTGAGGTGTGGCAGACTGTGTTCATACCAAGCAACAGCTGTGTAGAAGAAGAGACACTGCTGGAGAAACAGATGATAGGAGAGGGGTGTGTGTGTGTGTGTGTGTGTGTGTGTGTGTGTGTGTGTGTGTGTGTGTGTGTGTGTGTGTGTGTGTGTGTGTGTGTGTGTGTGTGTGTGTGTGTGTGTGTGTGTGTGTGTGTGTGTGTGTGTGTGTGTGTGTGTGTGTGTGTGTGTGTGTGTGTGTGTGTGTGTGTGTGTGTGTGTGTGTGTGTGTGTGTGTGTGTGTGTGTGTGTGTGTGTGTGTGTGTGTGTGTGTGTGTGTGGTAGAGACAGACAGCTGGACACAAACAGTTAATAGAAATTAAATAATAGAAAATCTTCTCTGCAAACAAGGGCAGACTGGATATAGAGGCAGAATGTTGGCCCGGATGGTGAGTTCACAGAATTACAGCCATATATATGTATATTTAATAAGAGCAAGACAATAAATTACTACATTCTTCTATTAAATTCTGAATTCATACATGAAACAAAAGAGTAGACTTACTTTAAATCTGTAAGAATTATCATAGAAATATGTAAAAACTAATCTGAGTGGGAAGGTATATTTCATTGAAATATTTCTGTCAATTAAATTAACGAAATAAATAAAAGAACTGAAGAGGAATAAAGAAGTTATTATTATGTAGGCTAAAAAAATGAATGTGCCTTTTGTCCTGACAGCACTTTGAATTGTGACTACGTGGAGTCAGTGTAGCTGCCACCTTTTAACAGGATCAACTAAGATTCTTCTTTAATGAGCCTTTTTCTTTTCTTTGCTCGATGCTGTCTGAACTACACGGTGACTGTCACAGTTCAACTGACAGGCAGACCTCATCTTTGGCTTTGTTGCCCTATTGTATACTCTAACACAGTCAGTCCTGCTGCTGACAGCTTGCTCTCTGTGACATCAGCTTATCAGAGAGTGAGACACTGCTTAAACAGGAGCTGTAGAGCAATGTGTGTGATTAGAGTCTCATACTCAGTAGCTGGCCAGACGCATGTGGGTAGTTAAGTAGCCGACAGCGGGCACTTGAACTGAAGGCGACCAGTTCAGTTGGCATCCATCTGTGATTTTATCTCTGCACCCTCTCCTGTTTATTCTGGACGATTGGGTGGCTTCGGGTGTTGTCCTTGGTTAACCCGGCCTGGATGCCTTCAGGCGAACACAGCATCTCTGGGGACTGGACATATTCGGATTGGCTCATTGCCCTCATTAATTATCAATTATCCATCATTCTTGTAGTTTTCCAAATATGTTGAACTAGCGATTTTGCGTGTGTGCTGTGACACTGAAAAAAACCTCTTGATATTTGACTGATTGAGAATCCACTGAAACATTTTGTGTCATTGGTTTATTGCAGAGTAAAGGCAGCTCAGAGTGAGTTGGGGACTCAGATCCTGGCTGATTTTGAAGAATCTTTCCCCTCTCAAGGCTCTAAGGTAAGAGTATGTTGTCTGGGAATGTGGATCTGAATTCAGATTTGTTAAGTTTCCATTTTATTTCTCTACCCATGCATTCCATTTTTCTCTATTTAGACAATGTTCTTGTCTTGTTTGTCCCCCCCGTACTAAACTTGGTGTCAACCCATTCATCCATCCAGAGACCAGGTGGTCCCAGTAACGTGCTAAGAGATGCCTGTCTGGTGGCCAATGTGCTGGATCTGCGCATTAAACAGGAGATTATAAAAAAATTCATCAAGCAGCAGCTCTCAGAGTACCTGGTGTTATTCCAGGAAAACCAAGATGTGAGTAAGAATTAAAATGTCATTATAGAAATACTTGAAAAAGGCGGTATTCAGGAATTAAATGTAAAAGGTTTGTATCCTGTTGCTCAGGTTGCATGGCTAGACAAGATTGATCGCCGCTATGCCTGGATCAAACGGCAGCTGGTGGACTATGAGGAGAAGTATGGACGCATGTTTCCTGAGGAGTGGTGCATGACGGAGCGTATTGCTGTGGAGTTCTGCCACATCACCAGGTAAATACACATTCTGACACGTATAAAAAACCATCTCGGAACAAGCGTCGCAATTTAAATGATCTTCGACTCTTGTTTTGGTTTGTGGCTTTCGCCTGTTTAATTCATATTTTATGTTTTTTCCTCTTTCCCCAAACTAAGAAAAGAAAATTAAGTTTAATTTAAATTAAAACAGCATCAATTGAAAAATTGCTTGTGGGACTTTTCTGCATTATGAAGCGAACCACACTGGTATCGCGTGCCTGACTTGAGTCTGTGATTCGGCTTCCTGTACAGTTGAAGAAAGTGGCGTGACCTGGTATCCACATTTCTCAGTCTTTTCCCCTCAACTACATGAGGGAAGAAGAAGTGGGCATTGTTTGTGCGTTACTCCCAGCTGCAGCTGACAATAAAGAACATCTGGCAAAAATCGCCGAAGTGTCTTTAGAAAAAAGACATGTTTTTGCGAGAGAGAAAAAAACAAATGAAACAATGATGTACTAACAAGGATCATTGGAAACATTTTGTGATGTTAAAGCTTAGACGTCAAACTGATTGTATGTCCAATTTGATTTCATGTGTGTTTCTCAGGGTGGAGCTAGCCAAAGTGATGCGAACACGGGCTAAAGAGATCGAGGTGAAGCTGCTTCTATTTGCTATTCAAAGGACTACAAACTTTGAGGTTCTTCTGGCCAAACGTTTCACAGGATGCACCTTGACGGACACACCCGGAGTGAGAAAAGCACACACAGAAAAACAAACATACAGGGCTATTCATAATTAACTGCAGCTGAAAACGTTTAGTATTGTTTTAGCAAAATGGAAGCGTGCAGATTGGCCCCATTAATTAATTAAGGTTGCTGGTTTTCGTTTGTACCAAAATCTCATTTATTTGAAACTGCAGATTCATAGCTTGTTGTGTTAAATACTCTGTGAGACAAAGAGTACTCTCCGTGTCACAGCTTGAAGCCTTTTAATCCAGGTCAATGATGGTGTGTGGCGGTAAAAGCGATACACACAGAATGAACAGATTATGATTATTTTGTTGGGGGGAATCTAGGCCAAGCTTGTTCAGAACTGATCATATTTAGGCTAGTCCGAGGCCCCTTGGTCCTCAGTCCAGTTTACACCCATGCCTGTTTGGTTCTGTAATTCAATCAGGGATTTAGTTGGGTGGATTTTATAATTGGAGGTACAGTTTCACCAAAACTTCCCATTAAATAGTCTACGCAAACATGGTGTGATGAGACCTAGATTATATGTAAAAGAGTGTGTGATACTTACAGAAACAGTTATGTCAGTCATGGAATGCCTTAGTGGCAGTCAAACCCTTAATGTTGCTCTAATAATTGAGCAGTAGAAAAAAATACAAAAATGTCATCTGTGCTTTTATAGCAGAAGAAGCCAGAGAGCCCTCTCGCCTCCACTAACCCCTTCCTGGATGATGAGGGAGGTGAGGATGTGGGCGCAGATAAGGACGAGGATCTGGCTAAGGTGAGTTGACCCATGACCCTATCTAAACCTGTTCTGCAGCATAAAGGGACAATCAGTTGTTGCTTCCTTTCTTTAGGCCACATTGATTTAGGGGGGGGGGGGGTGTTCGCTCGCTCATAAAGGGGAATATGATTGGCTAATTTGCTCTTGGCAATGTCGTGGCAAGTAGAACAGTGGTGTAGCAGCCATATTTAAATATTCTACCATGTTTTGGACAAGTTAACAAAAAATAAACTAAATGATAACCTTTCTTTAGAGTTAAGTGGAGTGAATAATGTGGTAGCTGAGTGTATTTTATACATAGGAAATGACACCACCTTGCTGAGCTGGAGGCAAAACATAACCTTCCTGATCAGTAGCTACAACTCAATCCAGTTTTATCCCTAATTCCTTGTCTCCCCCCATTATTTTAGCCAAGGAAGCCAAAAGCTCCAGACAACCCTTTCCATGGCATTGTCTCCAAGTGCTTTGAACCTCATCTCTACGTCTACATAGAATCCCAAGACAAGTGAGCCACATCCACATACACGCCGGTCGTGGTACACAGCCAGGATCAGGAGCAGGTTGTGTTTAAAGCTGGCACATGCATCCTTTTTCCATTGCCCACTCATCAATCAGATCCCCCACCTCCCATTCTACTTTATGGCCTCTTCTGTCTTTCCATCTCTTGTTCCTGTACATGCCTCTGTCTCCACTGTGGCAGAAATGTTTCCCATTAGCTACACGACCACAGACGCTGGGAGAAAGAGAGAGAGGGAGGTTGAATAAGTGCTGCGACAGCAGATCTGCTTATTTTCCTTCCCACCTCTTGTATTTTATTTCCTTTTTAGTACCCCTCTTTCTTTCTGTGTAATTTGTCTTTCATTCTTCATCTAAATGTCTTTCTTTCTTCTTTTATTTCTATATATTTTTGTGTATTTCTCTCTTTCTTGTATTTGTACAGTCTTTTTCTGTCCTCTTCCTTCCTCAGCCTCCTCTGTTTTCTACCCCCATCCTTTACTTCTCCTCCATCAGTCCCCTTCCCCAGTCATGGTGATCGCTCCTGAAACTGAGCACAGCTTTGCTTGCATGCAGTCCCGGGTTCTTGGCTCTCTTGACCGTTAAATACTGTTTGTCTCTCCGAGGGAACAGGATTGACCTATTCCGCAGCTACAACCTCATTTCAATCCAAAAGCCTTAAACAAGGCAACAGCCAGATCAGCCTGTTCCCAGTGGGACATAGCAGGAGAGAACAGTGGCCTGCTTGTTTTGTCCTTGGCTTTAGTTCCAAGATTCAGTGGGAATGGACCACACCAACTGACTGTGGACCTGTTGACTGTGGTACTGAAGATTTTGATATGCTTGGAATATGTTCTCCTATTTATCCATGTGGCACTCTGTCTCTCTGCTTGTTATTATATCCTTTTATTTATTTTTGGGCTTAACAACTAATCGTATGTTTAAATGTTTATATTTGATTCATGTAATTCCTTTCATGTGCCCCTGATCCAACCACCCGTGGGTGCATGTGTTTGTGAACCTATGTGGGTTTGGCTGTACATTTCTGGGCATCTGCAGGAACCTGGGCGAACTGATTGACCGGTTTGTGGCTGACTTCAGAGCACAAGGTCCACCCAAGGCAGGCACAGAGGAGGGCGGAGCAGTGCTGCCCAGCTGTGCTGACCTGTTTGTGTATTACAAGAAGTGCATGGTGCAGTGCTCCCAACTGAGCACAGGAGAACCAATGATCGCCCTAACAACCATCTTCCAGAAGTTCCTGAGAGAGTATGCTTGGAAGATCCTCTCTGGCAACCTGCCTAAGTAAGAATGGTTCAGGTTTGGTCATTTAAAAACAAAAATAATAATAATATCTTAGAATTGTCCTTTCTCTTATCAGTGAAGTTATAGTCTTAACATAGAGCGAGGGATACTTATGGTTTTCCGAGAGTAAACTAGTAGAATTAAAACAAAGAGAGATTTCAGTGTAGCAAAGAAGGTTAGCATGAGCATGGCATTGTTGCGAGCTGCTGAACACCAACTGTAGTTTTTACTGACATTCCTAAAGCAACCAGCTTCAATAGGAAGTCACGTCCAGAGTGACTTCAGCACTCCATGCTATGTTGCTGGAGCCAATAAGAGTGAATATGTTATGTCATGGTCAGTAGATAATGGCTCTAAGACAGTCTGATTGATTTGAATTGACAGAGAAAAGCCTAATTTTCTTTCTCAAACAAAAATTTCATATTAATATTATAGTATAAATTTTTTCTTCTTTTCAACCAAGCCAAAACCAACAATAAATCAATCATACTAATAGTGTATTTCTTTGTGCCAAAGATCTCCATTACTTTCCAAAAACGTTTCAAATCACACCATTTATGAATCACACACACACCATCATGCTGACAAGAACACTCACTAGTATTTCAACAGTTTCCAACCATAAGAATCAGTAAATGTTCTGGGCAGTGACACAGATATTTATTTAGGATTCATTTTTTTATAAACAAGTATATCATTCCCATATTTGTCAATTCTTTTGGTTTGGTGACTGCGCTGTTTGGGAGTTTAGTTTAAAATGTAATGTCTTCAGTCCTCGCTGTGTTTGATGGATTGGAATGGCATGCTATGAGGGATCTGGATTTGGTTATGTTGTGGCAAAGCCTAATGTGCTACCAGTAAAAACATAGCTGGCTCAGTGGCATCGTTAGAACTCATCACTGGCTATGGTGAACACAAACACACAGGCGTGCTCTGTTTCTGTCTCAGATATGCATGCATGCTAATTACACTATACTAATGTAGACCATACTCTGAGCTATATGCAAACACGATACAGAGATGCACTCAACGGCTTTTTGCAAGAGCGTACACTTGCAGACACGGTCGTCCAATGCGGTGTGCTGTGAATTGGTTTTGCGAGGTTTGGAGAGGCCCTCGAAAGGAGCTTGAACTATGTTGTGGTTTTTACCCACGTCTCTTGTTATGACGTTTATTAATGACTGGGCCGCCGTTAAAGCTTCGTTGGTGCAGCATCCCGACACTTGCGTCTGCTTGTAGTTATGCCTGTTGTGCCTCGGTTATTACTTCTTTACCTGTGGTTCCACAAATAGTTTTTCTTAAGGCGCGATAGCAAAGGAGGTCCACATCAGCCAGTTTTAGGAAAAGCAAATCTGGGGGTTTGTCTGAAACCCTGATCCCTTTAATTCACCATATAACGTAACGGCACACGATAATCTATTCAAACACAGTCACCACAAACATTTAAAAAACAGAAGACTGAACCAGCAATCACTCAACATTTGATTGATACCTCAATCCGAGTACTAGCACTTTACAACAGCTAAATCTGTATTATTCATCACTGGCAGACTATATTTGTTACAGTTATGATCAGTTGACAAACCCAAATACAGAGTCAGAGTTTTGTGAATTATCATCTGTACACACATACATATATATATATATATATATATGGCAGAAACTACTGATTGGACCTTAAGTAATATCCCACTCTTCATGTTAACCCCTCTGTCTCTGTCTCTGTTCTCTCCTGTTATCTCTCTATCCAGATCCAACAGTAACAGCGGGGGTCTTACCATCAGCAGCCTGCTGAAGGAGAAGGAAGGCTCAGAGGCTGCAAAGTTCACAGTGGATGAGCTCTGTCTGATCTGTAGCATCCTGAGCACTGCAGAGTACTGCCTGGCTACCACACAACAGGCATGCACACAAATTAGGAATACAGATGCATAAGCTTGAAGAATCTATGAATCCCTGCCTTAAGTTGACTGTAGCAGTGACTTTACGCTATTGAGCATAAACAATGCCCATCATGTAGCAGTTACACAATAATGTTTGACCTGTGTTTCATCAGCGTTTTAAGGAACTCACAGTGGCAGTTCTGATTACAATAAAACCTGAAAGGTTTCATCCATGCGGTTTTTCAACACATGCAGCATTTTTTATTCAGTATTTAAAAAGAATAGTCCGACAAACAGTTGAAAGGAAGCACTCAAAGCAAGCTTTTTATGCGTTTTTATATCTGTGTTTTTGTTTTTCTATGTTCCAGTTGGAAGAGAAACTTAAGGAAAAGGTAGATAAACTCCTAGTCGAAAGAATACATTTGACAGGGGAGATGGATACATTCAGCACGTAAGTAACAACTACCAGACCAGCAATGTTTCTCTCCTCAAAAAAGAGCCGACCTAGAATATGACGAGTATGTTTTAATGGTGTGAATTATTTACTTTCATGTTTTCTCAGTGTGATTTCAAACAGTATCCAGCTACTCGTTCAAGATCTGGATGCTGCCTGTGACCCTGCTCTTACGGCTATGAGCAAGGTTTGACACACAAACACACACTCACACAAACACAAACACACACACATACAAGCAAATTCAGGTCATAAAGTATAAATAATTTGCTATCCAATACCATTGCCATTCATTAGAAGTACATATCATGGCCCTTGAAAGAAAATGACATAACACATGGTTTCTGGCGTTTTTTGTGAAGGTCTCTGCACCAATCATCATTCAGATACTTTAAAATTCCCATATTCTACACAAAATATATCTTAAAGAGGCACATAAGCCTGAAGATGAACAATATTTGAACGCTACAGGTATGTAGCCTGTGATATTAATGCTTCCCTCCCTTCTCTTGTTCTCTCTCTCTCAGATGCCGTGGCAGAGTGTGGAGCATGTGGGGGACCAAAGTCCTTATGTGACGTCAATCATCATGCACATTAAGCAAAATGTGCCGAACATCAGAGAGAATCTGGCCTCCACACGCAAATACTTCACACAATTCTGCATCAAGTTCACAAAGTACAATAGATACATATACAACCTCTACACACACATTAATATGCACATCGTTGTTCTATCCAGAAGTCTTGGTGTTCCTAAAGTTGATTTGTTGTTCACATCTTTCTTTCCTTAGTTCTTTCATTCCCAAATTTATCAACCACCTGTTCCGATGTAAACCTATCAGCATGGTGGGCGCTGAACAAGTAAGTTTAATTTATTTTAACACTAAAGCTTAATTTGAGCTGCACTGCAAGTCATCATCTTCAGCACCTTTTAAACCGTGCATATTACAAAATGCATGCTTTACATTCGTTATGTGCACTTTTATACAAGTTTAATCTTGAACAACTGTTCCTATGCCTGATTGTCTGTCTTGTTTATCCAATTCCACCAGCTCCTACTAGACACTCACTCCCTGAAGACAGTCTTGCTGGATCTGCCCTCCATCGGCTCCCAGGTGCTTCGCAAGGCACCTGCCAGCTACACCAAAATAGTGGTGAAAGGCATGACCCGCGCAGAGATGATCCTTAAGGTAAGAGACCTTAGATGCAAGATGAAAAAGCACTCGAGCTTGCTCTTACGGCCAGTAGAGATTATTTCAAACAGTTTACTTATCACGTATAAACTCAGAATGAGCTTGTATCTTTAACTGGTGGATTTTAATGAGAAATTGAGTTCTTCTCTAAATACAAAGTAGTTCAACTTCAACACATTATCAGAGCCACTTGATCTTTATGGGACACTTCAGATTTTATGACATTTACCTTGGGTGGCTACATTCATGCTGGCCATTTTTACAACCAAAGCTTCACTTTCTGACCTTTTAAAGGCTTGGAACTTTACAGAGACCCTTTTGTGTGAGTGCGGTCTGAATGAGTTTTCTTTATCTCTTGTTTGCCATTGTACAGAGTTAATGTTGAAATTCTGACATATTCAGTTAAACATGAGCGTTGGTGTTGACGCTCACGCGTTACCAAGAATAGACTGGCACAACGTGCAGAGAACAGTTTTTTCCACTGATTAAGGCTCCATCGTAAGAAACAACAAAAGACGACATTTCTGCTTTGAGTATCTGTGGCTTGATTGACGAGTCACTATTAAAGTGTTGGTTTTGAGTCGCTCACGCAGATTATCTACTTAGAGTTTATTTTGGGTAGAATAATCCTTTCATTGTGTCTTTAACCCCTCTCGCTAAGCACTTTATGAACACATTTCTATGAAATAACCCACCTCGGGAATAGTCATCGAGCTCATGCACTACTGGTTTAATGAGTGAGAGATGGGCCAACACAAGACACACACACACACAAACAAACAAACATATACTTAAACACAGTATGTGGTTGACCTTGAGCCAACGGAGAGGTGTAAATGAGTGAGTAAGTACATAGATTTATGCAACAATGCGTCTATTCACGAAAACATGTCCGGTACAACATGGTGCTTAGAGGCTGAACATATTTCTGCCTGTTAGCCTTCATAATTAACCTCATGAGACCCTAGAGGACAATGGTATGTGGCTGCCGTAGATAAACCACACCCTAATTAACTGTCTCTAGCGTGTACAGAAATGCACACACACACACATGTTTGTCCCTTTATTTCCCTTTGACTCCCAGGAGGCCTTCTTTCCTTCCTGTGAAGTTATGGTGGTTGGACCGCCTTGACGTTTGTAGCAGTTAGTGTGACCTGCTTTAATCCTGCTATGCTGTGCTATACTTAATGTTGTTATAATATTGCAACCACTCTTAAAAACTGGCCTGGATTTGGGCCTTCCGGCACATTAACTTTGTTTTGTCTCAGACATTGACTGCCAGCAAACCCCTCTGACCATTTCAGATTTGATAGCCTCTTCTGACTGTTTTCTACTGGGATGCACACTGTTCCATATGGTTTGTTTAAGGTTTCTCTTTGTTCCCTGGACAAATGCCCTGAATGTACTGTATATAAAATGATTTCCACTCATCTGCCACACATTAAAGGGGCTTTCACATTTTATAATTATAGAATGCATTCACATCAGCATTCACATCAGCATTCACTTTTTCTGGATTGGACTGCCAGTGGGCCCCTTCAGCTGGAATGTGATCTATATGGCTTCTGAAGAGCTCTCAAAGACGTAGCTAACACTGCACGAAGGCCTCCGAATGATTTACATCGAATACTAAGACAGAGGAAGACATAATAATCATTGTGGAGGTTAGAAGAAAAAACAGCAAACATCCTTCAGAAGAAAAGTCTTAGTGATAATTAGAATGATACAGTCCTAACTAACACGATGCAATCAAACATTGCATTTGGTCCTTGAAGGCATAAGAGGATGAGTTCTCTGCGTTGCATCCCTCAAAAATAAAAGAAGAAGTATCTTCTGTGAACGTTTCCGGCCTTTGAGAGAGAAAGCCCATATGAGTAAAGAGAAGCTTTTGGACTATGGCCAGCATTTTAGCCATCAACTTTGAGCAGCATCAAGGTTGCTCACAGGTAATTGCTTCCACCTTGGGCTGAGACTGAAGCCTCTGAAAGACAAACCCATCTAGAGAGGGTCAATACAAGAATTCCTCTGTCTGGCCTCAACAATAGTTTTAAATTCCACGCTGTGATGCTGTGTCTTGAAATCAAATCTGGCTTACACCCACCAAGAAACTGCAATTCATGGGAACACTCGAAGGAGCACTTTAAAATGTTCAAATCTCATTTTAAGATTTAAGCCGATTTCCAACTGCAGGATTCCTTGTACATTTCAAATAATTAAGCATAATGTAAATTCTTAGAAGTGGAACCGTGTTGTTTTTGCACATTTTTATTTATACCCTTAAGATCTTTTTTAAATAGTCCGTAAACTGGAGTGTAAGCAAAGCTTGTGTTTCTACACTTAGTCCTGAAAATGGGTCGGCTGTCGCTCATGGGGGATGAGCGGTCGTCCCGCAACTACAGGCTACCCGGTTCGATTCCCCGCTCTCCCCATTGTTGCATGTTGAAGTGTCCTTGAGCAAGACACTGAACCCCCAGTTGCTCCATGGGTGCTTTACTGCAGCTCCTTAATAACTAAGGGTGGGTTAAATGCAGAGAAGAATTTAGAAAAACTATATAGTTTTGAGCTAACAAGTCAACATCAAACACTAAACACAATTTTAGGAAAGATTACTATTTTTTTTTCTAACATCACTGAAGGGGCAAAACAATTATATATATATATATATATATATATATATATATATATATATATATATATATATATATATATATATATATATATATATATATATATTCTATGTCCCTTGTTTTCCCCTTCGATGGTGTTAAAAAAAATCCTAAAATTGTGGTTAGTGTTTGATGTTGACTTGTTGGCCATGGCATGGACGCAGCTGCACCTTTTCAACCTTAGATTATGGTTCTCGAGTTGATTTGATGATCTCAAACCAATCAAAAGTATCCGGTTGATGTTGCAAACAGGTGTGAGGTAACTGTGACCCTGAGTACCACTCTTCTTTAGATTTGTTATGTCAGCATACATTTAGCACACATGGACGAACATAGATATTTATTTTGAGTTTGTGGTGTTGACTCCCGAGGGGAATGTTTGTCTCGTTAGCTGCCAATAGCTTCACAATGTGTTCCCGCTAGTTGCTAACTTTGTCTCTCAGCTGTTTGGTGCTGGGCAGGTACCACACAGGGGTTTGTCACCGCTTGTTTGCTAAAAGCAGCTGAATGAAGTGAGAGGAAACCAAAACAATGACATTCTGCGTCCTAAAACCCAAACAATAAGCTTAAAGGTGCTAAAACAGCCCATGAAGCTGAAGGGAATCCTGATAAACTATGTGGGTTTATTAATACTAGCAATTCCTTTCACATTTCATTTATTGTTAATATAAGAATATTGATTTGTGACTGTTTAAACTAAATATTGGGCTTCACTTCAGTCCTTTTTATGTTTCCACTCCTTCCACAGTCTGTGTGCAGCTGTCAGAGTATGTGTGAGTGTTGAAGATGATATATGTGTGTTGTCTGTTTTGAGAGCTAGTGCTCCGTTGTGTTCAAAGCACATGGGTTTCTGTCTGAGGCAGCCTCTCCTGGCCGGTACGATGCCTGTGAGACGTGGCTGTTTTCCACGCTCCTCCAGCCCAGCTCTCTCTCCAACTTCTATAGTTTTCTTCTGGGACATATTTAAAAGTCAAACCCCCTTCCCCACTCGTGTTCAGCCTAAATGCCCCCCACTCCCCCCTCCTTACTCAGTTGCACTCACTCTCCCTTTTAATGCTCGTTTTCATTCTTAAACTACCTCTCCCCCTTTCCTTCTCTTTTTTTTTTTTTTACAAGGTCCCTACAGGCCTTTCCTTTGGCCTGGCTCCAGGACAGTTGCTAAGTAAATCACTCAGTCAGCAGGGCTAGTAAGAAAGCAAAGAATTCCACACAATCCTGAGCCTTTCATGCCTGCTCTTCCCTCTGTTTCTCTGCTGCTTCAAATGCTACACTCTCTCCCTCCCTCATACAGTATGTTTCACCTTATGTAGAAAGGAGATATTGAGTCTTTATTTATTTATTAATTTTTGTATAGAAGTGAAGGAAAAGAGAAACATTTTTTGAGCTGATCCCTGCATGCATGCGTATGCATGAGATGGGAGGTGGCGGTCTGTCGGCCATGTGTCGGTCTGCCTGCTCTGTAGCGGCTGCAAGTAATGCTACCCGATCCACGTTTTGCTCACAGGCTCTATTGTCGGGGAGGGAAAACATAGAATCCACTCCAGAAAGACATGTGCCCCATTCAATATTTTCTGTCTGATCTTGACTCTCGCAGATTTTTGCCCAGACTCATTATACCCACAAAATAATTACGGGTGAAACCAATTCTTGCCAACCGATGCATGGAGTAATTGGCGTGTAGAAAAGGGAAAATAAAGAGTGAGTAGTGGGCTCCTAAGTACAGAACCATAGTCTCAACTTTGTTTGCTGCTAGAACTACTTGGGTTGTCAGTTGTAGCCCCCCTCTCCCTCATTTGGGCCCGAGCCGCCCCATGTGGGATCATTTAAAGATCACTTGGGTCGTTCCATGATGGTTCACAGAAAAGGAAGGGAGGGGTGAAACCAACATTAAACTCTACTTTTCCACAGGTGGTGATGGCCCCACATGAACCGCCAGTGGTGTTTGTCGATAACTACATCAAGCTCCTGGCTGATGGAAATCCTGAGACCTTCCAAAAGATTCTGGACATGAAGGTCAGTTTGTTTCCACTGGACCAAGAATGTAAAGACATAGTTAGACATTTTGGAAAATCTGGTTATTTGTTTTTTTTCTGTTGAGAGTTAGATGAAAAGATTGACAATACTTTCAACTCTATAGCTTTAATATGGACCTGGATCTGCTTAGCTTATCAGCGAGCCCGGTTCTTCGAAGGGAACTAAATCTGCCCACCAACACCTCTGAAGCTCACTAATTATTAATTAATTAATTTATAAATCATTCATTTTTAACATCTGAACATAACCATCCATAAAACTACAAGTTGTAGTCTTTGTCCCTTTTTGTTTTGTGTATTTATTTAAATATGTTGGTGAACTTTAGAGGTGCTGCTAGGTGTATTTTGTTTCCGCTGTACAGAACCAGGCTTGTATGTATCCTGTCATCTAACGTTAGTATTGTAATATTGCATTTTCTGTCACTGTTATCTCGTCTTTTTTTCCCCCATTTTTCCATATGATTCTGTTTTGCATAATGTTTTCTAACATGTTCCTGTGAACCTACACACATTTTTCATGTTCCTCTTATTTTGTGTTCTAAGAATGTTTTTTGTGTGATTTCCCCTGTGTTTGTGTGTACTCGTGCGTATAGGGCCTGAAGCGCAGTGAACAGAGCAGCATGCTGGAGCTCTTCAGGCAGCGGCTACCCACTCCACCCTCCGGGGCCGACGGCGGGCCCTCTCTGTTCAGTACCACCCCTGAACAGGAGTCGTCTCGCATCCGCAAACTCGAGAAACTCATCAAAAAGAGACTTTGAACAGACACACATTGAAATTACATCCTGGAAATGAAAAAGGCTGCCGGCTGGGATGGTAGTCACGTCCTTTTTACTGTAATTCATCTCAACTTAATTGTGCTCCATTCAGTTATCGCGGAGAAAGAGCAAAAAGTTGACGAAATTTTCTGACTGACAGTAATATGAACCCAAGATGACGCTGGATTATGAAGAAACTTCCTCAAACGCTACTTGCTGTTGTTCCATATGTAATTGACTTCTGTAATTTCCCACCTTTCTTTTCGTGACACCAATATTTTGTAACATTAGAACATCATTGCACAGTGTATGCACTCAGAAAAGCAATTGCAGCGCTATTAACTAAATTGTGCTCCGAGGGCCTGTGGCTGCCTCTCGGGACATGTCTAATCCACAATGAGTACAGGAAGCCTGATCTTAATTTAAGTTGATGTTTTCTGAACATAACATATTTCAATGGTAGCCATGGTTTATCTCAACTATTTTAATTTCAAGTAGAGGATGAAAAGGTTAAAATGTATGTGCATGTCCGCCATCCATTGAAGTGGACATGGGTGTTGGGATTGTTTGTGTGAACGGTGGCCTAAAATGAATCACTGAGAGTCCCCATGTCTGGGACATATAGAATATTTTTGATTTCCTGCATCACCAGTCACTCAGTGATGTGAGGCTGGCTTTCTCTATTTAAAAAAAAAAAAGGCTTTTCATTTGTGCCGTTGCCTGGGCAGTACACTAAGTCACGTCCATACAAGCGCACATGTGCATGTAAACAAGGTTTAGTTCCAGTGTATCCATTTATTCGTCCTAACATATTCGTACAGCAACAAAATGTTCAGTGATCTCTGGGTCTCCCTCTTAAATGTCAAAAGCATCACAGTAAGAAAGGAAAACCATCTCTTTATTTGAAGTCAATGTCCTGATCACTGATTTGAATGCCAGTGCCTCTCAGTAGTAACTGTTGTGACTGCATCAGTGTACACTAGAGGTAGGCTAATGGAGACACGAGTGCCACCATCAGTTTGCTTAACCAATGACGCAATAGAGGTTTCTTTGCATCACAAATTACCTCTTTGACAGCCATTGGCAGTTGTGTGACCTGTTGTTTGAGTTTGATTGATTTTGAATACCCACCATACTCTGCATCTGATCGACTAGTACTTGTTGTCTTCTTTGCTGAATTGTACTGCTCATCAACAAGATAGGTGGACGATTGATAGTATTAATGATTTCCACCAGATATGGTTGTTTTTCCTCAGCCTTCTCGTATAGTGCTATCATATACAATTACAATGACCTAATGATGGGAGAAAATGTCCCATTGGATCCATTGGAGATTGTTGTGCATCATCAAAATGTAAATCTCAAATGGTAACTTTGATGTTGATATTTCACACTGATAACAAGAAAAACAATTGGCACTTCATATCAGAAAGGTTGCCTACCCCTCGTGTACACATCCATGCCTTCAGGTACAAGATGTTGCTTGTATGTATATTGTCTGAATTGTATGCGACACGTGCAATTGTTGAACACCATTAAAATATTATCATCAATGTCCCCCTCGTGCTTTATCTAATGAGTGTGTGCTGGGTCAAGTTAGCTTCCAGCCAATCGGCAGCCTGCAAAATGCTCCGAAGGGCGTTTCCTGTCGTGCCTCCGTGGATCTGAAGGCCCCTTCGAGGGAAATAAGTTTGAAGACGAGCCGCGGGCGGCAGGATCTCTCGCGTCCTCTCTGCTCAGTCCAAATGCGGAGCAACTTTTTTTTCTTCTTTTTTTTTTTTAATTATCCCATCTCTTAACACACATTTATTGCGAAGTTGAGTTGTGCTTTGGAATATATATATTTATTTTTTTATGTCAAAGTAACTTTTTTTTTAATTGTCGTATTTCCAAGGTCTGGCGATCGGGGGTGGGGGACTGAATTAGCGCCGAGTCGAGCAAATTCCCAGCGGCCCCGCAGTGCATCCTGTCCGGGGAGAGGTTAAGCGGCAACGCCGTCGGACGTTAATTGCGACAAAACCCGAGGACTGAAAACCGACTCGTAAGGAAGTGCAATCTGGAAGTATTTCTCTTTCGCAATCTACGTTTCAGTCGCTGGACATTTTGCAACTTTTCTTTTTTTTTTTTTTTTTTTTTTTTTTTTTTTTTTGTTGTCTAACTAGAAATGGTCGGCAGGTTGAACTTGCCAAATGCATGTGAAGGAGATCCGCTGGATATGAGCTGCAGGGCTGACAGAGGACTTGACAGCCCGGACTCCGGGTTGCCCCCGAGCCCGAGCCCCAGCGCCTGGCTGCTGCCCGCGTGTGCGAACAAACCCGGGGGCGTGAGCCCGGTGTCTGAAGACGAGGGAAGGGGCTCTTTGGTTGGTACCACTTCTACCTGATTACCGCTGTGATTTCAGCCGTTTATGTACTCTGGCAACCGACCGCTAAATGCACATGGACATTTTAAATGTCACTTCATGGAGGAGTTGCTCCTCTGACGTTACATGTTCTCAGCCTGCTGGTCTCCACAAAGGGAACATGTTAAGTGGTGGTAGTTTGTTGGGGGTTTGTTCTACAAATTGCAGGTTTGCTTGCATTGGAAGAGCTGTTTCCACTGAACAACACTGTTGCTAACTCTGCAATTTGTAGTTTTAAACCAAATGTTTGTGGATGTTCTTGACAATAACTCTTCTGACATCCCCTGAGAAGCCGAAGAGGGCCACATATGACAGCTTTTGGAGTATGTGGCTCCTCTTGTGAGGCAGATTTCTTTTAAAATGTCTTTGTATTCTCATTCCAGGTTCCAGTTTTAATCTCTGGCTCTTTCCAGCAGCTGCACCCATTGTCCTACGGGGAAGGCATAGCACTTGATCCATTACCGTCGAAGGAAATGAGGTGTGTTTTGATATGCTCTGTTCTAGGAAGCGGTAGACCTGCTGGAGGATATGCTCAACCATAACACATCAGGGGGACATGCATGCTGGAGCAAATTGTATTTGAATATGCACCAAGATGCACAGAACAGTGAACTTGGGACAAATGTGGCTTTGTAATGGATAGTTGGCGCAGGAGGCTGCAGCCTAGTTTGCCTCCTTTTCAAACCCTTCCACTTTCCCTCTTCCCCCAGATTTACCTCATCCGTGCACTACAACTCGGACCGGCACTTCATCCAGGGTGTGGCCTTGCAGCCTACGGGCCAGGGCCTTGAACACTGCAGGCAGACCATTATGGCCGTGCCCCACAGCACCTGGCGCCACTACAAGACACAGCTGGATTTCCAGCCTCGCCACCGGCCACAGTACTTCAAGAGTACCACCATTGTATACCCCAAGAAAACCAGTTCCCTCTACACCACAGAGCTGAGCTACGACTGCCACCGACTATCCAAGCGTTTCTTCTCCAGTGTGGAGCTGGAGGCGGCGGACCGCAGAGAGCTACCTCAGTGAGGGAGGGGACAGGTGGCTGGAGACGCACAGCCCCTATACTGTAGCTGCCCCAAAGCTGGCTGTTTTTGACCTGCTGTGTTGTCTTTGTACAGTTGTGTAGCCTGTTTTGTTTCCTTCTTTTTAAGAACCCTTTCAAGCTGTGGACAGGAAGCCCCTGTGCTGTGATGTTACGGATATTAGAGATGACCAAACATGAACAAAGTGGCTAAAATGTCCATTCAGTCCATGTCTTTGTCGTTCTATTCCTGATGAGGATTTTTCATTTAAATGCTTCACTTTGCTGCTTGTTGGTTTCCAGAGGCATGCTCACATTTCATTTTTTTTGTTTTACTGGCAGAAAGATTGACTCGTGTGGTCATGGATGAAGAGAATACTTATTTGCCCCCCAGCATATACTCTTGCATCAAGTTGGTCGAGTATGTAGAGTTTAAACAGAAAGGCCTGTCGGATCAAATTATTTGTTTGCGATCATCGAGATTTCTTAAAAAAATTGTTATCTTAGTATATGGTTCAAAGCTACTCGTATGTAAGGCAGAGGAAGGGCAACTGAAATGTGCTTGAGTTTGGCTGCATGGTAAGAAATCACTACTTTATTCCACACTGTACGAAGGATGTGGTGAAAATACTTAATGCATGTTTTTGTTTGTTCACAGGGTATTGTGTGTTTCTGCACAACAGACACAAGCTAAGCGCTTCTCGAGCCTTCTCTTTGACCACTGTATATGGCTGCGATTCTTAATGTATTATGAAACTGTTCATACATTTTCTGTTTTTGTTGGGATGTGTTAGCGTAAACAAACCAATTAAATAGATGGTATGGATGGATCATGAGTGTGGAGTTTACTGCAAAGTGGATATTGTTTTTGATATCACTCACTGGCTTAGTAGACAAAATAACAAGCTGCATTCCACTGCCTTCACTTTCTTTGGCTTGACTTGGATTGAAATTGTATTTATTCTGTTAGACTTTGATGTTCAGGATTTTATCAGCTGTTTAACGGGTCCATTCAGTCAGGCAAGGGCTATTTTTGTGATGCCCTTTGTGCCATTTTACTGTGGCTGATTAATTCCTTTTTTTGATAATGGCCACTTTTGAAATGTTCATCAGTTCAAATTGTTTGTGTTTTAAGAGGAGGTATTGCGTCTTTTTTTTATTTTTTTTTTATTTTTTTTTAAGATTTCAGCAGAAAGTGAAAATTGTCATTTTGGCATTCAAATTGGCTAAAAGGGAATGACCACAGGAATGTAGTGTATACAATAAACTGTTTACATGTTTTTTGGGTTATCAAATGATTTTACATTCTACTACAAAAGCGAACAGTTTTTAATGCATTGATTGAATGCCACGAATAAAATGCCTTGCTAATACATTGAAACGTTTGCAAATCCTTGATGTACTAGGATGTAGATTGTGCTGTCGCTCTGTTTTGGGTGATTGTCCCATTTTTAGACCTTAAGTAATGTGCTGCTTTAACGCCCTCCTGTGGTCAGTGAGGGGAAGTACAACAGGGGACTTAAATTCCAGGTCGAGGTTGATTCGTGTGCTTTTTTTTTTCCCCTTTTAAAAAAAAAAATGTTTGTTTACTCGGCACGACACAAGTGATGCACTAAGAAACGGGCATCATTGAGTTTATATGTATTAAAATACATGACACATCAGTCTCTGGGACGGAGACGATACAGAACCGTAACGCATTGAAAATGCAGCTACACCCATTGTGTCATCTTGGAAAATATATGCTGTCACTGTAAATTTCTATACCAAATGGAATCCGAAAGCCCCTTCTGATATCAGCCAGAACTTTGCATCTTTAGGCATTTTCACAAATAGCATAAGTTAAACTATTCATAAAACATCGTAACTCTATCTTTTGTCCACTGATTTTGTTTGAACTATACTTTTGTATGTGTAAAAATAAAGTCTGCAGGATACCGTATTTCATAAATTCAAGGTTTCATTAGCATGTTGAGTTTCCTTGGAAGAGGTCTGCGCCGTTGGGAGTCTTACCTAATGAGAGCTTAGGGACCGTAGTTTTGGATAACCTTGCATCAACTTGTAGGTGCATTTTTCTTTTTGTCTTCTCACTACACATTTAGCTCCATCTGTTGCACTGACAGAGCTGTTTTTTTCAACCTTATAATAATTTAGTTTATTTAGTTACTGTCCCTTAGGATTTTCTTTTCTTTTTTTTTGGTCAATTTATGCATTCACATTTTATAGTTATCTGAGGGAGAAATGTCTGAAATTGTTGAGGGCATTAAATTGTTCGTATCTCCTTTTTGAGAAAGTTATTCTAATTTTACAAATGAAGTAGCATCTCGTTTGATTTGACAGCTGATCTACATTTTACCCACAGAACCTGAACGCCGCATTACAGGGTCGCGTATGCTGTAACATCGAACCGATACATTAATTAAATATATTAAATTAATTCACACAATTACAGCATTGTACAGCCTAAACTGTTTATATTGGTGATTTGGTGCTTAAGATTTAGAAAACAATAAAATAAGCACAAATACTTGTGTGACGTATTAAGAGTTCAGAGGTCGTAAACACGCCCACATTTCTTTCCAGCATGGTGGACTAAAGCGTCGCTGTTTATTATTGTTCCAAAGTGAACCTAGCTAACGTTATATGTCTCTTTATGTGACTGTGTGGGGTTTCATGGCGCATGTCCTGCTGGCTCTCGTCCTCGAGACGAGGAAATAGATATCAGACGACAGAATCCGACCTTAACTCGACTGTCGCTTGTTAGCTTGTCGTCACTCGTGAAGAATGAAGACCTCCAACGGAAACACGTCCATCGTGGACATGTTTGAAAAGGGAAAGGTCCTGAAAATATGTGCACCAATGGTTCGATATTCAAAGTAAGTGGAGTCTGTGTTGCGTTTGTTCGTTTTTTATTCCTCTACAAACCACGTGAAAAAGCAAAGGAGCAAATCCTTCTGTCTTTTTATGCTCAATAAAGTATGTTTTGTCCCCGTAGGCTTGCATTCAGGTCCTTGGTGAGGAAATACGACTGTGATATCTGCTTCACCCCGATGATAGTCGCTACTGACTTCATGCAATCTGTCAAAGCCAGGGACAGCGAGTTCACCACCAATGAGAGTGAGTACCACATGTAATGTGCACATCTTCACACACAGATGGCCATCTTGCCACATGATGAACGTGTTGTTCATTTTGAGCGTTTTACCATAACAGTTTATTGCTGTAACTTTGAGAGTCTTAGTTTTTATGACCATTTCTTCTTCTTATTTATTCCACCCCTCAGGTGACCGGCCCTTGATAGTGCAGTTTGCTGCCCATGATGCCCAGACTCTGGCCGATGCAGCCTGTGTGGTCGCACCTTTCTCTGATGGAGTTGATCTCAACTGTGGCTGTCCCCAGAGGTACAGTTACTGAGAGTAGGCCGTCATACATTTTGGCCACCTTTTCTTATTTGTATTTTTTGTTACTACTCTCTTATTTCAGCATTTTGATTTAGGATCAAAAGCCGACTGTTTTTTTTTTTAAATTATGAATTTCTAATACAATAATAAAAATCGATTGTTTATTACATTAAAACATGTCATTTTCGTTTATGTTTTCATCACCAGTATTTTGAATACTAATTAAGTGTTAGCCATAATGTATTCCTGTACAAAGATCTATTAAACCATGTGACCACTAAACATGCTTGCGAATCTTTCAGAATGCTTTATTTTGGTTGTTTGATTACCTTTTTATTGTTGTGTTGTGTTTTCAGATGGGCGATGTCAGCCGGGTATGGTGCGTGCCTCATCAACAAGCCTGAACTTGTGAAAGACATGGTCAGACTTGTCAGAAATCAAGTGAACAATCCAAACTATACAGCGTCCATCAAAATTAGGTAAAATAATGAACCAGTTTGACATTACATTTGATTATATATGACATAGTTTTTCCACCAGAGAGCACTGACAAGTTTATTTTCAACTGTAAAATGTCCAGACTAATACATACATTATATTGTACATTTACAATATAATGTATACATGGTAATAATAACAACATGGTAATAATAACAACAATAAAGAGAAATTCATACATGGTAATAATACATGGTAATAATAACAACAATAAAGAGAAATTCACTTCTCCCACAGAATTCACAAGGACCTGAGGCGGACAGTGGATCTGTGCCAGAAGGCCGAATCAGCAGGTGTGTCATGGATAACGGTCCACGGCCGCACGGCAGAAGAACGCCACCAGCCAGTCCATTATGAGTCCATCAAGACCATCAAAGACAGCGTATCCATTCCTGTAATCGCCAATGGGGACATAAAGTACCTCCGTGATGTGGAGTCCACTCACCAGCTTACTGGTGTCGATGGTAGGTTTGCTTTCAACAAATCTCACTCATGACAAATCCACTTAACAAGTTATGACGGATTCAAAAATATATATACAATATTCCTTTTTCATTTTCTTGTTTGTTTGGATTTACTCCTTAGGTGTGATGGTTGCTCGGGGCTTGCTTGCAAACCCTGCCATGTTCGCCGGCTATGAGGACACTCCTTTGGAGTGCATCTGGGACTGGGTGGACATCTCTATTGAGCAGGGCACTCAATTCACCTGCTTCCACCACCATCTTATCTACATGCTGGAGAGGGTTAGCTCCCAGCCTGAGAGAAAAGTGTTTAATTCTCTATCCAGTACCTCAGCTGTAATAGATTACCTCCAGAACACATATGGCCCAGTGGATGATCTGGGAACATAAGCCTATTGAAATGTTGTTTTTTAATTTTGTTTTTTAACTTTGATGTGTTTTTATGCCAAATAAATCTGCAAAGCTTCAGAGGTCTGTAACTGCTAAGGTGTGTCTTTTGTATTGCTATATGTTCTCCCAATAAGCACTAACAGTAATTATGTAGCTAAGTGTATCTGGTTATTATTAATTATTGTCTTAAACAGTAAGGACTACATGTAAGCTACATAGTGAGACTTAATATTTACCACATGTAATATGGAACATGTAGCTGCACACCCTCAAATATGACAATCATTTTGATCAGTTGTATTAACAAGAGCATTTCATATAGTACAATATTTGAAGTAATCATCAATTATGATATTATAACTAGTGATAAGTATTTTTATTTAAATTTACAATGATTCTTTTCCATGTAATTTCTGTAAAATCTTTATTGACAATGATTACTTCTTTGTGTTGCTATTTTAGTGCCATAATGAATATAAATACTGTATTTGCAGAAATAACAATTTAAATGTATATTAGGGTTACATTTTTTAGAATACTTCAAAGGTTAATACCGGAAATAAAGTGATTACAATTAATCCAAAAGGCAGGGGTTGATGGGTTGTATAGACACTAGTTAGAACAGACGGCTTCAATTTCAAAAGGTATTACTCAACTGATTAACAAACACGATGTATTTCGCAGCCAAAACAAATATTTTATAATAGAGAAGATCATCTTGAAATTTGTTTTATTTTGGAAAATGAAACATGGGACCGGAAGCTAGGTCCTTCACATGAGCTGACTGGAGCCGACGACAGAAACAGGAAGTGGGACGCAGACACAAACTTTTCTGTGATCGTTTTCAAAAGTGAACTCTCTCTTAACGTTCTCTGTTTTAAGTACGTATTTTTGCTGGTAAGTTGTCAATCGTAATGCCTGAATACTGACATTATCTTAGATATTATCATATTGTCATTTTAAACTGTTTACTGCTAGCTAGTTGGCGTTAGCTGTTTGTAACTCGCCCAGAACAGTTCAACGTTTAGTTAGCTCACGTTGATATGAGTTATGATTGTGAACGTGGGCCGAGGGTGAAAAGACTGAAATCATAGTTTAAAGCACATGCTATGCATATTTATCTCTAAAAAGCATTTAAGAACATAGTGTTGTTGCTTTAACGTAACCGTAAGTATATAACAATAACGTGCGTTTGACAGAGTTAGCTGTAGCTTTTGCGAGTGACGGTGAAGGTTTGTCCACTTTGAACAGACTCGATAAGGAGCTTAAATTAGCATGTTTTTCAACTGAGGCTGCATTGTTGTCCAAGTGGAATAAAAGCGACGCACGCTAGCTGAACCTCCCAGCTCTACTCACGCCCCTGACAACCACACACTCTAAAGAGCACACGGCTCGGAGAGGAGGCTGGTCAGCACCCAGTTCTTCATAACTGTGTTGCTGTGAGGTTTCGTGTCTGTCTTTGTCAGGTTATCGCCAGAGGTCCTCGCTGGAGATGACGCTGCAATGGACGGTTGTGGCTCTCTTTCTCTATGTGGAGATGGGCATCCTTGTGATGCTCTGTCTGCCTTTCATCTCAGCCAGGAGGTAAGTAATAGTTGCTCAGAATCGCTCACGTACTCAAAAATGCCGCCTGTCTATACATTGTGTTGATTATGTGCATATGTGTGGTTGCAGATGGCAGAGCATCTTCCAGCTGAAGATCTGGAGCTGTGTGACAAGGTTCTGGAACAAAGTGTTTCTCACAATGATCATAATACTCATTGTTCTCTTCCTTGGTAAGTGTGTCATTTTTTTCTTCTTCTTACAGCCTAGTGGTAGATGCTGTAGGCAGTAACTCCAAGTTGGACCATTCGATGTTGTGTGAACTGTCTAGTCTCAAAACAACAGTCAGCTTGGGGGAAATATGTAGCAGAAAAGGAGTAATATTTTGGTAATTGTATTTTTTTCTTTAGATGCAGTGCGTGAGGTGAGGAAATATTCAGCTAAAGAGCTTGGCACCAACGTCAAGCTGCAGCCAAACATGTTTGATCACCTGCACATGAAGCTTTTCAGAGCCCAGAGGAACCTTTACATCTCTGGCTTCGCTGTCTTCCTCTGGCTGTGAGTCTTGGCTCTCTTACGGATACTCAAATGACATGTCAAAAATGTTTCTCAAACCCCTGGTATTTGATACTATTTACAGGGTTATGAAGCGTGTGGTCACCTTAATTAACCAACTGGCTTCAGCGTCTGGCTCTACGGCTGCTCTTCAGGCGCAGGCTGACAATGCTACCCAGACTGCAAATAAATACAAAGAGGACAATGAGCTGCTGAAACAGGTAGACTTCACATTGATTGGGCGAAGACTCAAAGCTGTCACTGTTCTTATAAATAACCACAACTGCAAGATATACCTTTTAATTGAACAGACAATACTATTGAATGATGAAATGGATTTGTATGCACCTGAAATATAAATGTCAGATTTTAGGTGGTGAGTTTTTTTTTGCTTTTAATTTCAACTCTACTGGTTTGTCAAGCTTTCATTATACATAGTTAGAAAGACACATTTCACATGTGTTGGAAACAGTTCTCTACCAAAACCCTTACACTGGGTTTAATCCCTTCCACTAACCACCTTGAGATGAGAACACACACACTGAACATTTTACATCAGTGACACAGATGACAAAAAGCCTTATTTCATGTACTTGAGGCTCATTTAATTTGATGTATTTCAGACTCTGATGAATGGGAAGGGTGATAAGGCCATCGCAGAGGGCATGACGCTGTTGAGAAAAGAGGTGGAGAAACTGAATGAAGAACTGAGGACCTCAGGAGATGGTTAGTACTCCTGTACATGTGCACATGACCACTGTAATGTTTGGGTTAGTGTTATTTTCTTATATAGAACTTTAAAGCTATTCACGCCTAAAGCCAATGAGGATGCCCTGTGCTGATGTGCGTGTGTTTCCTTTCCAGCACTGACGAACTCTCGGTCAGAAGCCGATGTAATGAAGAAGCAGATGGAGGGCCTCGCCAGGGAGTATGACCGGCTGCTGAAGGAACATCAAGAGCTCCAGGTGATGCTTAGTCCTGAACGCAACAGAATAATTCACGTTTTTAAGAAGTCCGTTCATTTCTTCATAAACTCAAAGGCTATGTTTTCTTTGTTGTGATATTGAAAAAAAAGGTTGGTAATTCTAGAGAACAAATCCAATTTATTTCTAGGATCTCAACAAAATAAATATAAAAGTTAAATATACATTAGATTAATGGAATAATTGTTTTGCTGTGTTATATAACATATTAACTGACTCTTTTTTTTTTTTTTGTCGTTTCAGAATCTTGAAGACAGTGAAAACAAAAAAGACGACTAGTTATTGTAAGATACTTAGTGTACTTAGTGTTTACACAGAAAATTAACCCAATCACGAGAGAGCCACAACACATACTTTACCTTCATATAACAGCGTGTGTCACAGTGCACATCATAAAACAAGGAGATACAGACTTTTGCTGATATCTGTAATGGTTTTAAAGCATGGGGGCGAGGCGGTTTATTGGAAGGAGTAATATTGGATGATTTCTTGTTTCTGCCTAATGCCTTTCTTTGCAGATGTTAAAAGAAATATGCAACAAGGATGAGTGTTGCTTCATGGTTTGTCATTAGCCCGGTGCATATTGTAGAGTGCACGATTTCTCAAAAGCTGGAGCAGCTATGAATGTATTTTTATACTTATTTCTGTGTAGCAGGGACACATGCTGCAACCACTTTGAGCTGAACAGTCAGTGCTTGTATGTTATGCAAATATAGATGGCATTTACAGTTGCACTTCACATGTTGTTGTTGTATTCCAGCTGGTGATCTGTACAACTGGTGCATACATTTTGTTTTCTTTTTTGTTCCCTCCTTAACTTGAACTTGTAAAAGTTGAAGATGGATATAGATACAACTGAATACCTGTAGGAATTGAAAATTGGATTCAACCACTTATGTATTCACTTAAAACGTTGAATGTCCATACTTGCTGCACCGTGTGTTGTGCTGTGTGTTGTGAAAAGTTGTGTTATATTTCCGTTACCCACACAGTCCATGTCACTGAAAGAGGAGATGAGATTGCAATCACCAGATGCTTAACTTCTTTTTTTTTTTATTGAAAAATTAATAGGTTATTGGGTTTACCAAAGTTACCTTTCTGGTCTTAAAATTGCAAAAAAGTCCTATTTAAATTGTATTCTGATATTTCTGTGCCTTTTTTAGCTCCAATTTGTGTAATAAAGATACATTCCTCTGACATGCCTTGTTTTGAATACATAACACCAACATGTCATTTCATTGAATATTAAAAGTTTTATTTTAGGATTACATTTAAGATACTCTTTGAAATTTTACAAAAAGAAATTATTTACATTGTGATTTCTTTAATGCAAGTAAATGCCTTGTATTACTGAGATAATGACATCCTTCCTCTACACCTGAGTCTGTGCTTGTGACCTCTGCCTGAAACTAAACCTGAATTGAAAAGACGATTCCATCACCACATGTTAACAAAATGGTACATAACCATTTTGGAAAAGTCTTATAAAATGATACGCTATACATTTACAAAGACAAAAGAAATACAGTAGCAAGTCGATTATTTTTGCTTCAGAAATGATGACAGTTTTCAAGGAAATGGGTTCTGATTATGGGATGAAGCTGTTTATAAGAATAAAATTGATGGTAAAACCTGAGAAGAGACCATAAACTTTCTGTTTGTAGTTTCATGCACAGGAGTTCATGCACTCAAATACAAATGCAAACAAAAAACATAACCTATAGATTGACTAGTGAAACATAGAGCTTATATACATCCATAACAAATGCGCATTTCCTGTGGTGATATCTTTAGTCAACGTTGCAAAAGTACAAATTCTGTTTTAAAATATTGTATTATACCAGAGCCTGCCGAGGTTCATTGAGATAATCTGAGCAAATTCAGTCCAATCCTAACAATCAGTGTCATGACATAGTTTATTTATATGCTGTGTGCTCAGGATATAACATTTATTTTTTCCTTAATACCAGATTTATTTGTGAGTTAATTGGGGCTGATGCTTGTTGAAAGTATAGAAATATGGAGCATCCTCCACTGGACAAGTAAGCAAATCTCCCTGAGTGTGAGTACCAGAGGAACAGGTTCAGATCCAGAAACTGTAAAGACAATCACGCCTGACTTTGGGCTTAAAGTAATACACAAAAGTTTGAGTCTGTCAGAAATTAAACTTCTGAGCAAGTGTTAAGACTTGAAATTAATTGAGTATTCATATATATGTTCAAAATGTGAGACATGATTTAGAGGTAACAGTTGAGTAAATGAGGCACATACGTCATATCAACCTCTGCCAAGCCTTTTAAAAGATACTGAAATACATCTTCACTTCCACCACAAACTGTTTTATCTTTTGTATTTTTCTGAGAAAAATATATCCTTACTTCCTGTCCCGTTGAAGGCCTAATTTTCCTCACCTTAACAATACTTTTAATGTTTAAACTTAGTGCCCTGCCTCTGGTTTATAAGGCCACTTTTCCTCTTGTAATTCCAGGAAGAAAAACTTCATTTGTAGGAAAAATCCAAAGAGGCAGCTTTATAAGTGCTAGTAGTAGTCTACACAAGTCACATTTCCCATCTAATCTCAAGTGCAGCCATTAAAATCTGAAAAAAAGTTTTATATTGAAAAATAAATGAAAGCATGTGCATTCAAGAAATATTTCAGTTATATTAAATTTCTTTCAAATTCACAAAGCTTTCACAGAATCAGTAGTACACATATAGAATGTATGCTTTATATGAGATGATCTCATACAACATGTGAGTCCCTGCAAATTTGAGTGTGTGTGTGTGTGTGTGTGTGTGTGTGTGTGTGTGTGTGTGAGACACAAGGTGAGTTAGTTTTGCTGGATCTGTCACAGCCGTGTCTCCCTGTCTGTGTTGTTGTCTGGCGTTTGTTGGGATTGGTCAGAATTAGAAGTCACAAACTCTTCCTTCCGGAGTGCCTCCAGCTCTGTTCTGCCATTGGCCGGATCCCCGTGGGCGGCATTTCTCTCCTCCTTCCTCAGCTGTCGACGGAGTAGAATGAAGCCCGGGATGCAAATAA
Organism: Cyclopterus lumpus; assembly: GCF_009769545.1. Lineage (NCBI taxonomy): Eukaryota > Metazoa > Chordata > Actinopteri > Perciformes > Cyclopteridae > Cyclopterus > Cyclopterus lumpus. The sequence goes on from NC_046978.1 coordinate 2,641,086, forward strand.
AGAACGAGACAGTCCGGAGGCTCAGAGTCAGACCCAGGTATGCTATCCTGAGAAGTCAAGATGTAACGATATCACTGATTTGGTAAATATTAGGTTTCTTCTGATTCTACAGGAATTCTACATGGAATGAGGCCGAGAAAAGACTGAGGACATGTCTGAAATGATAAATAACAACAATGTACCCTTGGCTGAACAGACCATTTCAACCAAGGGCAAGTTCTCTCTTTTTTTCTATGATTCAGGAGTGGATTCATGTTTTTTTTTTATCAAGGACAATGATATTGGTAAGTGTAAGCTCCACTCAATCTAAATGCATGTGTCACGTCTGTGTGTTCGGATTTGATTGATTTATGGCTCCTAGAAGCAGCATGATTTATGGCAAATAGGGGCCGTGGTCACAAGTTAGAGCTCCACCAAAAGACGGATGGCAGACAATGTGCAGCAGCAATTGCAGAACAGAACTATTTACTTCAAAGTTTACCATCAAGTTGTATAATGCAATATTACTTATATTTTGCATTGCGATCAAATACATCAAGGAAAAATGTACACAAATTGAGCTGAGCTGTTATTTTTGTTCAAGTCGTTTTGAAATTAAATGTTGTAGGTCATTGTCACATAGAATATAAAAAGTCTGAGCCTGAAGTAGACTGCCTGAAACTGTGATTAACTTCATCTTACAAATACAGAAAATGAAAGATCCATAAAAAACTGAATGCCGTGTCCTGAGTCGATAGTACTACCTGTATGAAGTGGTGTTGTAGATCCTACAGGCTCCTATGCCTCCACACTTTTTCTGACCCCACTTTAGGCATGTGGTGTCAATGATTGCTCCAAAGTAGATGGGTGCTGGGATCCCCGCTGTAACACCAAACACATATTTTCACAACCACATCCTCAAGAACTGAAACACAAAAGATTGTACAGTCAAAGCAGTCAGAAAAAGACTGAAACACTGACATTGTTGATTGTATCTGGTAGTTCAAGTGACAGGAAAGCATCTTAACCTGTAACCACTCGAACATGCTTGATAAAAGATACGTTTTGAACATACCGAGGGTACGTGTTGCCAGAGCATGGAAACCCAACGCCAAAGATTTTAGCTGTGGTTTAATGCACCTTCATAAAGAGAAATTACAGAAATTTTTTTAGGAAATCTCATAAACAAAATGGTTAGAAAATGTTGGTCATACTCTCTAAACAGCACAAAACAAAAAATATTTAAGGTTAACTCAAGTTTTTATGCCATATGACTTTCGAATTACATTTTCATGGCACATTTTATTATGCCATGACATAATATGCCTTGACTTTATGCCAGTTTCTTTTAAATCCCATACTATTTTCTGACTTTTTCTGATATACTATTATTCTATGATGTTCTATGTCATACTGCACTCTGATTTCGTATGACATACTGCTGCCTTTATTCCAACAGCTTGAGAGCGAGAGCGGGGAAGAGCAACAGGTCGGAATCAAACCAGGGCCTACACGGGGAAAACGCTTCTCTATGAGATTGTTGTATCTATCTCTAAACAAATATAGTCAAGATGTTTGTCTTTAGGAAAAAATGAATCAAAGTAACAAATAATAACAGAAAAAAATGAGAGAAATTGCTATCGACTGGACATGTCACTGAAGAACTCAAACCTAATAAACATAACTACAAATATAGACCATACTAAGTGGAATGCCAGTTAGCAACATTTGTTCCCTATAAAAGAGCTTCTGAAACAAGCACCGTCAAACACAGCTCCAAAGGGTCCATCCTCTATGCGCAAATTAACATTGCATCAGTATATATATATATATATATATATATATATATATATATATATATATATATATATATATATTGAATGTAAAATAATTTAATATGTCCAGGGGTAGAATCTGGGGGAAACCCTGACAGACAAAAAGTGAAACAATGGACACGATGGCATTAAAGCTCACATGACCCTTTGTAGCAGTGTGAGTGATGGTAATGGAGTAACTTTAAAGTCCTTTTCGTCATTACAATTATTATTTTTTAAATTTAAATCTGACCTGATGAGAAACATGTAGCCCGGTGTGCCCCCAAGGGAGATGATAAAGGAAGTGACGACAGAGAGAGCCAGGAAGTACGGGAACATCCTCTCGCAGTCATCCTTGTGAGGGCACTGGCCTGTGCTGGCCGTTAAATTACCAGCCACACCGACACAGCTACAGTTAGAGAAGAGCTGGAGAGACACGCATAGTTGCGCACACGTGAACATGTATGACAGGACAATACACAAATATACACATTCTGTGTATATTTACAAACAATCATGTATGTGGCTGCAGAGCTACGACATTACTGCAATCGCAAATGATCCATAATGATCCATTTTCTTAAAAGCCAACCAGGCACAGAAAAGATAATATTTATTTATCGGTTATTGCACTACATTTATTGTTTTTATTATATCTTTTTATTGTTTTATTGTTTTATTTTATGTCTATGTTTATTGTTATGCACCTTTCACCGAGTCAAATTTGTTCAATGTACCTGGCAATAAACCCTTCTGATTCTGATTGATAGAACTCACATAATCTGCTATAAAGATTATGGGATCTCATTTATCAGAAAATGAAATAGCTGTAAACAAACAATAATATGGTATGTGTATGTATATGTATATAACCTTCTCATGTATGCATCAACAAATTGCCACAAGTACTGCACATGTGATCACACAGTAACATCACCATTTTATCAACATAACGCCAACAGTGTAATTGACCACGCATAACGTTCAGTTTTAGCTATGTACCAATAGTGTGAACCTGCCAAAGTTGTGCTACAATGCTACGGTATCGAATACCAGAAATACATTTTCCATGTGTAATATTTCTTATAGTTTGAGTACCATGTCAACTTACTGTGTTTTTCCCTGAGCCAGCAGAGGTGGTGCAGCCAGCAAGACAGGGAGAGACATACGTGATGCCATTCTCTCCACAGACTGGGTCCCAGTCACCCGCTGAACAAAAACAGTTGGAGTTGCAGGCTGCGAACGCTGAGTGTTTATCATAAGATATCCTATCCATGCTGGAAGGAATAGTGCGAGATTAAAGTGCACGTGAGATATTATATATCTGTATATAATCAAATGTGTTATAGTACGCTTTATATCATTATAATTTAAAAGCAAACTTAGCATAATGCATTAGTAAGTTAAATGCTGATGGCCGAAGCCTACTGGTAGCTCGCAGAAACATATTTGAATAACGTTGGTGAGAAAGGTATTCATTTAATCTTAATGTTGCTTTCTCTCCTGAATGTCAAACCTTATAAAACACCTTTTGGTATTTCCGTCTGGCTTTAGGCGTGTGATTACCTCTGGTTGCATCAGTGTTAAGAAGCCGTCTGCATGCTCCTCCTGTTCTGTTTGCACTTGTCATGCTGCTCTTTCATCTGTGGCCCCCATGGACACCTTTGCCATTTTGTTGCTGGATACTAGTCCAAATTCTCTTAGTTTAACTTTTACACACCTTACTTGGTATTTGATTCTGTCTCTATTGTACATGTAGCATTTCTTGTTGTTGTTACATCCAACCATATCTACCTGAATTCTCCAATCCCAGAAGCAGATGCTCACGCGGGGCATTTAAGGTACAGTACGTAACCACCTGTCTGTTAGATCAATACGTGTACTGTGCAGTACTGCATTTGGAATAATATTACGACTTGAAGACAGAAACCCTGACACACCATGTGACTTCCTACGACTCACCTATTGTATGACAGTGTCACACCGGCCACCTTGGCATTCTCGCAGCTCATTGCGAAGAAGAACAGCGAGAGGATGTAACCGACCAGAGAAGTGCCAAAGGCCATCTTGGCTGCTCCCATGATGTTCAGCTTCAGCCTCTTCATCAGCAGACCTCCAGAAAACATCCCCAGTGCCACAGCTGGGATATTGATCACACCTATTAAGAGTGACAGCAAAACACAGGATTCAATATCCTGAGTCTGGATTGGAAAACAAAAAGACAATATAATCAGATATTGTCTAAAAGCTCTTCTATCATTATTCACACTTGCTAAAAGAGAGGGGTGAAATAAGAGTACTCTATTGATAAAAGATTTTAAAAAAGAGCCCTGCTTTTTTTATATGTTCAGTCTCTTCTCTCCTGTCATTTAACATCATTGTGATGACATGCTCTTTTATCTACACCCATGTAATTTGCTCTGGTCACTAATATTGCATTCTCTTTCATATGCAGCCAGTCTATTCAGTGCAGGCATCTCCTTTGATGAGACCACATGTAGAGACTTTCATCTTGTGTTATCAGCTTTATTAGATATTTAATTTTTATATGCAAAGCACTTGTCATATCCACTAAGCTCACTTCTCTGCAGCGGTTGCGGTTAGGAGGCTGAATTACAAACCCGACTCAGTTCTCCTTTATTGATATCCCATCTTCATCTTTTTTTCTGCTTTATTCAGCAAATGCATAATACCATAAAATAACTGAGAACACAACGCTGACCTGAAAAACAATGTGACACTAAAAAACGCATACATTTGGAATTATAAACATGTTAAAATATGTAAGCTGTGTGGTGTATTTACTTGACATTAAAATTGATCAATTTATATCCAATACAATGTGAACCAAGCAGAAAAGCCATCCCTTCGTCGGTTATGTGCCGATTTTCCAGATTGTAATATACAAATAATTGATGTAACCCGGAGCACATGTGCCACACCCATGAGAAAGTTGGCCTTTGAGGTGGACTGCCTGAAGTGCTGCTCGATGTACTTGGGCTTGTAGGTGACCATGCCGATGAGAGAGTTCAGCTGGGTGATTGTCACACACAGGTAGACCAAATACACAGGGTGTCCCAGCAGAGTTCGCAGGGTTGGAATAAAGTCTGTAGAGGAATACAAATCTAAGTTAAAACACACCTGTCCAAAAATAAATATGCAATGTCTCGATGTAAAAGTGACTACTGACTGTAAAAATGTTGGATTATTGCTATGATGTGAAGTGTGCCTTTCTGTCTGCATGAAGTAGCAGGAAGTGAAGGAGTATTGCCTTATGACAGTTGGACAAAATTAAGCCGACACGTAGAATTTAAAAATGTTAATGTCAATAAAAACACGTAGTGTTTGTAGTGACTTTAGTTCAAGCACATGGACGGCACAATTCACATCCTTCTGCTGGTTTCAGACTATTCCTGACGCTTCAATAAACCTGGTAATGCGCCAACAAAGACGGTGAACAAGACTTTGAGTGTGTAAACATAGATGTATACGTATATATATGGCTTTGCAAATATTTCTCCATTTCAAAGACCCTATGTGTAGGATTTTGCTGCGAATATATTAATATTCGTGAATTATTTTAATAGGAAACACTTTTCATTGGAGATAAATTAAACAATCAAAGCTCTTTAGGGGCTTTACACTTATAAAATATCCAATCCATCAGACCATTGTTTTAAAGTGCTGAACCTTTATTCTATGATATAATTCTGATGTTTTCCAACTCTAACAAGTATGAACATGTCACACTTATTGTTAAATTACTACAAACCTCTAAATCCATCCTTACCTTTGGCCATTTCTATGAAGGAAGTATTTTCTTCTGCAGGATACTTGTGTTTCAGAAGAGGAGGTTCTTTAATGAAACTTGTCTGCTCTGGGGTGCATTTCTCTGGGCCCTGGGTCCCAGATATGGGAAGGGAGCGCGGCAGAAACCAGAATGGGATAGCAGAGAGCAGGGTGATGAACCCAGCTATGAGGTAGCCCAGCCACCAGGCCCCCACCCAGCGGGAATCTGCTGGGGTGATGGTGATAGTTTCTGTGTTGGGGGTACAGATGATGACATGGAATGAATGCTCAGTGAAAATGGATGAACACAGATCCTGTATGGTTTAGTGGGACAATTAAATAATATTAAATGCAGTGTTTTTTTATACTTTCTTTTCAGGCTTTCTAAAGCTTACTGAACTCTCTATACTTGACTGAGTACTCAAATGAAAGAACAAGCTGCAGTCAGCCTTTTGAGAGCTACAATTTCTGAAATTAAAGTCCAACAAGTCAATTTGTAGTCGGATTTTTTTTTATGTTGCCGGTTAAATCCCCCTGTTTCTCTCTCTTCTGTCCTGTCTTTTCTCTCTTCAGTTAATTTATTTTGCTACTTCTCCTTCTCCCCCTGCTGCACTCTATTTGATTATAGTGTATCACTGGGCTTTGCCCTTGTTATCCCCCACCATACCCTGTTCATTAGCTAATCGATGCTAATCCTGTACACCTGTTCGGGGTCTGTGAGCCATACATATACTGCCTGTGATCCACCCGTAATTATATCTGATGTAATCAAGCCTCAGTTTTATGAACGAAACGGTCATTGTTCACAGCAGATATTTCTGTAATGGTTGGAAAAGTTCAGGTTTGACTAATAACGTTACAGATGACTGTTCTATTCAAGTGACCCTGAAACTATATTTAGCCATCCTTCATTGCAATACTTATACATGTGCCTTTCACCCTGGGACAAACTTTACATGTTGGGGTTTGAGAAAATTAAAATTTAAACTTAAATCATATCTCAATTATTTTATTACAATGTCTGAGTCGTGACCCACTTACAGGTTTTAGAATTGCCAAGTGGATCACTAATAAATATACATCCAATAAAAAACTATTATCAATTGTCATGGCATGGGTTGCTTTACTGGTACAACAGAGTACAACAATATTACAGTGCCTTTAATCGGTAATTACGATACAAACTGTCAGAATATTCAAAAGTATTAATTTGTAAAACAAGTGTTAAGAAGCTTCATAAGATGGGTATGCTTCCTATGATGTTGAGAGAAAAAACAAGCTCTTTAAGAGTCTTAGATAAGGGGGTATTGACATTAACTATGTCCAGACAGTCTGCCAATTCACAGACTGGTCTGGCCTTAAACTATTTATACATGTATTTTTGTTTAAACTCACCCATCTTTACAAATCCAATGTCCACATAGATTTTGGCACAAAGGGAGCCTAACAGGTAGCCAAACACAGGTCCAAACACTGAAATGGTCTGCACACAGCCTAGGATATGGTACACATACCCACAGAGAAACACAACACACACGCTGCTTAGGATTCTAGCTGTCTGTACTAACAACTGAGACACTGAAGATAGTACACACATATTTTACCACAAATTGTAAATACACTATAAACATGTATTAACCCTGCTTTAATGCCTCATTTGTTTGAGAGAGACTCGCTAAGTAAGCATGTTTTTCTTCAGTAATACTCATCTGCTATTGTAGAACACTAAAGGGATTTACTGCCTTGCTTATATCCGAGCAAAACACCACCACATATGGCAGAGCTTTCAGCAAGCATGGCGTTATTGTGAGATACAGCATTGCGCTCCAAAGAAGGCAGTGCTGGCTGCTTCACATGAGGGCTGCAATAAGCATGAAACATGCTTATTTTATTCACAGGCTTTTACTCTGAAATTGAGTTGACTGTTTTGATTTGCGACCAAAGAACACATCTGCTCACAGTTTTGTGGACGGCCAAGCACTCCAAATATTATTCGGTCTTTTTAAAGCTTTTTAGTACTTGAGTAGCAGCAATAATAATAAGTAGCAGTAGTATTTTATCAAGTATTGTGACTTTTGTCTCAGTCTTAAAAATCAGCTACTTGATGGGAAACTATTATAAAATATATTATGACACCAAGTGCGGCCTTTAGAAAAAGTGTAATACAAAGAGTATGTATCTTGATAATTTTTCAGGTTTGTATTTTAATGGATCAAAGAAATATACATCCACAGAGTTGTAAAGTCCTGGATAAAAGCAGTTGAGCGGAAATTTAAGTCGTGTTTAACTAACATCAAGGTGTGTCTCTACAGAACCCATGTGAACTGCTCATTTTTGGTTGGGGTTAAAAACAAATTCTGAAATTACTTTTGGGGATCATGTGCATGTAATATAATTAATGATAAGAGCGTATTTGCTTTTATACTAGAAGTATATTCCTACCACTGGGTGAGATTTTCCTTACCAACATACAGCGCAGCATTCTCCTCAGTTGCAAAATCATCGATATAAGAGATCCCAAGTGGCTGAACGGGCGTCTCTCCAATCCCCCGCAAGACATTTCCCAGAAGCACGTAGATCCACATCGACAGGTTGGAGTCACCCTCACAACCTGGAAGAACAGATGAATGCAATCTTAGACATATTTACTTGTCTATACTAGTGTGTTTGTGTAAAAGTGCTCACCTGTGGCTGGCACTTGAGGCAGTCTACCATCATGAGTCGGGTCTGCTGGTGAGCCCACCGGACAAGGAGAGGGGTTTTGTGTTGAGTTCACGACCCACCGCACCGATGTTTCGAATTCATAGCTGCACACAAAACACAAATGGAACTGTTGAATACAGGGGACGGAGAAGAAATGACAAATAATCATGATTATTTATAGGAAACAATCTGTGAATCTTACTGTAAGTACAATGTTAGTCAGGAAGTTCCTGCATAAAAAGTGAAGCCACCCATCTACAGTCTCATTGGAACATTAATGTGCTTTACCTGGTGTAGTCTGACCCAGTTACAGTGTGATACAAGATGCAGTAATATATTATGGAAATGTTCATGTGGTGTTAATGAGACTATATATAATTGGTTAATAATACAGTATACTTTATACAGTCTTCTTGTGGATCTGATTTGGTACAATAATATTTGGCCCAGTTTGTAAAGCATGTTTTTTTTAATTAGATATAAATCACATCAACAACACACCAAAATTGCCACAGATTCACAAATGTTGAAAACTCAAGCTTCACTTGTATTAAATCAAAATGAATTCAATGTTTTTATTTATTTAAGTACCTGAGATTGAATCTATAGTTGAAGTCATACAACAACCAGCCCATTGGCTATTTTAACTCACCGTCCGATAATGAAGTGAGGCAGAGCGATAATGAAGGTCCCAATGGACATCAGTACACAACCCACTGCAATGATCTTTGGCCGATGGAGCTTGGCCCCAAAGTAACTGACAAAAGCTATCACCAACAGGTTACCTGTGAGGAATATCAGGAAATCATTTTTGAGAAAGGAACATAATCATTGCTTCATTATGTTTGATGTATACAGACGTGGCTATGAAAGGATTCACAAATGTAGAGAATTATCTGTAGTCAATCAGACGTCTGATTGGTAACTACCGATATACACATGTGCAGCCAACAGATGACGGTATACCCTTACGTCATACACGGGTAAGGAACGGTGAGGAGAGACAAAGGCAGGTACATCGGTAGCTTTTGAGGTCCAAACATCTGACTTGTGCACCACAGTTAGCCTAAGTGTTGGAACAACCAAAAGTGGGCAGATAAGTCTGCAAACATCCTAAAATGAATCCAAACAAAGGGACACAGCGACTGTCATGAAGATCCACAATGGCACCCGGCGTGTTAACGTTACTACTTGACATTAGATAGCGTCAGCCGAGTTAAGTTAGCATATACTTGGCTGAACTATAAAACTTTGTGTTAGCGCTTTTCACGGGCTCGCCACTTTCATAATCTAGTTGCTATATTTCGCTTTGTTTGGATTGTTTTCAGGATCTTTTGCAGACTTTTTTGGCCATGTTTGGTCGTTTCAGCCCTAGTGGAGGAGTCTCAAAATATCCACACACAATTGCAGTGAAGTTCATACACGGTTTGTAAATGAAGCTTCAACAGTTTGTATATAAATGTAACAACATCCAAATATGTTTCTGATGACATTATTAAATAATTTAAATTTAAAACCAAAAGTATGTATGTGTGCATCATTAGTTATTTCATATGTGGATTCTGATTACATTTAAATGTTTTAAATAGATTTCTTTGTAAATACTTTTGCATATTTTGTATGTCCGGGGACAAAAATATATATTTATTCTCAACTTTTTTGATGTACAGTATGTGTGTGTGTAAGTACATGCTAAGAATTATTCAGATATATTCAGTATAGTGTATATACATCAGCTGGAGCCAATTATCTGTGCTCATAACCTGTGCCTCATTAATAGTTAGCTGTCTGAACTCTTCTTTATTTCTCTCTTCTCATCCTTTGTCTTCTATCCGCTCTGCTCTCCTCACTTCACTTTCCTCTCCCATTTTCTTCCCTTCTTTCAACGGTCTTATAGAAAAAGCTTGTTGCCTAGGCCACGCGATAGAAGCAGCTTTCACATGAGATGGAGAGATACGGAAGGAGAGAGATCCGGGATATTCAACTCTGACTGCACTGCACGCCAGCATTTACACTCCGTCTCCATTAGAGTAACAGCAGTCTGCACACGCCACTATAATGTTACTGAAAAAAACTGTTATTTATTCTTCACTACTATGGTGTCACCCTGGGTCAATACCGCCTCCCTGACAGCGAAACCACAGAAATAGAATGGTTGACCGTGGATCAGGACTTTTATCTTGTATGAATCATCTCTCAGGGTCTCATCTCACACTTGAAGCTTTGTATTATTCATAACCGACAAAGACACTTCAGTTGACTGAACCACTCTTACCTAGAAACTAGTTTCGGGAAAAATCTGGGAACACACTTTGCTGAAAGTCATGCAAGCCAGATCTACTCAGTAGCTGTACATTCACAAAGTAAACCTGTGGTTTGGTCCAATAATTTAAGTACAAATTTCAACATGTTATATATAATAAGTGGTACCTGAACAACTGAAAAGTGCTTGACGCAGGAAAATAAAAATCATATTCCACGCATTGGTCTCACTTGTTAAAACCTGGCGTCTACTTTTCCCACAATGCAACTACAGTCGATTCCTGATTTGGGTGTGTTGTGCTAGTAGTGACTGATAAGCTGTTAGCCTCAAGCAGAGATGAGGAGCACACTACGGAGGTCTGATGGACTCACTTTCTAACTTCACACGCCCAGATTCTTCAACTCTAACTGACACTGACTCAAGTGACATCACTTTAAGACAATAGGACTTCAGACAGCTCCCTCTGGAGCCACAACAGGCTTTACAACTTTGATTCCACATACATATGTAGTAGTACTCTGCAAAACCTGTTAACGGACTTTGATGTATTGCATAGCAGAACTGTACACATTCTAGAGTCCGACTGTCCACAGCAAAGAGAGAACATGGAGCCTGTTATGTCCCTGCTCGACACCATGACTCACTATGCACACACACACATATACATATACAGTACATACACACACACACACACACACACACTACTCAGCCCTCTTCTTGGAAGCCCAATGAATCCTTTATCTGCAGCTTGTATACCTCAGTGACCCATTCATATTTCTGTCCCATTAAACAGAAAGAGAGAAGGGAGGGGAGCCCAGGAAACAGAGGCTGCGAACAGAACATCAAAATAACAAGAGTGACCGCCAGGTCTACTCACCTATCTCGAAGCTCCCGTCAATGACACCTATTAGGTAACTGGGGATGTCAAAGCGCCTCTCCAGCTGAGTTATTGTGCTCTTCATGTAGCTCCCCGACAGAGCTTTTGCAAAATAGGCAAATGACAAAGCCACCAGAAACATCTGGTAGAAGAGAGTGAGATGAGGAAAAAAGAGAGAAAGGGAATTATGCACAGGAGAGTAAATACATACGTCAAGTGTTTTAACCAAATTGTCACTAATAATAATCTACTTGATTGAATGATGTTCACACTTGTGTTTCATCCACTGGGAATGAACAAAAAAAATCACAATACATGAACTCAGCTCCTAAACCTAGTTTGTGTAGGTCGGATACCAGAGACTTCCAATGAGAGAACAACTGGCTTACATTTGAGTGAAGACAGCCAGATAGACACATGGATGAACTGATAAACAAGGGAAGGTTATCCATGTTGGTGCTTGATGGAAGTTCTTCATAATAAAATAAGTCAAAACCATGCATGACACCAAGTAGGAAAGGCAGCTGTGTAACCAATAGCTGAGACAGAGAAAGACTTTCCATGGATGTATGTTTTTTTCTTCTTGATTGTTAGACATTGTGCTACAATGAGGCAGGAAAGCTGAGAGCCACCTTCAACATTGACTGGGACTAGGCAATCTAATAAACTGTCCTGTACCGATATGAGTGTCCCGGGACAAATATGTTGTAAAGCCCTCTGAGGCCAATTTGTGATTTTGGACTATACAAAATAAATTCAAATTGAATTGAATTGAATCATGGAGTTTAAAGACACAACATCAATATGGACAATACGACCACTTGGCACCTCACCAAGGCCAACCACAGTTTGTTACCTCCGCCTGTACAGGTTTATGCATCTGTACAGGTCGTGTGCACACGGCCACACAACTCTTTTTCTTTTACTTGTGCTTCCTTGTTTCTTTTACTCGTCTTTGTAGATTCTCATTCCACTTCATATAAGTACTTGCTGTTTTTTTACCAATTTGCCTTGAGGACAAAATGACGGTGGTTTTTAACACAGAGGAGAATAAAAGCCTTTTTGTTGTCTATAGACTAATCTCTTTCAGTCTCCCTGAATGCTTGTGAATAAGTAATGGTGTGTTGCCTTGGTCATGGTTCTTGTACTACATTCCGGCCCCTTGCTGAGTATCCAGTGCTGACGTAAGAAAAGCAGCACACATGAGAGTTCCTTTACATAAACGACCAGGCAAGGACACACCATGGTCGCAGACAGAACAATGGCTGGAAGTAGTATTCACATATAACATATCTCAAAAGAATCGCTCAAAAAGTGCAGACAATCAGTTTGACCTTTTGAACATTCAGTGGTAGTTGAATTAGAGACAGCTGACTATGTTACCAGCGCTGATAAAAACAACATTAACGAAGTTAGAGAGGGAAAGAGAAGCATTGGGTATAAGTCTATTCAGCATATACGACAACAGTTGTGTGATAATCACGAGTTTTGCTGAAATAACTTGTCTTATACATCCTCATACAAAGTGTGTGTGTGTGTGTGTGTGTGTGTGGATGAGGGGGACATTGATTTAACTTAGCTTATCACATGTGCATTTCCTGTAGGGATTAAGGTGCAAGCAAGCATGCATACAATATTAATGTTTACCTCCCAAACAAAGAAAATACTTGTCTTATATACTTCCTGTCTATCTCTCACTCATTTGTTGGTGAAATTGTGCCCTTGCTAGTAATTGTCAGTAAATCCAGTGGTTGATTTCCTCCAAACCCATTCGTTGTTATTCTATTTCCCATTTACCTGTTTGGGTCAGGGCAAAATGCTTAAGTTGACTCACGTTTGGCACCAAAGACTCAGTTTTGGGAGACATAGGTTGATTAGTTTCTGCTGGCGCCTGTTCAGTTATTAAGTGGCTCACTATGACATTGTTTGTAGTGGGTATCAGAGTCCGTTAAAAACAATGGTATGCATTGTGAGATTTTCATTCTATTATTTTAATTGGTTTTAGCATGTGCCAAATAAGCAGTGGCCACATTGTGATCAAAGGTCGTTGAAAAGGGATTCACAGTAAGTGTGTTTGAAAATTTAAACAAAGCCTGCAACCCGCTTTTATTCTTTGCTCATTGATGTCACACACCTAATACGCTTAGACGTCATCATGAGCCTGCAGCACACGCACACACACGCACACGCACACGCACACACATGCACACACACGCACACACACATGTTGTAGTTCTTTGTAAGTGATATAATAAAGTAGAACAATAATTTATTTTACAATGCATAACATGATTAGAAAGTGTTTCAGGAGTTCAGATGGTGTTTGAAACAAGAAAAGAATAAGAATAAAAGGGGACATGGTTGCACCATCTTATTGATGGAATTAACAAAAAAGCAAAAAATAACACAGAGCCCAGGATTAGCGTTGATGCCATGTCCCACCCCGCCGGTCAGGGAATAAAACAATTCTAAGAAATACAAATCTGTCCTGCCACTGCAGTCTGTATTATCATAAGCTGCTTGACCACCATTGTCTCACATCACTTTCATGTCGGGGAAAGCAACAAGATTGTCAGATAAGTCTGATCCATTTTTTTTTTTGAGAAGGCTGTTTGAGGTTGGAGAGAGAAAAGAGAAAGAAAAAACGCCCTAGGTGGTCTTTTTACAACAATATGAGATTCACTAATGTTCTGCCCTATTTTCTTGAAGAAATATTCATCTTTGATGTTGAAATGTTGGCACTATGGCAACAAGAGGACAAAAGAGTAACATTATTGCTAAAAAAAAAAGTTTGCTGAAATAGAAACCCGTTAGTTTAAGTTAGCTTGATTCAAGGGTTTTGAATTCAAGGTTTTGAATTCAAGGGTTTTGAATCAAGTAAAGTGAATGAAGTTTTCTTTTTCAACCAGGCCTTATTTTCCCATGCTTCGTGTGTAAGTGACAAATGTGGTCACATTTTGTTTAAACTAGTCCAGTATTGAGTGAGTTCTCTGCAGCAGTGAAACAGGTCGCAATGTAATCACTGATGCAAATGTACAGCGTTAATGTAGGTCCACTCAAATCTGGTCTGTTTGTTATTGTGTCTTGTTCAAGGAGCGGCCTTGTTCTGAAATCCTAATTTGCATCCGCATTGTCAAAATCAGCTAATTCATCAGCCATGACATTAAAAATCGTATTCCAAACGCACTTGACTGCACTCCTCTCCAACTTTAACGTTTCCATCGTTGTCTTCTGGCAACAAGTCACCTCTCGCAAGATTTCTGAATGAGATTGTTCTTTCTATAATGTCTATAATGTATATTCTGAATTGCACTCAAGCATTGCATTGTAGTGTCTGCCGGCTGCAGAGCTCACGCTCAATGCAGAATCAAGTTCAACATTTTTTGTTGAACTGGAGCAGGAGCCCAATATATATCTGTTCCACTATGTCCAGAAGTGTTCGTGACAGTAAGATACTGTAATGCATACACATGTCAAGTCAAGTGTTGTGAGCAGAAAGGAAGGAAGGAAGGAAGCTTTAACACTGTAAAGCCTTGCCTTTAGGATTTACATCAAAGTGGCAACAAGATAAAAAGCCAATAAATGGGTTTCCTGTTAACAAACAATTATGCAACATTGTGGAGGAAAGCTCATCGCAAAGTCAAGATAACTTATACAGTATATGGGTATTGTCAGTATTTAGAAATAAAGCAACTAGCTGGAAACCGTTAAAATGACTTTTTAGAGTTATATGTTTCGCTGGCATTCATTTGGTTATTTACTTAGTACAGGTCTCTACACACAGAGATGCATCCAAGCGACATACTAAGAGAGTATGTGACCCCTTCGCAACACACACACACACACACACACACACACACACACACAGGATCTACAAGAGGAATAGGGCTCAACTGAAACACCTTAATCTTAGACATGTTAAGTTAACTTCAGTACCTTAAGGCTGGTGCAGGGAGAGAAGCGCGGTTTTCTGGTCGCGGCGTCACTGCGTCCGTTCCCCTGTGAGCGTTCCTGCTCAGCTCCCACCTCCATCATTCAGAAACGTCTGTCTCCTTTACAGAAGTCCCCCACGTAATGCAGTTTCTTGGCACTGATGCATGCAACCCTGCAAATTGATAATTCAAGCATGTGACCCACTTCTCATCCTCTGCACACAAACAGCCATCAGTCAGCAGAGGGGAGACTGACACACAGACAATAGTTCCTGTATGTGTTCGAGAGATCTTAAGACTGTTAGACTTTTTTCTGTTATCTTTTTTCTTATCTGTTAATAAGGCTTTAGCAATGCAACAAGTGGAATTACTGCTCAGGTTCACCAAACGCAGTTCTGGTGCAGAGCCAACATGGTGACATTTACTTAAACTCGGGCTGGTATTTTTTGCAACCTCCACTACCTTTAAAAATGTTTTAACTGGCAAACGTGTATGAGTGAATGTGTGGAATACATGTGTTGGATGTGTGTATGTCACATATAAGTATTAGAGGTATAATGTAAAGAGATATATACAGAAGAGAAATAATTCAATTGTTTGCCACATGGTTATACTTTAGGCAGTACAAGGCAAAAATGTGACAATGGCTGGATAATGTACAGTATACTTTAACCACTTGGCATGGTATTACCGACTTTAGCTGTTGTGCCGATCTGTTCCATAATGCTTTTTCAGCAGGAAATTCCTGAGCCAACCTTTGCAGTATCCACGCAGTGCTTGTGAACAGGGCCAACGCATGATTGTGCCCCCCTCAGCTGAGCTGTGTTGACATCACGGTCAACGGACTGGTTCCAACAAACCAAAAAAAGGCATTACTAGTAAAACCCTTGCATATATGCAAACTCTTCAGTTGTCTTAAAGCTCCTTTCTAAAGTAGGAGATGCTGTTGTTTGAACTGTGTTAAACATTCAGGTTCCCATTCTCATAACCCGTGTAAAGTCTGGAAAGAAGCCTCAATGTTTTCTGATCAGATCCCCTCTTTGGCTACTGTATTTGCCTCAAAGACAATACTTCCTGGGAGCAGCTGCTTCACTGTAAAAGTCTGCCAGCTCTCTCCGCCTCTTCCTGACTGACCTCCATCGCTCCCTTTCAATGAAGACTTTCTTCTAACTCTTCACATTCATCTTTCTTATTTCACTTATTGCCTCCCCCCTCAGTTTATTTCCAGTAGTCATGGGAAACTGTGAATGTAATTGCTCAAGAGGACTGGGTTAGTGATTGACATGCAGCAAAGGACACAATCACATTACCATCCCCATTTCTGTCAATTGTAATGTGTCTAGTACCAAATACACGTTATTTCTGACTGAATTATTTGTCTGTCTTGAAAGAAAAACGTGATTAGTTGTGATTTCAGTCTTAAGAACACATACAGGAACTATGAATACATAATACCACAGCAACCAGTTTGACCTACTTTAAAGGAATTAGACAAACAACAGCTTTAAGTAGGCTAATATGAAGCAGTATAGTGCACTGTTGTGTGCCACCAATCATTCCCACTCAGTACAGTATTATTTTAAACAACATTTTTCTTTCACTGTTATGTAATAACTGGACTTCTTTATTCAGACTCAAACACCAGAGTTTAACTCTCTGTAGCCAGCACGAAGATCCTTGTGCTTGGTGTATATTTACAATATATTGTTCTCAAAGGTTAGGAATACATATAAATGCTCAGATCACAACTTACATTCACTACTAATACTGGTTATTCTTTGCTTCAACATGTTTTATGCTGCTGCAACACATTTGTTATTATTGAGACAACAAAGTTCTTAAAAATAGAGCGATAGTAACTGTGCCTCAGGAAGAAGCGAGAGAGCCAACATCAGCCTCTCACTCTGTTACATGTGAAGGCACTAAACAGTTCATTTGTATGATAGAATGAGCACACTTTTCTTTGCATTTAGGGTTGCTGTCAACAACAACAACAACAACAACAAATGAAACCAATGAGAAACAAACACATAGATTTTTTCCAGACTCATATAAGCCCCCACTGACTGCAGCAAATCAGATAAAACCCGATATAGTCTCATAAGTCAGCTCACTTATAACACAAGCCTTGTTTTTTCATGGTTCTGCCACTTAAAGTAATGTAATGCGTTAACACCAAACACAAATGCTTTTAATCAGTAAAAACTATAGTTAAAGCGAGTCATGGACGATTAATTGAGATCCTTTGTCTTAAATAAAAGTATTAAACACCACACTCTGAAAATGCTAGAACTAAAAATCCTGCATGTAAAACCTTAAAGGTACAAGATCCGAGAGTAGGAGCATATCGATTGTTAATCAATGGCTCTCAACATGTAGATGTGAGCCAGCAGCTCATACCTAACAGTGCTAACAGTGCTAATAGTAATAACAGTGATAACAGTGATAACAGTGCTAACTGCTAACAGTGGAAACCGTGGAAACAGGCAAAGGGCTGGCAGCGCTAACAGTGCTCATGTGAGGGGATGTGTTACTGCTTCACTATTATACTGCATATGATGTTTCTGGATTTATGCTGCATTAATGTGTATGTGGCATACTGTGGATGTTTAAGATTGTGTCCATTTCAGATCATTTTCTACTATTGAGTAGTAATCTACAGCAATGATATTCCATAAAATCATTTTCTCGTCCTACAAGACATACATAATGAACTCAGAAAACATTGATTTTAGCTGATAGCAAATTAAAGCATACATTTCAAAATTGGAATGCATTTTTAAATTATAGTTTACCATTACGTTGTCAGGTTGTCAGTCCATCTGTCTGGTGTCGTTAAGCAATATTTTGAAGTAGAGGGAAGTTACTCAAAGGTGACATCCTGGACTCAAGGATAAAGTAGTCCTGAGCCAGGATGCTTACAGCAGGTGCCATGCGGAGAACTCCCCCCAGCACATGTACAGCCTGGTCACTGATAACAATGATGTATAACAGTTCATCAAAATAATCATTCAATAGTTATTGAAATACTCTTTCCAGTCGGATGAACATGTTTTCATTAAGGAATCCTTGGATTGTAATTAATTGACTAATAAAACACAGTTTAAAGGTGCATTGAAGTCAGATTGTGACTTCGTAATAGCGCAGCCACACAAAGACAAATGAAAAAATAGCATCGTGTGAGAAGGGCGCACCACTTACCCCAGTGTCCTGTGAAACAGTCTTCCAGTCCCTCGAGCTGCAAAGATTGACAGCCAATCGGAAACACGGGGAGCCTCCTTTCAACCAGCTCCGGTCAAACTTCTCACGGGGAGGGGAGCGCAGGAGAAGCGTCGACTCTTATCATCAATGCTCTCACAGCGACCTGGATCTCCACAGTTCATTTCCAGCCGACTTCAAAGTAACTCCCAAGCAGACCGATCCAGATCAAATAGAGATGGTTTCTTCTTCTATCTCCTGCAACATTTCTGGTTGTTGTTGTTGTTCATCCGTGAAAGGCAGCTTGGAGATATCTAACGCAGCCCAGTGAGGTGACCCCGCTGCTAGACCTCTTTTTCTAGAATTGAACCTGCAGATAGATGAGCTTCAGTAGAGCAGCTCTCCCTCTCTCTCTCTCTCTCTCTCTCTCTCTCTTTCTCTCTCTCTCTCTCCCTCTCCCCTCTCTCCCTCTCCTCACTTTCCTTCAGTCTCACGCCCTTGAGCCACCATCTCTCTCTCTCTCTCTCCCTCCCTCTCCCTCCCCCCTCTCTCTCTCTCTCTCCCTCTCTTCTCTTTCCTTCAGTCTCCCGCCCTTGAGCAACCATCTCTCTCCCTCCCCCCTCTCTCTCTCTCTCTCCCTCTCTTCCCTTTCCTTCAGTCTCCCGCCCTTGAGCAACCATCTCTCTCCCTCCCCCCTCTCTCTCTCTCTCTCCCTCTCTTTTCTTTCCTTCAGTCTCCCGCCCTTGAGCCACCCTCTCTCTCCCTCCCTCTCCCCCCCCCCTCTCCCTCTCTCTCCCTCATTTCTGTACAAATCGAGGAAGCATTATTATAATCATATATATACTATGCACAATGACGTGCAGGTGTCAATAGGCTGCTCAAATGTTATATATATGCTCCTCACGTGCCAGGATAGTCTTGTAAAAGGTCCTGCTTACTGTTTACTGCTTCCACTTTTTATAATTGGCCTATCATTAAGTTCTGGATCAAACAATTTGCTTACTAATTGCATTGGGTAGAAGTGGTCCAAGTTACCTTAACGTTCAGATTCAAATGGAATTACCCATGTTTGTTCCTTTACTTTGTTACGTTAATACCTTTATAAACACTGAAGTTATCTGAACTGTGTTTTGGGACTAGTGGTATCTGCAAATCTGACTGACAAAAACAAAAACTCCCCCTCTAAATATCCGTTTCAGTAGAACCCTATTTCTGGGTGTTTATATCAAACACCTATGTCAATTAAATGACAAATGTCACTTAACATCTGTAGTGTGAAAAATCTCATCTCATCTCCTTCTAGGATCGGCTCAGCTCACAAAATGGAACAGAAAAAAAACAATTTGCTTTTGCTGATGGGAAACCAAAAAACAGCAAATCAAGTTGAGTAGAGCTGTGCTGTGCAGTGGAAATACGGCATTAGTCTACCCAGTGAATGGAAGAAAAGGATGTCTGATGTGGATATTTAACACACCCACTGATAAATTCCAAAAGCTGAGGCAAAATTGATCAGACAAGGAGCGCTTCAAGGAGAAAGCAGCTTCAATAAAAACAAGATTACCAAAGGGATTACTTTCATATTGTGTAGAGCAGTGTTACTCTATTTCACTGGACATCACACATATTGTGAGGTTAATTATACACACATTAAAGTCTAACAGCATTTTCTGTTACAAAGTCATCAGCACATACGGTCAGAGCCATAATTAAATAGGCCAAAGGCATAGAGCTGCGCTTTATGTTTGTTAGGCTCGGCTGTACTGTGAGTCAAGTTGATTCATTATAGACAAACAACACTGATGAACCTTGTAACCCAATCAATATTTGACCAAAGGCGAAATATGATCACAATCTCCCCTTCTGTTCCTGAGTTATAGAGTGAAATAATGGACCTTTTGGAAAAAAATAACTAACTTTATGAATTCATCTATAGACATTTGTGTGAAATATTGTCATATTTGGTGTATGAATTTATAAGTTACGGCCAAAAAACGTGCTTTGTTAAATGACAGTTGCCTTTGACCATCAAAATCAAATCAGTTCATCCTTGAGTTCAAGTGGACGTTTGTGCCAAATTTGAACAGATTCCCTCAAAACGTTCCTGAAATATCGCTTTCATGGGACCGAGGAACGGACAGAGAACCGGGGAACATAATGCCAAAGGCCACGGCTGTCGCTTTGGAGGAGGCATAATGAAGCAGGTATGGAGGACATGTCACGTATAGTTGAAAACAATTCAACAATTGCAACTTATATTAAGTCAAACTCATATTGTCTAATTACAATTTATTTTCAAACATGTTGTAAAGTCTCACTGAAACTTTGAGAAATGGCGAAAGAAACAGACCAACACGTGTGCAGCATTTATAAATCTTATTATTCAACAATATTCACATTACAACATCAACACTGCTCTGCTAGTGACAGGTTCTAATAATCCCAATATATTGTATAGTTACTTTGTAATACATTATCGAGAGGCACTTCCAGTAAGTCTGGCAATAGAGGAGCTACAGTATTGTGTCTAAATTACAAAACAGTAAAAATAAATATTTTTCTAAAAGTTTTTTGTTATAATATACTTTTGAATCTGTACAGTATATATTTCTATACAAAGTCAAACAATGTTTAGAAATAAAATGTAATATTCCACTTAAACAAATACTGGTGAATGACACAATGTCCCCATCCTGTAGGTATTGCTACATGTGTTAAGTGCAAGATACTGGAGAGAAGAAAAGAATTGAATCTGTGAAGTGCCTGCCATTGAAAATATAAACATACCAGTCTTGTTTTTCTTGCTTTTAAGATGATGAAAAACAAGTTTGTTTTGGTTTCCCTTGTGACAAACAAGGAAAGCTGATGAATGTAGTAGCGTTCAAACAATGTAGACATACATACAGTACATACATGTGAACATGTGGCACAGGAGCATAGCCCCATTTTAAAATGACCGAAACAACAAACAATAGAAAAAAAAGGAATGTTTTTTGGTTTGAACCAACAAAAGTAGCTACAAGGGCTTTAGTCATAACTGAAGTGCTACTGCTGCCTATTGACACGGCAGTGAAATAACAACAGACAGCAAGGACCGCTCTGGACTGTTAGATGAATGTTAAAATGGTTATTATGTTGCTTTAATCTGTCCCGTCTTCACATGACAACTGTATATGCATATCCAGACGTCCTTCCCAAGATTTTGGATAACACTGACAAATAAGAAGATGCAAGAAAAATGCTCCTTTTAGGGCTCATGTTGTGCAAATCACAAAAAAGCACAGTTTAAAAAGTTTCTTTGGTTTGCACAAGTTAATCCAGTGTGCAGCAAGCCCCTTCTTCTCATAGTCATTCAAAATACACCACTGACATTGGCTTTGATAAACTAATATCATTTTGACCCTGTATGTTTGTTGCTTTCTGGCCCGGTTTTTACACAAAGAAGTTATAAAACTAGATTTATGAATAACTTGTGAATGTCTGCTAGAAACCACGACAACTCAGATCAAAAACAAAAAAAGTGACACACACAAATGTTGAGAGCCTGCTGGTAGTTGATATTACCAAGTACCAAATGGAGGGGAGTCAGACGAAATTTAAGAACAACACCCTCTAAAAATCTTGTTGTTGCTGACTTCTAGTGGTTTAACTTTTGATCTTGCTAAATGATGTGAAACACTGCTTTCCAGACTGTCGTTAAGTTACTGTGAAATGAGACCATATCAGTGGTTCCCATGTGTTAGGCCCTTTAACTAAATCAATTACACTTTTTTGGAAACAATGCTGCTGTGTTTCAATTTGTCAAAATTGTTCAAATTTGGATTATTTGGTCAACTGTTCCAGGCATCCCATTGGTTTCCATTCATTTGAATGAACATCAAGTCGCATTGTTGTTCTAAAGGAATGCAGTGTGATGGACTGTGCTAAAGGTTTTTATACTGTGGAGAAATAAATGAAAAACAATTGTCTGGCCTGGGAAATAAACATTTAGAAAATAGAAATATGTTAAGTATACATTTATGGCAAACATTGACACAATCACTAGTATGGTCCTTTCATTTCATTGCAAATTAACTGAAACCTGTTCTTAGAAGATTGTAGGAAACAACAAGTAGATAACTCCCTCATGTCTCACTTAAAAAAAAACTAAACAGCTTTGGATTATTAATTGAAAATAAAGCAAACCCAAAATGCTATCACAGCTTTGATTAAGTCTCTTTGATTGCTGCACTGAAATGAACACAGTAAGTGAGGCAGGGCTGAAAGGGGGATCAGGGGTGGGAGGGGTCCATTTTGACTAACTGGATCCCGAGTGAGCTTTAAATTCTCTGATCAGAGTTCAAGCAAATAAAGTGAAAGGAGTGAAAGGAAGTCTATAAATTCCCAGACGTACAGTAGAAGTGGAGCATGGGATGATACAAATGTAAGATATAAGAAGAAAAAAATTCATAGCAAGAGGATGCACATTAGACTGCAAGTGAAGCATCAATATACTTGTATGGTGCGTCAAGTATTTACAGTGCAGGAGCACAAGCCCATTCATGTGGGCTCATATGCCTGTTGTTTGTTTACCGGTGGCAGGATGCTTGCAGAGCTTTTTACAGTATTGGTTATTTTTAGAATAACTGAAGATTAAAAACTATGTTGCTGTACAGAGCTTCAAAAAAAGAAAAAAAAAGACCCCGGTCGATGCCTCACATGACCCACAGATGTGACGATCAGTCGAGTATCAGCTGGTGTTTCCAGATCATTTCTACTGCTACAGGTAGACTTATAGTGACAAGCCAATGCAATACATATTGTCCAGGTGGGGACTTGGATACGTCCAACTCCATCGTGCTGTATAAGCTACACTGCTGCACTTTGTGTTGGCCGGTCATTCAGGTGTGAGATATCCCTTTTCCTTTTCATTTTCTCGGTTGCCAAGCAACATTATGGATTTTTATTTCGTCTGGTGCTTCCTGTCTAATTCACTTCAACACTGGGGGTACAACTTTCTTGTAATAAATTCACTTTATTACAAGAAAGTTTGTTAGATCTTTTAGACCACAAATAAAGCTAGACATCTTGGTGTCATCATGGATTCAGACATACATTTTAGGTGCCACACTACGACAGTTATTAAATCAGCAAACTATCTATCACCTTAAGAATCAATCAAAAATGAAAACACTGGAGTTGCAGCAGGATTTAGAAAAACATCTCCATTCATTTATCTTCAGTAGGCTCTCTCTAATAGTTGATCAAACAGCTGGTTCTGAACAGAGTCCTCACTAAGACCACAAGAGACGGTCCAGTGAGCAGATCTTTGCTCTGAGTTCCTGAATGTAAAATAATTTATTTTGAAATACTACTGTTGGTTAGTAAAGCACTGAATGATTTAGGGTCCAAAAACATTTCTGATCTGCTGCTCCTTTGTGAAATGCCCAGACGTCTCAGATCATCTGGGACATTTGACACAAAAGTCAAAACTACACACAAAGAAGCAGCATTCAGTTTTTCTGCACCACATATCTGGAACAGACTCTTAGAGAAACAGTTCTCCAATTAGTGTGTCTTATAAATCAGGGCTTAATAATGTTCTGTTTTCCAGTTTAATATTATTCTATTTGAGCTTTTTCTTTTTTAAATCTTCCATTTTTATTTAATTTCCCATTTAAATGTTTTTTTGTATATTGCCTTGTATCTATTTTCTTAATGTCTTCCATGTCTTATGTGAAGCACTTTCAGTTGCTTTGTTGGAAGGTGAGAACTTGCCTTTCCTCTTAAGTAGACAAACAATAAGCACATGCTTTCTTTTTCATAGCAGTAAAAGAAAGCTCAACCACTGCACACTGTTGTAAGTACAGTGAATAAGCAGTCAATGGCATTATGTTGCACGGTTTAGCCCTCCTTTGCACAATGGACGTTATGATAACAGTGCAAGGGATACAGCTGAGGATTTAGTATTAACGTTAGCTCAACTCGAATTGAGATAAGGAATTGGGGCACAGCCAGTAAAAATGTAATGTCTGTAAACAAGCCTGTTAAATTATTGCTTTGTCTGTTTGTGACTAATGCTTAATGGACTAGTTGCATTGCGACTATATCGTATCCTTGGTGGATGTTTGTATTTCTATCTTATGCTGGGGTTGCCGCTTGAACTTTTCCTCCGTGGCAATGTGTTTTTCTCCGTCTCATCATCTCAGGTAGTGATCAGTTATCGACCCTAACCCAGGACCTCACCCGCCACCAGCAACTTACATGGCTTCAAATGGTCTGTTTAGTATATTGTGTCTGAATACTGGAGACTTAAGGGTTTCCAATACTCCTGTACACCTCAGCTAATCATTGAGGGATTTGCAACTGCGATGTTGCAAATTGCTAACATGCTAAAGAGCTAAAACAAAATGTACAAATCAATACTGCTTAAATGCTCCTGACAAGTACCTGCTACAGAAAGTGAACACACAACGTATCGTTAAATCTCTGGATCTGAATCCCCAGAGTTGCTTATCGAATGTCAGATAAAATCCCACCATACCCCATATTTTAAATCCAACCGAACTGGCTCACCATCAAAGAGTTACATCTCGGGGAATTTACTCAGATGTGAAAAAGATCTGAGACCCGCTGACCCTTCATAAGTAGCTACAAGTCAAGCTAAAAGGCTTCTCCCTCTCCTCCTTCCTCTTTCATTAGTCTCATTACTGAGGCTGTTCTCCTGGTACACACTTTCCTCCATCACCACCAATCAGAAACTGAGGACATCAAAGGAGAGCACAGACACAGCTTGTTAACTCATACTCTTTGTCATCAGTAAGGACTACAAATGGAGAAGAAAGGGTCTGCTAACTTATGATTTCAGTGGAACTTTCTATTACGCTACTGCACTTTGGATTCTTTAAAAATAAACCACGCAAAATGCATATTTCATCTTCAGATACAGCTTGTGTCAAAGTACATTTCTCTCCTTATAGGCAAGTCAAATTCTCTCATTCTGGCTTCTTTATTTGCTGTCTTTGATTTCCTCAGTGTCGGTAGATGAAACCCTGATTACAGACAACAGCAATTGAGATTATAACAAATTAATGATTTAGATCTGATTGAGTCTTGCAGATAGTTTCCTGAGGGTACACAGCACCCCCCGGGATGCCAGTAGGCTCTTCGTTATGTCTTATTGATGTAAATCCTCTTTGGAGGTGTGGAAACTTGACCTACATACCAGGCTATACATGATATTGCAAAGAAAGAAGAAAGAATTATTGTCATTATTGAATACATTACTGTCAAAGTAAGAAAGCATAAGTTGGGAAGTGGCATAAAATGTGGACACAAATGATATTTTCTTAGAAAAACCTTATTACCTTATTAGCTGTTTTGAGTATTGTAATGTGAATGTGATTAACAGCATGATTTGCTGTGTTGGGGGATAGGGACCAATGGGAGGCTGACATTGAGAGCAGGCATAATTAATTGTCATACACAGTATAATGTGATCAATAATCTTGTTTCTCTTGTGGTTTCTTGAAGATTTGGAAAGTCTCAGTAGACATGAAAAAAAATAGGTCAATTAATAGCGCCGCAAACAGAAAGATACAGAATATCCTGAAGCGGTGGCAAGTAAAAAGAGAAGGAAACTGCAAGTCTTCCTTTGTTTCATTTTCTCTGCAGGTTTCTGGCTTCCTGAGTTATGTGGCCTGGAAACGTGTAGGAGTGCTGGACTGACTCTGAGTAACAAAAGGCAGGGAGAAAAGCAGGGACCAACATTGTTTTACATGAAGAAAAAACAGTTTTGTATGTTTTTCCTTGAGCGAGTGTAAAGCTTTTAGAGCAACAGGGTTCTTTGTTAAACTTCCTATCTGTTATGAGTACAACATGTGTTTCTACAGTCGCTGCATGTGTATATGTGTCTGTGAAGCTTGTGTGGGTCTATGTTTGTATACACAATGGACTACAACTGGCCCTTTTTTTTCCGTCGCCTACTGAAATCCACACGACTGAGCCTCAGTGGACACAACTTTTTCCCTGGCTTTCATCCCTTTGTCTTCAAGGAGAAAGGACTTGTTACACATCCTCAACCCGCTGGGTGGCTCTACAGTGTGCTGATAACACAGCAGAAGCAAAAAGCGGGGGATGTAGGGTGACAGTGTATTACTCACTGGTGGAGTGAATCTGTGAATCACCGTGGATGGCCTGTAGTGCATGATGGGCAGCCTGGGTAAGGGCAGGGCAGCAGATCCAGACTAAAACAAATACTACAGCAAAAACAAGTACAGTCCCAATCATTCTCTTTTTTCTTCTTCTTCTACTAGTCTGCTGTCACATCATCTTTTGCTCATCTCATCGCTCTCTTCTCATCAGATGAACTGGGCATGCATCATCCCTGTCCTCCCAGTTTTTGTTAGGCACATATTACCCAAAAAAATCTTCTACAGTGTTGTGTCAAAGTGATGTGCTGGCTACCATATCAAGAGTTTAGTTAGGAAAGAAACAAAATTGTTAAGATAACGCTCAGATTCCTGGTTATAAGAGGAGGTCAAAGTTCATAATATTACTCTGGATCCTCCTCTTTTTCCCCTGAAGTCTCTGATTGAAGATTTTCTTCTTCCTCTATAGTCGGCACCTCTTCCCTTTCATCAAGGCCGCCAATCGACTCCTCCTCTTTGCTGGCTTGCTCCTCCTCTTCCTCATGAATGGCTGTGATTGGATCGGTGGGGCTGCCGATGCAGTTCGGGTCCCCTCTCTCAGCCTCTTCCATGGCCTCTGCTGCAATGACTCTTTTCCACATTTCATGGTTTTCCAGAATATGCTGTGTTATCTGGCAAAACACTTTCCTCCTGCTCAGCTTTTTGGTTTCTCTTTGCTCTGTCAGACACAAAGTCAACAGTTAGACAACATCCTGGGAAAATTGGCCATGACGTTGCTTTCTTGCCAAGAGTTGGATGAAAGGATTTCTACACTCTGATGTCTGCACATTAAATATGAAGCTACAGCCAGGATCCTGTTAACAGCTTATCATCAAGAGTGCAAACAAGGTGAAACAGCTTGATTTACTGTCCATAGTTTAGAAAATTGGCCAACAGAACATCCAAGAGCCTCTAATCAACAAGTCGTATCTCGTTAGTCTGATACATCCGATTGTTGCGTGGCAACCTCACATTAACAAGACTACAATACATTTCTGTTTCTTACAGATTAAAGAAAAAAAATAGTTTCATTCTTATTGTTGAGTTTTAGCAGCGCTGGTAAGCTGATTTCTTTAATAAAAAAAGTTTACCCCTGAACAGGTTTAGGCTTGCTGTTTCTCCCTGTTTCCTGTCTGTATGCTAAACTAAGCTAAGCTAACCATCTCCTGGCTCCAGCATCATATTATCACAGAAAGACATGAGTCGTATCCCCAAAATGTCAAACTATTTATTCAAATGGATCATTTGATATGTTGGAATCTCTGTTGGCATTATTTCCAACTATATCACAGTTGAATGAAGTGGTCAAGTGTTACGATTGTAAATAAGATAATTTCTATTTAAAACAATGACAGAGACAGATCTGTGAGAAATATAAAGAGGTTGTCATACGGGAGGTATCAGAACTTGTTGATGCGTCCTCATCTGCCATATCCTCCTCTTCTGTATCATGTCCGTCCTTCGCGTTGTCTGGCTCCGTCTCTCCCTCAGGTAGGTCAACCCAGCGTCCCGGCATAAGAGCAGCAGAGTCATAGGATGAGCACAGAGGTCCCACGATGTGAGTGATGAATGACTCCTGTAGTTTAGCAAGCTGCGGAGCAGAGCGGTCCATGAATGGGCTGATGGGAAGGCCAAGGTTGGCCTCTTCGTCACCCTGGAAGGGTAAAAACATGGCAAATGTGTGAGAAGCACATGATAAACTGTGAATGTGCTGGAAAATGGAACACACACACTTATTATATTTTATTATGATAACATTTCAAGACAGGAGTTTTACCCATTGCAGAGCTGATACATGCATTAAAACAATTGTAAAAAAAATAGTCCTCACTGTCTGCTTTGTTAGTGATATTTAAATTGTTGTTTACAATTGTTAGAATTACAAGTCAAAAAACAGTAGTCTGCAGAAGTCTCTAACAAATTCCTCATAGTCCAATCCCGTAAGTCTTTTGACTATTCTATTTCTGTTCAAAGGGAACATCCAGTTGCACACATCAAACACTTGCTTAGGGTTCCCCAAGCAAAAAAAGTACATTACTATCTTCGCAGAGGGGCTGTTATACAATTGAGCAGATGTGCTGACTTTTTACTGTTAAGTCTAACAAAACCATAACGCTAGTGTTGTTTTCAGCTGGTGAATCTGTGTGTGTGTGTCATCTTGGCAAAACGTGGGTCGAGAGACACTATTTTTCTTTAGGGGACCAAGCCCCGAACAGCATACGCCCCAAAAGGCCTTGTTCTTGGCTTGTGATCGTTGCCTTCATTAGTTGCCCCTTGACAGCTGTGAAAGCAGCAATACTAGGAGCCAGGTAATCGGACACCACACTAGTCTGTCTGAATGCTAATAACTTAAAAGTGTGATTTCGAGAGAGATTTATAAACATACTTGTTCGTAGAACTCGTTGACAATCCCCTCTGTCCACTGCAGGTGCAGCTCATTGCATTTCAGCGGCCCGTTGACATCAGCCAGCTTGATGCACATCTGGCACACCAGCATTCGGTCGTTTTCGTTGGTCCAATCAATACCAGACACCCCTTCATCACCCACCTGAGGAGATGTGCACAGGAAGGTTTGTGTAAAAAAGAAAAACACAGCTCTGGATTGTCGAGAATTCCCCACTGATTGGTTTTCAGTTTGAGTTCCGGACTAAAATACTTTTCTTTTATTACAGGAAAAGAACAAATTGACTAACAGGAGCTGAGAACAGACAATTATTGCAGATAGACGATGGATGGTCACTTTTTTTGTCCTACATTTTATTATACAGATTTTTACCTTTGCATTAAACTCTGCAAGGAAGTCAAAGTGCTTTTTGAGGTCAGTCGCCAGAATGGCTTCAATGACTAAGAAGCGGAAGCGCTTGAACTCCACATGTTCAAGGTTAGCCAGGAAGTTATACTCGGGTCGAGACATGAAGAGGTTCCACGCTGATGCTGCATGGTGGTTTTCCAAGACTGAACGATCATTGTACAGAAGAGCCTACAATGGAATGTCAGAGGAGAAAAAATGAAATTAATATTCAGTCTTGGCATTCAAGATGTAAGCGGCTATGTGTTTCACCATCGAAAGTTTTTGTATTGGTTGTGAATTGCTGTCTCGTAGTGGTTGAGCTTATTGGTCTTTTGATTGGTACATACACTGCAACATATAAATACTCTTCTTCATAGCATCTAAACTGAGCTCCTATTGTAAAGAGTGTTACCTGTGGTGCACTAGTAGCTACTAGAAAGGCGTTGGTTCTTCCAGGGTGGTCATAATCGTGCATGGCAGCAGCTACATACAGGGCCATGAGTTCCAGACCAGGGATAAGGCCGGCGAGGGAGCCATAGCCGTCTTCCAGCACAGAGTTCATCTTGGACACAAGGAAGCCTGCGGCACCAGGATTATTGCCATTCTCTGAGTCTACTGGCAAAAACAAAACACAGCACTCTCCCCAGTCACTGATGGTGCTCTTTGCAAAAATACTGCCACCCCATTGGCTGCTGTACAACCTTGTTTTGTTGGACTTATTCAGGAAAAAACTTTCAGCATATTGACTTAATACATCTACAGTATCTATCAACAGGATGTTGTTGACTATAAAATGAGTCATAAGTGACAAAACAATATCATGCCACAACAGGTGAGAAAATAAAATAGATTCGGTCTATAAATGTGATGGTAGAATGACCAGGAGGAATGCTATCAGACTGTACTACTGGATTTGTAAATGAACACTAACATGGGAACAATTACAGGGAAAACTAAGTTTGCATACTTTTCTATTTTTCTTAACCTGTATGTATGAAACATCCTCACCAGTGTGTATCCCATTCTCAGTGAGCAGAATGGGTAGGCCCGGTACAGGCTGAGTGGTGAGGTACCAAACAGCATGTAGCACGTCAGTGGCATGGATCCGGTTGTGATCTGGGGAGAGTCAAATAAAATGCTTATTTACATCACTAGAGGGCAGTCAGGTCACTGTTATCAAATTCCAGCTGAAGCAGTTTTAAACATTCTTTTTTTGCAATGTGGTATTTTTTTAGTGTAAGATTTAAGTGTAACACTATCAATACCGACAATAACCGAAGCCCCTTCCAGACAAGGAATATACCATTGCTGAAATAATGGCCTTCTGACGTTTAATATAGATCTATTTTATGGGAAGGTTTCATGTTGACCCATGTTTAAATATGAGTTAACACAAAATCGACAATGGAGACAATGCTCCTATGCTATGTGGCATGTAACTCAGCAATACATGTTTTTGACAGTAAATGTAGAGGACTGAGGCTGTTGACTTGGTATCACATCTGTCTGAGGAAGAGCAGTCCAGACATTTTTACAAAAGTGGAATGTCCCCCTGAAACTTTGTTAAGTATAAAATTGAATACCACATTATAAAATAGTACATGATATTCCTGCCAACTGTGAACAATCACATTATGACATATTACTAAGCCAGAAAGTAGGTCTGGTGATTTACTACTATGATTTATAGTTACATTACATTACATCCCCCTCGTGGCAGATAAAGGTAATGCTGGATATCAATATTTTACTTGAAGAATTTGATACAAATGGAGATCTTCTACTCACAAGGAATGACCCTGTATCCGTTCTCCAAAGCATGGAAGTAGTTCATGAACTCTTTTACAGGAATTCTGAAGGTCTCAAAAAGACCTGTGTCCTCAAAGAGCTTATAGGAAACCTGGGATGGAACATGAGGAAAACACACCGAGTCATATATCATCTTTGTAGAGGTTCAGACGTAAAGCTGTGTCAAGTCCCTTCCCATTCCACAGCACACCTTTTCTCATAGAAAGGTTGAGTATCTGTTCACACAAGATTGTTTTTGGAACAGATGACGTCTTGGCCAACACTGCATGTCTGATTTTTGCTTTCATTTTCGAGGATTGTTGTGGCTGCAAGCTTAAAATGTAAATCCAGTCTTCCCATTGCCTGCACTGACTCTCTACCACATTAAGCTGCTAACTGCATACATTAAAAAGTGTCCATCATTATGAGATCATTTTAATAGAAACAGTATTGATGTATTTTCATGACATAAATGTCATCTGGGTTTCAACATTTCCTCACTAATTGGTGTTTACCTGACTGAGGATGCAGCCTGTCTTGCCATGAGTCTTCTCCACGAGACGGAAAATGGGAAAGTTCCAGTTGTTGAGTTGACTCATCAGAGGCTGCAGCGCTGTCAATGCTAAAGGCTCTGCGGCCAAGATATGTTTGTCCTACCAGGTAAGAGGAGAGGTCAGAAACACACTTGCAAGTACAGTAAAATAACTTTTATGTCACCACAGTTTCATCTGTTGGTCCAACCGGCTTGGACCAATATGTAGATATACATTATTAGACTGCACCGCTGCTTGGTCTTCTAGCATTATGCGAAAGCATTTTCAAAAATATGATGTTAATTGAGTAGTATTTCTATGACATTTAGGACATTGGATATATAATTGTAATAATAATCCTAATCAAAAGATATAATCTCCCCGTCTTTGGAGGGATTGAAAGCACATTAAAGCACATAAAAGACCCTTTTCCCGTTACTAAATTAAGCTTCCATGATTGCCTACCTCTGGTGATGGCAGGAGTGGGTGAAGAACGATGTCCTCTGCCAGATACTCCCTACAACCTTCCTTTGCTTCAGTCAGCTTCTTGCCTCCCTCACCCTCTTCTTCATTCTGTGCAAAGTCACTGCTGTCACTGTGGTTGGTCTCATAGGTGCTGTCGTAGGTGCTGTCATAGTCCGACGAAATGATGGCACGCTCGTCTGTGAAGACATTACACATGTCAGACGTGCTCTTTAATGTCGCCATGTAATAATTAAACAAAGATGCAATGAGGGCAGTTGTGGAGAACAATAGTATGAGTGAAACAAAATGTCAACTTAGAAAGAAAGATGGAAGAATAGTCTATATTCATGAACCAGATTCAATTCTAAAAGCGTTTTCTTGTATATCACACTCATAGGCTGCTATCACAGGCTGTGCTTGCTACCCATTTACCTGGATGGGGTATTCTGTCCCCTTTGTCGACGGATTCTACCCTGTGGTTTAGTCGATTGTTGAACGGCCTGCCACAGCTGATGGAAAGAGAGCAGAGGAACACCAACCATTCACAGGAGAAGCCAGTCCATCCGGATCATTCTCTCTCATTTGATAATCAAAACCAGTCCTGTTCCCCTCAGCGCAGACTGATGATGGACTCATTTCCCTTATTTACACACATATACTCCAACACAAATTGAAACTGTCTATATTTATAACTGCTCATCAAAGTGTAACCGGAGAATTAATCCAGTGTGTGATCGCATGTATGTTACCTGCCGCAGAGTGATGGAGGCCGCCAGTAAGGGGTGGTGGAGCTTGGGGCGCTCTGACTGTGAGTTAAGGCTCTGTGGTGGCTCTTGTGGGCCACAGAGCCTTGGGTTTGCTCTGTCAGGGGCCCGGACAGCTCAGGAAGCTGCACTGAACATGTTTTGATGGTAGGGCTTAAGATGGGCGTGCCCTGGGCTGGAGGAGATGGGCACGGAGAGCCTAGAGGTGATACGATGGAGGGGGGGACAGCTGAAAAAGAGAGCGATACTGACTCTAATGTTTCAGTCGTTCTGTGATTTGCTCTTGATACTAATATTCATCTATTTTTGAATTATGTGCAATGAATAGTCAAGCTGAGAAGAATTTTCATTGGACATTTTCTTTTCCAATTTAAAACTAGTGCAAACAAGGATGTCTTCCACCCATGTAATATACTCAACACTTCTCAGTGTGTTAAGTACACACACACACCCACACACACACACACACACACCTGGTCTTCCCAGTGGTTTGCTGTAGAGGTGGTTGGAGGTGATGACAGAGGCAGCACAGGAGGCAGACATGGAGCGACTCTTTGAGATGGTCATCATCACTGAGTTGTTCCATGATTCACTGATTTGATGTAAGAAAACCATCACTGTTACAGTTTAAAAATACAGTCGTCCTGCTGATTGTAGTGTATGAGTGAGTGAGGATTACCTGTCTGTGGTGTGTTTGATGCTGGCTGAGCGGTCTCGGCGTACAGGGCCCGGCTCTAAGGTAGGCAGCCCTGTAGCTGAGGTGGTCGTGGTCCAAGTTGACGAGATTCTCCTCAGAAATCCTGGGGGCAGACTCCGTCTTAGACGCTGTAATAAAGATAAACAAAAACATGTCTGCAATCAAAAGGAAACAACACAGATATGGCCTTATGCTGCAATGGTGTCATTCTCCATCATTGTTTGTGATCTTGTTTCATCTTTTAAACAACAGTGTTTTAAGAATGACAGGAAAGGTTGAAAAAGAGCTCAGGTAACATGTACTCTATGACCATAAAAAAGTCAAATACCCTAAAAGTAACAGACAGTTTGCAAAAACTAGAGGAAGATACAGTACCTTACAAATATTGTTCTACTTTGTACTTCAAACGAAATGTCAGCCTCAGGAACATGTTTTAACCAATAAACAGAGCTTTATTTAGCTGCAGAAACATAAAGACATCAAACTAGAGGGATGCCATATTTGTTATTCCAGCCCAATCCTGTTTTTTAAAAGTACGTAGATGACAGAATGGTAAGTTTCCTCTGTGGTGTCAATCTCTCTCTCTCTCTCTCTCACACTCACACACACACACACACACACACACACAGGACTATAGATGGCAGCAGAGGATTTAACTTCTACTGAAGCAAAGCATAACCATCCCTCTTTGTCTGTTCACTTCTTAAGCAGATAAACACCCACACACACACACACACACACACAAACACACACAACTTCCTAGTGCTCTGTGGTACACTTTCCTCCTGTTGTCGAGAAAAGCTCATCAAAGTAATCTATTATTTGAAGAGACCGAGGAAGAAAGAGTGAAAGGACATTTTGTGGTAACCAATTACTGTGAACGTCATGTCTGCTTGTGAATGTATAACTGTGAGGGAATACAGCTTTAAGTGCAGATCTGAAATATCTGTAATGTAGCTGACAATAATATTCAAAGACTTGCTGTTGGCAGTGATGGATTGCTGTATGTCAAGGTGGACATTTTTACATAAAGTCTCTTTATTTGCATACAACAGCTAAATAAATATAAATCACTATGGTATGCTTCGGGAAATGTGTTGCTGTAATATGAGATATTTTGAAGACAAATATGTGCACCAGAAGTGTGATAAAAAGGAGATGCAATACACTTGACATATGCTGAAGTTAAATTTGTTAGGATGCCTGTCCGCTCTTAGTGTGTGCTCCCCTGTTTCTCCCCTCCTGTCTGTTTTGTTATTGTGGGCCATGTGCTTAATGTTTTGTTTTTGTCAGCCTACAGTTTCCACCCCCGGTTTCCGCCCACGGCCAAGCCCCTCTCCTTTGGCTCAGCTGGGGCTCATTCCAGTGAATACCACCAGCTGATTTAAGGACCAGGCATATTAGGAGAATAAAGTCCTCACTTTGATTTTGAAAACTGCTGCGTGAGCATGCGTTTGGGTCCTCCAGACCACACACACCGTAACAAAATTGCTCCCCCTCATTTAACAAGAAATGTAATGTGTGTAAACGGGGTAGAACAACATTTTGCTGCCACGTTAAGGTACGTCAAAACGAGATAAACAAATGCACCTCAGTCATGAACATTTCTTTTTTTTTTCTGTTTGGACCTTCACAAGAGGACATCACAAGTGAGCTGAACCCTCAACTTTAACCGTGGCTTTATGCAGACTCACGGATCTCCAATGAGCTAAAAGGAGACGGTATCTCATTGAGTTTCACGACATGGGTCGAGCAGTTGAGTGCACCAAAGGCAGCGTTAAAGCCTCCTGGTGGGCTATCCTGCATTGCATCACACGCTGTGTTTAGTTTCCTTGCCGCCTGAACTGAACACACACATTTTTGAAGCACTGGCCTTGTAAAACATTAAAAAGCCCTCTGGAAGCCTGTGCGTCATTGTTCGCCTCATTAGAGGCACACGCTACGCCAGCAGTGACGGAGAAAATGGAGGTGATGGCTGCAGGAAGAGGTTCATCAGAGTGTGTGTGTGTGTGTGTTGACATGTTCTGCAGCAGACAACCCAACTTGCTTTTGATATAACTGGGCCTGTTTCTATGAACACACATATCATAATACCTCTAGCGTCACTAACTCAGAAATATTTTTGTTTGTAATATTTTATGATGGTACACATTATTTTAGTCTAAAGGGAAACTCCAACAACTACTACATATGGAAAAATGGTTGCAGGAGGAGCTGCATGAAATCTGATCAAGGGGTTGGACACTACAGGGTCCGGGGGTGTCGAGTTAAAAAGATATGAGCATGCCAGACCTCTTGCACACGCTCCTCATTTCTGCTTTGGCTGCAATAACACCCACCAATTTTCAACAGAACTGCCGGTGGTTGAGATGCATTATACACAAGCTTTTGACAAGGAAGGAGAAAAACGATATCTCTGCTGGTGCTGCATTAAATTTTATATTTTTTTCTTGTCAAATGTGAGTCTCACAATGTCATAATAGAGCAATACTAAAGCTTCAGAGTACTCTTTTCAAATTAAGTGATATTGGATTGTGATGCATTGTAAGCAGCTCAACCAAAATACGATTTCTACTTCTCAGATAATATAATATGAGCAATTTAGAGGTGTGAGGAGGTGAGAGGATATTTGTTATTGCACAATAAGAAAAAAAAGCTAAAATAATTTCTTGTTTCTTTCTAATCTTTTGAATCACCTTGTGGTCCTGACCCTCAGGTTTATTTTTCAATCTGTAATAATCAGCTTTATACAACAGACCACAGTTGTGATTGAGCGCAATTATTATAATTCCTACAATCAGTCTTGGGGCAATTAGTCATTCTAGACGGCCAATCATCGCTTCCTATTAACTGGTGAGTAAACTTCCAATTGAAATCCTTACATCAAAATAAAAAATTGGAGTTTGCCATTGGACACTGAACCAAAGACACAAGAATGAACAAAAAAACATTTTTAAGGAAGCCAAACATCTACCTTTGGAATGGCCAGTCTCTCTGCTTTTTCTGGCCCCTCCTCAGAGTCAGAGCAGGTGTGTGTGTCTGCAGGGATGCGAAGCCGGTGGAGTGGCTGGAGGCTGATCTGGGTGCTGAGGAGGCTGCTGACGGCCTTCAGAGAGCTGCAGGTGTTAGGGGGCAGCGAAGGGTCTGCCAGCAGGTCTGAGATCAGACCGTGGGCCTCTCCCATCACCGCGATGTCCACCACCACGCTTGTGCTCGAAGACTGGAGAAGAGGAGGAAGAGATAGAGATCGAAAATTAGATAATCATTCTTTGTGTAATGCATTGATGATGCAGTGAACAAACGTCACACTACACTGACGCACACAGCTTCTTTATCTTACCTGAGAGAAAAAGAGGATATGTGTTTGTGTGTGTGTGTGTGTGTGTGTGTGTGTGTGTGTGTGTGTGTGTGTGTGTGTGTGTGTGTGTGTGTGTGAGCATCTGTCTTTATACTAAATTAAACATTTTACGGTCCCAGAAGGAACAGACTTTTACATCCTGTCTTATGTCATGTGATGTGAAAGTCTTAAAATGTGATCGAAAATAAAGCTAGTAGTATGATGACTTCATGCATTGAACATGTAGAGGTTAGTAACAACAGTGTTAAACACATCATAGCAATAAAAACATCAATAGACCTACAATATTCCTATAAAGAATAATACACTCCATTCCAGCGCCACCCCTCACTGCCTACGTTGAGCTGTCACAGATTCATCATATTGACTGATAAACCCAAAGGCCCATCTATGTCAAAGGTCAATCATGTTAGGTTTCAGTAATGGGTTTCAGCATTAATGTCACAATTTGCTAATCAGCTCATTTTTAGCGTATAATCAATGTCCAGACACTTTGAAACGCATGTATACACACACACACACACATGTATATATGTGTACAGTATATATAAGTGCATGCATGCAACATTTAGCATTCAGCAAAGTTAATCCATATGAATGCGTCATAAGCTAAAGAACACATGAAATAGAAGTAGTCGATTCTGTAGACTTTAGATGTAACTCACACATTGCAATCATAGAAAACGTGAATGTTTTCGATCGTGTAAGGAGGATTTTTTTAACAGTCTACAAAGTTAAAATCAGTAATAATGAATAGACGTGTTTATTTATCACAGTTGTCAGCAATGAGTTAAATTGTGTTTTTAAGATGTATTATAACACATATTTTCAACAACTCAAAAAACTAAGTGGTTTGAGCTGTGTCGATAAGTAACCCTAACCCTAACTCAACCCACAAACAAAATAAACTAAAACTTGTTTGACTGTACCAAAAGAGAAGTTGATTTACAAAAAAAACCCAATATTTTCATATTTCTGCTGCAGCTTCTGTGGAATCGGCGAAAACACATAAAGGAAAATGCACTATTTGGTAACAACATAGAAGAGACACCTGCAACGAGGACTGCAGAGAGAGTTGGAGGTGAGTGAACTTTGTAAGTCAGCTGAGCTGCGGCTCCCCACTGAACCCTGGATGAACCGTGTTATGAAACAATACTGTCAAACTCGTGGCTGATCACACAGTTTGTCTGTTTACTTGCCATTCTTAGATATTTTTTCAAAGTTGTGTTTCTCCCACTTATGCCTGTGGTGTTGACACTTCAAGATACAATCATAGAGCTTTGTGTGTGTTTAAAATAATCTTGGGAATGACTGGACTGGAATGGAAAGCTAAAGTTTTTACTAACGTGATTGGCAACGTCTTTCTTCAGCAAAACACTGGCGATGGATATTGATTGCCGATACAAGTGATGAATCAAGTTTTTTTTACCAATACAGAAACTTGTTTGCATAATTTTCACTGAGACATATTAAGAAAATAAATAAATATACTTCTCAGAAGACACACACGACAAGCAACAGTACAAAAACAGAACAAAAAACAAGTTCCTTTAAACCAGGAACTATCTAATTAAAAAATATGTAATAAACAAGATTGCAAATTTGTGCTCCAGACACATTTCAGTTGGTTCATTACCCAGGGATGTGTGTTCATGCCTCAAGTTTAAGGAAGAAATATAGATATCCCCGCTAATGTAGCTGCGTCTACTCTTGACAGCTAGAGGAAAGCAACCAAAAAGAAAATGCTCTGAATGTAAAAAGAAAAAGTTTTGAAATGGAATAACAGGAAAGCTCAAGGAGCAAATTGCTGATTGCTAGGATGGGTTTATAAAGACATTCAAACTAGCCGTCGAGTTTTCTCATCTTCCAATCCTGCTCTCCTCCTGCATCCTTCTCTCCCCCACTGTGCCAACACATGAAGCAAATAAGCTCACGTGATCCCTCCATCCATAAGCCTTCAGCCTCCCATCTGCCTGCCTCCCGAGGCTACTGGGCTTGGTGACGAGCAGCAACCTCTGCTTTTGGCTCTCTGCTTGTATCTGTGTCTTTTGTACTTCTTACTCGCCATCACCTGTCTCTGTACTTACTCTAAGCAAAACAAAAAGCTGGTGGAGTACATGGGAACGCATCACATGTAACAGCAGAACCACCCATCTGTTTTTAAACAAAGTGACAGATGACTCCAAATGTTTCTTCAATAAACAGATCGCATGAGCTCTTTAAAACATGTCACAGCTTAGAGCTGTGCTGTGATGAGTAAATGCATCAAGCACCTAGGAAGATAGTTTCCAGGAAGAGCGCGTGTCTGTATGTGCGAGTGTGCATGTGTCACCTCAACCTGAACAAAACCCATTAGACCACTCCAGAGCTTTATGACATCCTGCTATTGTGACATTTACCTATTACCTGGCAGTAATGGTCTCTGTTCAGCTAATGTCAGGGAGAGAGTGAGATAGAGGGAGATATATGTGTGTGAGTGTGTGTGTGTGTGTGTGTGTTTTAGGAGCTTTTCATCTGTTAGATTTCTGATATTTGAGCATTTAAAAAAAAAGAACAAGCCTACGGTATATATGTACATTTGCACGCTCATTCAGTGCGACATGCATAAGCATTTGAGCTGATGGAGTGTTACAGAGCACCGTTCTGGTAGAAACAACGTGGAGAGGCAAGGCGAGTAAGAAGGTTATTGATTCCTCCGAGCATAAAGGCCCACAGGAGACAGCAGGCAGAGCAATGGTCAATGGGTAAATCAACACAGGGAACAGATGAGTGTATACACAACCACACGCACACACACACACACACACACAGGCATGCATGTACCAGAATTGGCCCTTGGGACTCTGTCAGGCTTTCAGGGTAATACAGTACATGCAGTGCACATAAAAATGGGTCATAATCCTTCAACAAACGCAGTGCAGTGTAACAGAAAACAATATTAAAAGACTGGTATATGATGATGAAATAAGTAAAACAGGATCTTTGTACAACAAGCTCCCAAGAATAGAACCACTGATTTGGATCTCTAGTCAAAGCCGATAACATCATCAATGTTAAAAGATAAACAAGTATCCATTCAGAGAAAGGGATATATACAAAATGTGAACTTTAAAAGTTTATAGAATGACTCATAATAATGAGTCAATACATGTCTGACATCTAAATAAACAGCTTTATAGCAGTTATTGGTGGACTATTTCATCCAAGTAGATTTCATTATATTGTCTGTTAGCCAAGAAAAGTAAGAAAGGAGCAGTGCTGAATAAATAAATTATTCAGCACTGGATATCCCCTCTAATATTTGTTTCTCTATTAAATTACCTTTATATTTGATCATTTAAAAAGGTAGCCTAGCACAAAAAACTTGAATAAGGAAGTCCACACAGAGTCCACTCAGGTTACGAAACTGAAGACAACTCAGGCATTTAATATTCAATTTTGATTACAGTCACATGCCTGAACCACGCACACTATTCGACTATTTCCTTTGTTTATGTTGTGTTCATGGTGATGTACTCTCTCACTCCCTTTCTCTCTTCCCCTCTTGCAAGTATTATCCTCCAGTGTCCTACATCCCGTCTTCCTTTTTCTCATATCTGTCTTTTCCCCTTTCCCCACTATTTCAGTTCTCACTCTACCCCCCATCCCCCAGCCCTCTACTGAGAAACAGTAAAGGAGATATGTAGGCAGATCAGGGAAAAAGGCAGATGGTGAGAGCGGAGACAGGGAGATAGAGAGCGACACAGAGAGACAGAGGAAGAGAGTGATGGGACTATGGAGAGAGAGAGGGGAGCTGAGTCCACAGGCAGGCCAGTCAAGTGAAAAAGAGAACAGCTCACTCGAGCAGGCCAGCTGAGCTCCTCCACAGACTAATCTACAACAACTGTAAATACAGCACTACAGTGGGGCGCTGCCCATTGTTTCTGTACTGCTACACCAACTATGCAGAAAAAAAGTAAAACTTTCACACCTCTCGCTGCTTTCATATTAATGCTGAAGCAGTAGTAGCCAACAAAACATGCCAGAGTCCAAGTTCATGTTATGGATGATGATTGCAGAATGGCAAACAGTTGCAAGGCTATTGATCATTAACACGTATATCTATTGATTTGGTAAGTACAGGACGG
Organism: Cyclopterus lumpus; assembly: GCF_009769545.1. Taxonomy (NCBI): domain Eukaryota; kingdom Metazoa; phylum Chordata; class Actinopteri; order Perciformes; family Cyclopteridae; genus Cyclopterus; species Cyclopterus lumpus. The sequence goes on from NC_046978.1 coordinate 2,682,329, forward strand.
CGTACAGGCTAGCTCAGGTGTGTTTTCTAACCTGGTCAAGATGTTTGAATGCCAGACACGACCGTCTGCCAATTTGTAATGAATCTACCTGTCTCTCATCTTCACAATGTGCAGAGGTGGTGCTAACGCAAAATCGATAGATATCGATGGTCTTCAAGTTTGAGTTGAAGATAATGAAACTAGGCGACCCATTGTCTTAGTTTGAGATAACACATATCTATAAACACATCCATCCGTATAAGACATGCTGCTCAACAAATAGAACAAGAGTGACACTGAATCTCTCAACCGTGGCTTCACTCTCCTGCTCACGAACACCAGTCTCTCACATGCGTGATTGACCTAAAAACTCAAGAAGCTTAATTTAGACATTGCTTCAAGTTGTCCTATTTAAACGATCTCATCATCACTGATTAAATGGCTCTCCTTTTCCTGCACATGTGCGCACACACACACACACACACACACTGTAAGACAGAGCACATACACATGTGCACATACACCCAGAATAAAGGGGAGAGACTCCAGTTAAACCACTACTCAACCTGTTTGGGAGGATGTGTATTGTCCTGATGGTGTCCCATGATACTTGCTGAGTGCCTTCTCTGCATCATTCGTGTTCGGTTTAAACACAACTGCTCAATAACAATTCTGATGTCTAGATTCCTATAGATAGATATGACACAGGAGCTGCATGCACTCCTTCCTTCCTTTAACCTTTGTTCAAATGTCGTAAGAATCTCAATCCAAAGCAACTGACATTTCAATAATGTAGTCCACGAACACTTCCTCGCCCTTTCTTTTCCTTTCCTCTGCTCTCCTCTTCTCCGCTGCTTCATGAACCTCCCTCTGTCCTCTCACCCGCCCCTACCTCTGCATCTGCCAATTGCAAATGCTCACTGGTAGTTCAGAGATGAGAGGTACATTGAAATCAGTTGTGCTGAAAATACCTGGTTGCTAGGATACATCGGGACAAAGATCAAAGTGACTCGACTATGGACCATAAAATTGTTGGGGCTCAGTTTGCCACAGTTATACTACGCCCACTACTTGTCAAGTGGTTCCTGTGATAACAGATGATGCATGACAACCAAGCAGCAAGTAATGTGCATTATCAGGAAACTGAGCTACATATTGATTCATTAAAAGTCTATTAAGATGGTTGGGTTGCTGTAGATGCATGTCCAGTATGAGAGAAGTTAAATATTCAATCTAAACCAATGTAATACCTAGGTGGAGAGGATAATATAAAGTCAGCTTTCAATTGTGTATCTAAAAGAGCTGATTTCTTTAATCTAGGACCCTTGTTGTGAAAAGTCAAACCAGCAATATCTATGGTGAAAACTAGATGTCCCTGAAGTACCTTGCTTTGCATGTTTTTGACAATTAAAATAAAGGATCCTGGCCCCATTAGTGGTGAGGGAGATGTGTGACCAGTTCAACGAGCAGCATCTTGTTTTTACACTTTAAAGATGGGGTCAACTTTATTTCGAATCCCAGAAAGTTGATGTTTCTTTTATTACCACACGGTTAGGTTGGTGGAATCTGACTGACATTAGTACAGATGTGACGCAAGTACACAAAAGAAAACATACAGTACACAACTTCACATTATGATAAGGCCAACTGTATAGCCTAATTATTAACTGCACATCTGTCGAGCCTCTCAGAGGGAAGACGCTGAAAAAGATCCCATGAAGATAAACTTCTTGGGTTCTTTTACTTTGACATGAGTTGCTTTGTGGAAAAAAAAAAACGGTCACAAACCTGTCCATCTTGTACTTGGGTACTATACATGTTAGCAGCTTTTAGTTTATGATTTGTCTTGATTGGATAAAGCCCAAACCCTAGCAATAAACCCTAGCAATGGTGCTTTGTAAAAAACCTTGGCTAGCTACTAGAAAAACATGAGATAACGCTGCTAGAATGAACCATAGAGTATAAATAATGCGATGTGAAAAATGTCAAACATTAAGCTTGCCAACAAGAGCAAGATATTTCCCTCATTAGTACACAAACCAAACCATGGCAACAAGGCAAGTGTTTAACTTGGGCATGAAGATGAACCAAGAGAATGTCAACGTTGTTCTGTTTTTTCTTGATGAGCAAGTAGTCAGCCGTTTGCTAGTCTCACATAGACAGACCTTTCTCCAAAGCGCTGTGTCAGCGTTAAAGAAAGGTCTGGCTCCACAGGTTATAAGTCCATTACAGTCTCACTCCTAGGGAGTCAAATATCCACGCTTGTGACCTCTGGGGACTTGATACAGATGCACAGGGCACCCTTTATCACCTGTATGAGACGTGGCAGGCTTTCAGCTCATTCCAATGTGAACCAAGGTAACATTCAAGATTGAAATAAGACCATTTCGATGATTTAAAAATGTCATATGACGAAACACCTATTTGAGAAAACAAAGCTACTTAATTACTTAACTAAAAGAGTATTGCACAGGCAAATTAACCAGCAAAAGTAGACGGATCTACTGACCTAAACCTTAGGAGAGATAAAGAGACCAAACAGCTTATGGGCTTTATTAAGGCATTCAGCCCAGCGATTAAATCGGAACACAACTATGAACTCACAAACGATTCAAAATGAGTTCCTTAAAAACGTCATGCAGTAACTAGCCAAGTACTATTCTACTACACAAAGCTGAGAAAAATGATGCCAAACACGCACACACCATTCCTCCCCTTTCCCTCAGGGCTGCACTGACCTGAGATCTGCTCAGAGCTCTCTTGAAGTCCCATTCTGGCTGGCACATAATCTCAAGCTAGAAACGTACAAACAGAAGCTACTTTCAGAAACTTGTCCACTTTGTGACACAATACAGCGCTACTGTATCTAAGCACAGAACTTGTCTCATTTACTTCCTCCTTCCTTCATCCCTATCTCCGTCAACCCATCTAAAAATAAAAAAGAGCTGGCACTGCTGATGAAAAAAAGAAAAGAACACATCACTCTTAATGCCGGAGGGCTGATCTACATACTGCACTCCACCACCCTCTATCTGTCCCCTCACTGCAATGATTTTCTATTTTTGTTCAATGAGAGGAAACTGTAATTCAATTTCACAGTCAGACAATCAGTTTCCGAGTGGCTTTTCCAAAATAACACATCAAGTTTTTGGGAGGCACCTTTAAGAGAGATGGATTAACCGCTTCCTCCTGTTTCTAGTACGTGTGCGAAGCTAGATTAAAAGATACTCGTACCAGACAAAACCTCTGCTCTGCACTCGGATTACGAGAGGTCATTTAAAGCTGCAATAGACACTAGTGATCCAACATGGCAGCAAGATGTAAGTGTTTGAATTGTTGTTGAATTTGGAAAATTCCAGACAATGAAAAAATCATGGGGTGTACTCATCTCTGACCTACATTTCATGTTACTAACAGCTGGTGAAGTGGGGATGACGAAGAGCCAAAAATATGAAGCCCCTCTCAGACTTAATCCAAAACAAAACAGTTTTGTTGGAGCAAGTTGAACATTTTGCACTTTAATCTTGATGAATCATGGCGGGTACAGAGGGCTTGACACTAGTAATCCTATTGTACCTTACAGCTGAGGTTAATATGGAAGCAATAGCATCTCAGTTAGGACGCCATGTTGCATCCCCCACTGCATGAACTATAAATGAGTGGTGTTTTATTTTGCATAAAAAGATGTTGTCCAGTGGCGCTTCACACTACACTTAATTACATGATTTCCATCCCTTGCCTTACAGGGCCTGTCTCCACAACTAAGAACAAAGGTTTACACAATAATCCCCAGCATGAAACCTTGTTAAAGTTCTGTTACTATAGATTTTAAATAATAATGTCACAAAACAAAACAACAAGGTGAAAGCAACTATTGTAGTCATGTAATATGTAAAATATACAGTAATTAAAAAACGAAGAATGAACAATGAATCAGGGCAATATTAGAGTTATCTTTAAGTTGAAAAAATGTGTCCCTGGTATCAGTAATAATAATAATAGTAAGACACTGCATCATTTAGTGACATAATACATTAATGATGTCCTTATTATTAATTGCTATCCTTGAATCACAACATTTTAATGTGGTTCTGGAAGACATTTCTAGCCATGTTAATAAGCAAAGTCAGTAAGTATACTTATGTAAATATACTGCTCCTTATAGCTAAGTGCTAATCTTCAGATCAGAGAGACTCACCACACGGTTGATCCTCTGAGCAGCAGAAATGTATTTTGTAATTTCAGCTGGACATAAAATAAAGATGACCCTTTTCATTCAAATACAACAAGCTAATATTAAATGCCATGTCATTCATTAAGAGATTCATGTTGTATTTACTTATTTACGTGTAAACATAGCTTTGGCTTTACTGTTTCTTTCATTGAATAAGGTCAACGTGCAGAATGTTTCTTGTGCAAAAATAAATGGATCATTTCAATGATAGATGCTGCATAATTCTTGATAATGATGATCCATTATAATAACTGGTCCCAGGCAAACTGTAGTGTACATGGCTGTGTGTGTCTGGGAGTGTGTGTTGCGTCTGTGGACTGCCCTAGCTGTCATAGTTAGTAGGCTGATGTGTAAAATGGCATAAAGTGAGATGACATGACAGCGCAACTGTCATCCACTGGGGATGACTTTGCATTTTGAATGGCAGATGAGATAATCTGCCTAATACAGTGGATTCATGTTTTATGTGAGCCCCACAGGATGGGAGGGAGGTTGTTTGGAAGAATAAAAGCACTGGAATGCTGAATCCCACTGAACTCCATCATCATGTAAAATATTCATAGCTCATTTTCGGAATACTGTGTGTGCCGTTCTTTTTTGTTGATAATGTTTATTTAAGAGTTCGGCCAAGAAAAAATGCCATATTAAAGTATTGAGGCAGTTAGAGTGCTGCATCATCATGGCCGAAATCAGACTTGAGAAAACCAAATGAGTCCCTTTTCTGTCTCTCACAAACTATAGACACATTCTCATTTCCACAGGTTCTTAAACCCTCCCCTGTGCTCTGCTGTTCCTTGAAGGCCTCAATTATGGCTCAAATACACTTTGTATGTCAAGTCTATAAGAGTCTGGGAAATCACAGAGGCCTAATGCACTTCTGAGGCACATACTCGTTGACAGCTCCATCATTCAGTCTGAAGTGGAATGCTTCTAATTGCACTCTTGCAAATGTATGCATAGTTCATATCAGCACAGGTAAAATAAAATGTCAACATTGCGTGCTAGTAAGAATGGTTCATCTTCTCACACAAGGTCAACACATGCAATGAACACACTGCAGTCTGCAGAGAGAGCTTTTTGATACTGGTTACTGGTACACTACTGGTCTCACAAGAACAAGCCTCATGCATATGTGATAAGAGCCACAAATTTAATAAGAACATAAAACTTAGAGCTAAAAATGTATTTAGAATGCATTTAAAAACAACCGTTTAATGCTGCAGTTAAGTTAATGTTTTTAAAGGAAAGACTCGAATAAGCACAAATCCTCTGTGAATTCACAAAAGTGATCACACATTTTTTGTGTGTTATGTTCAAGTTCAAAGGAGGCTGGATCTTATTCCATCAAGCACTGGACAGTCAGCAGTATAACCTTGACAGCGAGGTCACCAGTCCTCCACGGCACTAAAACAGACACAACAACTCTTCATACCTCAGTATTTTTAGTTTCATCTGACTTGCAATGAATTTTGTATTTTTTAATACACACAAAAACACACAATCTCCATCCAGAGAGTATGAGTGTTCCTTGGTCATAGTACAAATACAGAACTGTCAATCTATTACAAATGATAGCTTTGTCCTAAAGAGACATTATTTATCAAGCTCTCTAAATAAAGAAGAATGTAACAAATAGCATAATAAACACTCTAGTCTATTACCCACATCGTAGATTACATTAATCTAGACTTCTTTTAAATAGCATGTAGTAGTGCACACATCTCTAATTTATTATGATTTAACAACATGATACCATTCAAAACCACATAACAGGTAGCATTTCTTGGTTTAAGTAAAACATCCTTGCATGGGAAAAATATGACTTCAATCCATCACAAGTAGATCATGGAAATACAATGAATTTGTTTTTTTCTTGAATTACTCTGAAGGTATTAAATCCATTCTTTTCATGTGGAACCCTTTTGGGTTGTTTACAGGAATGGCACACAGTGTGTAACTGTCCTTAAACCCTGGGTTCTTATTTAAACTAACTAGCAGTGTGTGTGTGTGTGTGTGTGTGTGTGTGTGTGTGTGTGTGTGTGTGTGTGTGTGTGTGTGTGTGTGTGTGTGTGTGTGTGTGTTATGGCATACTAATATACAAAGCCATGTAAGGGCTAATGGCACCAAAGATCTACCTGGATCCCATGTGAGTCTATATTTATGCATACACTTCAACACACGAGTGCACACGCATGCAAAAACAAACATTAACACACGCTGACAGGCATGCTCTGTTTGTCACGACACTCGGGTCCTGAAGAACCCAGCAAGCCAGACCAAAACCCCTACTGGCCAGCAACTGTTCTCACCAGATCCAAGCTGAAGCAGAAAAAGAAACAGCAGGGAGAGACATAACACATGAAGTGATGATCACAAATCAAAATTTGGAGGACAAGAACGTACAATAGAATAAAGAAATAGTTCCTAATGTGAATAATTCAAGTGAAAACAATGAAAGAGACAAGGCGCATATCATGTATCTGAGCTGATACATCATAACCTCATCCCACCTCTTTATATGGCAAACGTGAAAAATGTTAAAACTAAAGCTTTTGATTATAGCTTTCTTGGAAAGCCACATTTAGCAAATGATAACATAATGTTTAAATTGTCACAATCCAATTTACCAAAAAGTCAAAAATAAAGTTATATTTAGTATATGTGGTGTGAAAAGATAACATCAAATGATCGGAGGGAACTTCATCTCATCTTAAACCCAATTACATGTCATTTTAGCTGACGCTTTTAACCAAAGCTACTTACAATCATACACTGTAGACACAGCTACAGGGAGCAATTTAACAGGGTTAAGTGTCTTGCTCAAGGACACTTTGACTAGGGCGGGAATTGAACCGCCAACCCCCTGATTGAAAGACAGACCTGCTAACCACTGACCCACAGTCGCCCCCATCATGCTAATCAATGTTCCCTGATGTTGTTGTTGTTGTTGCTGTCTGACAGAGGAAAAAGCAGATTCATCAGAAGCACTGATGATACAGCACATACTGTTTTATATACCAACTAGTTCATAGTAACCCCAAGAATCACTGTCTACCCACTCAACACAACTAGCTTGCCAAAAGGTTTTGGCAAAGCTCCCTGTGTATGCGTGGTTCTGTTCATGCGTGTGTGTGTGTGTGTGTATTAGAGGGAGAGAGATGGGCCTCCTGGGCTGGATGATGATGACTCACCCACCCACACACTCACAAAATGTGAGTTCAGAAATGCACTCATCACCGTCATCACTCAAAACCACGTTAGCGCAGCTGATGCTAATTGTTTCCAATCAGTGTAACAGGGGTCTTGTCAATGCACTGTGAAACCAGAACACACCAGCGATTGCTTATTGATCTGATTACACGCTCACGTCACTCCATCAAGCAAGCGAGCGTCTGTGTGCACATGTAAGAGTGAGACCATTGACAGATCAATCGGAGCTTGACTGTGCCCAACGCTACAACCATTTAAAACTGAGGATGATCCACACTATCAATAACAAACGTGTGAACTCAGATTTTTTTCTTGAAACAAGAGTCTGCAGCCATGCTAGCAGCTATGTGAGGCAGCACTTTAAATAATAAATGCTAACTTGCTCACAATGACATTGCTAACATGCTGATGTGTATACAGGTATACAGCACTATTGTCTCCATGCTAACATATGCTAGTTAGCACTAAACATAAAGTACAATGGAGGCTGATGGAAATGCCATACAGTTTGCTGGCATTTGGTCAAAAAAGTATTAAACTAAGTGAAATGTCTACCTTATTATGGAACTAGATGGAGAAGTTAAGGAAGACATGAATGTCAATCCGTCCTATATTCATTTCCATAAAAAAAACACTATTGCTAATCTCATGAGGGCTTAGAAGGAAAAGTATTACACATAATCTTCTGGGCACTATGAATTTCTGTATAAAATGTCATGGCAATCCATCCATGCAAGTTCCCCTAGATTTGCTGCATTCCCAGAAGTCAGTGAGATGACTTGTTCACAGTAGCTATGAATAAGTAAAAGTTGGCCTGCGAGAGAGCTGGGGAAAAGCCTTTCTCTCACTTTGTAGTACATACTCTTCAAAATATGTCCACAAATGAAAAAAAACATGTTACAGGATCAGATAATATATAGATAACATATTAGTTATCTATCTATATATATATATATATATATATATATATATATATATATATATATATATATATATATATATATATATATATATATATATATATATTAGTGTTTGACTCAGATAAATCAACCCTTTTTTCCCCCCGATGAATGAATTGTGCTGATGGCAGCCACCAACATCCTCAGGCAAGTATGTGTGTGTTTCACAGCGGAGTTGCATGACTAAGCCTTTGCATGTACTGTCAATTAAATGCATGCATGCATCTGTCAGCACATTTAGATTTGACATCTTTGTAATTTCCTCCTCACGAATGCCTCATAAACAACTGCTCTCAAAACAGTGCTTTTGCAGCTTGGTGTGATCATATGTCCTGTAGCATGATCTGCTCATGTGTTGAATGCTGAATATAACTGGGCCCTGACTAATTAATCTCTGCTCCAAATCTCACCAACGTAAATGAATGAGGGAGGAGTTGTCTGTGTTGACTGACTATGTACGCATGTATGGAAAACCAGATACAATTTTTCTTATGATGCTAATTTGTTAATACGAGCTTTGAAACTGCACTTGATGTACTAAGTGTAATTTATTTAAAACAGTTTCAGTTCTATGTTTTGGTTTTCTGGACCAACAAAAACAACATAATACTGTATTATATAAATGACATTGTTTTAAATTACTAATTGGATCTCCAGATGTACTATTTTATTATATATCACTATACACACTACAAAAACATATATAGGCTACCGGATGTTATACATATCACACTACCATGTTGAATTAAAAAAAAGAATCAACATTTGAGCAGTAAAAGAGGATCATTTGACTTGATGGTGTACAGAATGTGGCTTACAAAATACATTTATGCATACATAACAGTAAGAATGATAACAGGGTGCATTTATATTCTTGCACGATCTACTTGTCATCTTTACTTTACTGAGTACGTTGAATCACGTGCAAACGGGCCCTCATGCATGCACATAACTCATCTGAACACACACACACACAATTTAATTCCCGTCTCCCTCCTCCCTCCAAGGCTCCACGGCTAAGTGGAGTGCTTTTCCCTCATGTTGTTGTACCCGTGTTAGGCTACTGACGCCAGCTTGTCATTCTCTACTCCTATTACTGTGAAAGGGGAGTGCGTCACAGCTCCCACTCCCCTCTTCTCTCTGTCAGCTTTCTGCTGTCGCTGATTGACACCGACATTGCCGACCGTTAGCATTTCAGGCTGAGTCCCATGAGAAAACCATGTGAGCGTCCAGACACTGGTCTTCCATTTGGAGCTGCATGTATAATGACTTGCATCCCACTTTGTGTCTGTGCTTCTTGAAGTTTTGCTTTTCCAAGTTTCCCTCACCAAAATCTCCTCGACGATACTCTTTAAGGGAGAAAACTCATAACAGACATTTGTGCCACAACACTGTTTCTGTTATACTTCAGATTCAAATTTGTGTTGCAAACATTTCTGTTTTGTGGTAATGAACATGTATTTTGGTATTCTATGGACAGACATATTTGAAAAGATAGAAGTCATATTCTGACAATTGTTGTACTGTAAACACCTGTGTTGGTGCTACTACAGCAGCAAAATAACATTAAAGCAATCATAAACGTAATAGCAATAATCAATTCCTGCTGACGATCGAAAATATGCGTCCAACTGAAATGGTATGGTGAATATACCATTTCAGCTCTTCAGCACAAAACATATGTGATACAACACCATGTATACGGCTCATGGATGTATAAAGGTATCTGGAAATCAGAGGACCTTTTTGTTCTAGGTAATTCCACTTTCCAGTACTCATTTACATCATTATCATGTCCTAATAGTTGTTCACAAATAGCCAAGCCGATAATGAGTGACCTTTCCGCCCAGCATTCTCAATATGACATATCCACTTCTGACGACTTCCTACCAGCTGTAATAATGATTATATTTGATTTACTTCATCACTTTTTCTATTTTATAATACACCCATGAGCTGGGCAAACTGTTCAGAAAATAATATTCCTAATAGTATGCAGATTTTTATATATATATATATGTTCATTGTTCAACACGGACCATGTCGGTTACCCATACTAGTGTCTGTACAGCATTCAAACAGTATATAAATATAACGATTTGAACCAATAACAATGATAAAGGTGTAAACTGCTGAGGGAGGGAGCTTTTAATCAAGCGCAGTCTGTACACACACACCGTCTTAAGAAGAGTTCCAATCAGTCAACCTCAGTGGAAGCATAGTGGACTACGGATGTGTGGAGGCTTTAATATTGTTAATATCAAACAGGAACATGTCTACATCCAAAGTTCTAACTATTTATTTTTGTAAAACAAAATATATTTATTTTAGAATCTAGTCGTATTGTATTTTATAGCTGTTTATCTGAGCAATATCCCCCTAGTTGATACACATTTAAAACATATTATTAATAATAATGGAGTATCCATTAAATAACAGAATGATGATAAGATTATTTCTCTATATCAATTCATGGCGATGCATACAGAAGCTGGTATATAGTCCGTACATAAGCTATTACCTGTTTATGTGTGTGTGTGTGTGTGTGTGTGTGTGTGTGTGTGTGTGTGTGTGTGTGAACACAAAAGATAACACTTACTACGCAAAAAGAAAGACACAGAATATGAAACTTGAAAGAGAACAAATCCTTCGAAAGAAAGTGGCTTTTCTGGGTAGCCTTGTCTTCAGGCTAAACAAAGACACTCGGCCTGTTTCCCACCAGAGCAGCTTCATCCAATAAAGACGTGTTCATTGAATTCCTTGTTGAATGAAATTGGACAGAAAAGGAAAAGAGTGGGAGGAGGAAGAAGAGAGTGAAAGATGTTGGTGAAAATAAGCTTAATGAACGAAGGGAACACGTTGACATTAGCGTAAGCTAATCAGTCCTAAAGGAACCAAACAGGCCACACACACACATATAGATATAGATATATATATATATATATATATATATATATATATATATATATATATAAATAAATGACCTGAAATAGACCCTCTGCTCTATACCTGTTTAAACATACCCTGAAAGATGTTTGAGACTTCATGAAAATGTATTACAATTTAGCACAATGCACTAGAGAAATTAAAGATCTTGTCTACGACAGTGATTGTTAACTGACATCAACGTTTCTCTTCCACCCGGCAGAATATTAATGAATTCACCTTGACCGCTGGTGATGAGCTCTCAAGATAGTCTATATATATCCAACAGAATTAAAGCATAATATGGTCAAAGTGCTTAAGCCGCTCTACAATGTCTGTTGCGTCTTCCTTGTAAAAACAAGCACGAGTTGCCATTCAGGAATAATATGACTGCATTCTGCAGTCACATCTATATAATTACAGATTTTAACAATCACTTCTTTGCGAACTGCCTTCTTGGCAGAAGTCTGAGGGCATTTTCTAGTGAAGTATCTAGTTATCATCAAGCTTTTTCTGATACCAATACCAGTTTCGGAAATGCCTCCATTACAGCCTAAAAAGCTGGATCGTGAGTCTATGCACCGATTTTACGTGATATGATTTATCACCTCATTTACTCTCCACTGAAACAAACACAACACGCGACACTCGCTACCCCGATCAACTTCCATCATCAACTCCGGAAAAGATGAAAGCTGAGTCTGAAATGTACATTTGGAAGTGGCTAATGAGCCATTTCACTACAAAAGCCAGAACTATATATAGCCAGAACAAAGTGTTAGCAACTTCTGTCAAATTAGATAAGGAATCTGATGTTCTAGTATTTGAAGAGCTTTCGTTATCATTATGGATTTGTGTAGGAGTCTGTTCACATTGATATACACTAGTACAAATAAAAAAGTGAAAATATTAACTATGCAATCTAATTATGGCTAAATATAAGTCTGGCCTGTCTAATTATAAGTCAGTCACATCCCTGTTCTCTTTTTATTTTGACAATATATTCAGTTACAGTGGGGCTGAACAGAGTGGTTTTATGTGTACTGTGTGCATGTGCAATTGTCACATTGCAAAGTATGTAGTGTAGTAAGAATACATAGGCTGATCAGGGTACACTGGCTAATGCTTTGGTTTCCATTCTGATTAATAACCACTCACTCATCAGTCGAGGAAGAGATCGACAATATAACATGTCACATGTTTAAGTGCATTTAACTTAAGTTACAAAGATGAGCAAACTGTCAACACAGATAACTGAAAGAAAGACAAATATCTTCTACATGTCTACAAGTTTTGTATGTAATAAAAAATAAAATAAAAAAGCATTGATGTGAAATGTAAAACACAGGTACCCTTTCTCTCCATCATGATGGATTTACTTCTCCCACACTCAGGTTGACTATGGTAAATTTAGCTGCCCCTTGTCACTGTAGCTACCTTCCTCTCCTTAAAACATTGTCTAACTGTCTTCCTTTAACAGTTCAAAATCATATTTAGGCTTATAAACGATCCAGGTGCAATTATGGATGGATACCAAAGTTTATATCGCAACCATTTAGTTGGACACAACTTGTCTAATAAGGAATAAAACATCAAATGCTAATGCTATAGAAGATCTGCTTTAATATACAGTGTATTAAAGTAGTACAACTGGCATCATTTAGATAAACATGGTTCTCTTTACTTATTCCACCCCACTCCAGACAATCTTCTATAGATTTAAAACTGAGCGTAGCCATAGAACTAGAGATCAAGGTTGAAACAAGCCAGATCTTAGTTTGGATACGCTGGGATGATTGTGAATTCAGAGAAGACATATCAGGACTGAAGCCATGGGCAACAACACAATCACACATGCACACACACACACATATATCAACAGTGTCTTACATAACACAGTGAGTGATGGCAGCTGAGGACACAATAATACCGCCTTTGGCATTTGTCCTGTGAAAGTTGGACAGAGAGGAGAGAGAAAACAGACAGAACGTGTGTGTGTGTGTGTGTGAGTGTGTGTGTGTGAGTGTGTGTGTGTGTGTGTGAGAGAGAGAGAGAGACATAGAGAGAGAATGTCAGACAAAGGCTGAAAGAATCAAAGAGATATGAACAGAGAAAGAGAGAGAGTGATTTTTTACTACAGTTGCCCATGGCCTGGGGCAAAATGCCCTGAGGGAAAATATTACCCAAATTAATCCTGCAGTACAGTCATCTTCATGTCTTTGCAGCTTTCTATTTCATCATGAGTCGTTAAAGCTTTTCCCTTTTGACTATGCACTGCAGCTCGAGACTATGAATTAAAGAACTAAAGTACTTTTATACATAACTATATTTCATGCATTATTTCAATACCCTTCAATGCTTAAAGCAAGTTCATACTAAAACATAAACTAACTAACTTTTGAGGTGAGGTCGGCGGAGGTTTATGCATTGTGGTTGGGGGCCCAGATATAATAAATGAATGATACATTTGTAACCAAATTAAAAACACTATAGGAATGAATAATGGCATCGCATATTGAACTGTAGAAGACAATGAAAAGAAATGTGTAGATGGATTAAAATAAGTACAATTCTCCTGGCACAAGGTCTACTTGGGAAGTGAAATTCATTTACAGACGAGACATGCACATATTTAATTTAAGATGACTCCTCATGAATGGTTAATCAGAGTCCTCTTGAAAACTGAAAAAAAATCCTTTTCATTTTAAGACAGGAGATCAGATGCATCCCAATTTAGACCGTTGGGACTTCTGATGTAGGCTTATCTAATAGCTGCTTAGCTTTACGCTGAATTTCAGACGTTGTGTTTTTAAAAACAGTTGCATCTCAGAAAAAGGTACATTTGGGGTTTTGCAAGCTAATGCACAAGAAGAGGTCTGATCCTCAATGTACTCATTTGGGATTTATGAAGAACAACCCAGATCCAGGTGGAATTTAGTTACAATCTGGAACCGTCAAGTATTAAGTGACATATCTGCCCTTTGAAACTTAAGACATCCTTTTTGATGAGACTGTGATGTCTGCATATCTACTCCAGTGGTGTGTAATAATAATGGGCACAGACAAATGTATTATGTGTATCTATGTGTTCATATGTTATACTTAGTCTATACCCAGTGTTATTCCCAGTATTAAAAGAGCTGCTAACAGATTTGGGAATGAGATTCTCATTCTGTATTTTGATGATAAGTTATAAAATACACTTATGTAACTTATATCATTACATTACATGTCATTTAGCTGACGCTTTTATCCAAAGTGACTTACAATAATGTTACATTCATACACTGGAGACACGGTTAAGTGTCTTGCTCAAGGACACATCGACTAGGGCGGGGATTGAACCGCCAACCCCTTGATTGAAAGACGGACTGCTAAACACTGACCCACAGTCGCCCAACTAAGAAGGTTTTTTTACATTACACCACAAAATGCCATCGCGTTGGTAATTCATGATTTATGTGATGGCATGAGTAATAAATGTCTTTCAGTGATGGACCAAATGTGAAATGTAAAAACCTTGTTCATTGGTACAATGTATGTAACTAAATGAGTCCATCGCATCACCTGTTTCGAAAAGAGGGCCATTTCATACCGAAATATCCCTTGCGAGTTATTTTAAACATCAGAGGAAAAGTAACTTTGTATTCTCTTATCCATCATTTCACGGTCCACTTCCCCATCATTACAATAACTTCGGGCCCAGTTTCAAAGGAGCAGGTATGCCAGAGTCTCTCTCAGCGACACTCTCCTGTGGAAACAGAGTGCAGCACGTAAAAATGCCCTCGCATTTGTATGTCCCGATGACGACAAACAGACATATTGTCTCACAACACAGACAATCTCTGGCAATCAAATGCTGTATGTACGTCATCAATGTGGGTCTGCAGCATGTGTGTGTGTGTGTGTGTGTGTGTCCATGTGTGACGTATATGCATGCATTATGAGGGATAATGGAAGGGGAAAACACTCCCAGATGCACGTGATGCAATTATACCCTTGATTATCTGATTGGGTAATCTACAGGCAGGCTGGAGGCGTCCAAGGCAAACACACTGTCAGCAGACTGTTGACCGAGTATAACCACTAGGAAGCGCGTGCACACTCACACATCCACCCACACCTGTATTTGAGCAGTGCTCAAAGATGCATAGATATAGTAAACGCCAAGCGGAAAAGCTGTGATGAAAGCAGCAGTGATTTGTATACATCAAAACAAACAATTGCATTTGAGGGTCTTCTCTATATTGCATGTGCGTGCGAGGGAGAGGGAATGAGAATCTGTCTATTATGGAGGCCAGCTGAGGAAACAGAGCTGCTGATTGTAATGTAACATATGTGAAACAACATCCATTCATATGAGGCTGGCAGCTGACAGCATTTGCTGTCTGTGTGTGTATGTGTGTGTGTGTGTGTGTGTATGTGTGTGTGTGTGCGCGTGCGTGTGCGTGTGTGCGTGTGCACAAGAGACGGAGACATCGCTTGACTGGGTCAGTGATCTAACCCGCAATGACACTTCAACTCAATCTGAAAGAGGTCCTGCTTTACGAAGACACAGCACATCTGGAAGCTTCACAAAGGCCAGGCTCAGTGTGCGTGTGTGTGTGTACAGTTTTTGTCCGCACGTATCTTTATGCAATGTTAATTATACATGCATCACTAACACCAAATAGGATGTAGTAAAGGAAGAAGGTTTAACTTTAATTTACCAACAAAGGGTGCTTTAAGTGCAGTATGTAAAAAAATAAACTACGGTAAATTGGAGATTTACACACATTCTCTATGCAAAATAGGGTAATTTATCTATTTGAGTGCTTAGTGCAAAGAAAACTCATCTTAAAATGTGTCATAATCTCTTGAATAGGAACTTTTATAAACACAGTTGTATCATTGATCACATGAGAGCACTTGGCAAATAGGTTTTGGGAACAATCATGTTCATGAGACCTGCACAACTGAGGGGAACTGCATAATACGAACGATGCCTTCACATGTCATTTGATCCATTGTTAATATTGATGGCTAGGGTCACGTTACCCCAGTAAACATTGCAAACACGAGTTTATGATCTCAACTGCTAGTTTCAGGTCCTCTTCAATACAGCATGATAAGTAAAGATGAGTAGATTACTGGCCCATTTAGAGTATAATAGACCATAAAGCATGGTAGGCTTTAGGGCGGGGCTACCTTGAGATTGACAGGTTGCTATCACCTACTGTCTATGCATGTAACCTCATTTACCCCTCATCCTTTTCCCAGTTGAACATGAGTCCAGTCAGACTTCATATTTTGTTTTCTGTCATCCTAGTATTTTGACTAGACCTAAATAATGCAATTAGATGGGAGTGCTAACGTGTGGTGAAAAAAATAATCTCACTTATCTGTAAAGAAAGAGAGGTTTGGAGAAATTGTCGTCATACAACACAACAAAAAAAAAAAAAAAAGGCCAAAGGCAGAATTTTTAATTGCTTCTACATTTAAATTAGGATTCTTACAAATGGCCTCTGAAATTGTGTCACTGTGAAAGATTACTGAATAAGTAATGTCCTCTCTTCCAAGATCAGCGAGAATTGCTTTTAGGCTGACATTATTTTATCTTTTTTTTTTACTTTCAACAAATCCAATGAAAATACTAAAACACATACAACAAATTTATCCTGCTAACAAGAGGAAGTACATGGAACACAAAAGAGCTGAGATTAAATTGTATTATCAGTGTAGATCAAGAAACAATTAATCCAGTGCAACTGCATGGCTCTTTAATGTGTTTTTAATAGTTGTTGGAAGATAATGGCACTGAAGCCTGTAGCCTGAAGTTGCTTGTTTACAGGACACATTCTGTGTTGATTTGCATGGGATTTGCTGATACTAATGATCAACTAAAACCGGTATGATTCTTTAAGCTAGCTCAGTCAGTAGCACTGAAATACTGTTACACTAGCATCTCCCAGGTAGGTCAGGAGGTGTCAACTAATAGAAAAATGCACACGCTGCTGTCCACACACTTTATCATTCCATGTCATCATCATTAAATCATATGCAAAGTCACATCTTCAACATCTGTTAGGATCTGGAAAGATGATTCACTTCTCAAACTGACAAATGTCATTGAAAGTAAAGCACTCACAGTAAACAGTCAGAGCAGACCTGTTTATAACTTGTTTCTACCGACAGAGTTTACTGTAGAGCAAGAGAAACATAGACAGATGTGCATATGGACATATGGACAGATCTAGATTCTGCTCGTCGATGCTGCCCCCTGACCAGGCCAATCACCTTCCCCCCTCCCACTCCCCCCTCACCGAGCATATTTTGGAGCTAAAACACACCATTGACTCAAGTAACAAGGCCATCCTTGTCCAAGGGCCATCAAACTTCATCTGGACAGCCAGCAGGGACGCCACTGTGTGTGTGTGTGTGTGTGTGTGTGTGTGTGTGTGTGTGTGTGTGCTAGTGTATACAGTAGTGGCCAGGCCAGGTTAAAATTGTTTGCTGCTGCCTTTGGAGGCCACTCTCATTCACACACATACACACATTTGTGTTGCTCTCTTTCCCCGGCCCTCTCCTCTGACAGGAGCATATGGCACGGGACCATATTCACATCATGTGTAGACAAAACACAAACTTACACATGCAATATCTGTTCAAACAACATACGATCAATACGAACTTGACTCAACAGTGTTGTCTGTGAGTCTGTGTTAGAGCTCGGAGCGATGGTGTGTTTAAGTAGAGAGGTTGGTCAAAGGGACCAGATAGTTGTCCTTTTACCATCAACACTTCTGCTGCGCTTGGCAGCAAACCTCCTCTCACTCCCCCTCCTTCCCTCACCCTCCACGGCAAATCTTTCAACACTCTCTTTCCCTTTCCCCTCCCCTCCCTCCTTCCCTGCTCCTCTCTCACGCAGAAGCTCATTAGGTCCCCTCAAGCTAGTTTGTCCACCCCCCTCCTTTTCCTCCCTCTCTCTCTCTCTCTCTCTCTCTCTCTCGTCTATTTGACTGCTGCTTGGGGCTGGATGGAGCCTGTGCTAATGCCAGTGTGTTATTTTCCTTCAATCACTTTTTTTTTAATCCATCTTTCCATCTCTGTTCCACTGTCTTCGGTGGCTGTCCCTCTTTCCTGTGCTTCTTTTGAATGACATGATAAAGGCCACAGCTACATCTCTGGCCACACAGACCTGGCTACTTAATTCAAACCATGTGTTTCCTTAAACATGCCTAGATGCTGCACATCTCACTCCCCTTCCTTCTCCCCTTTTCTCTGCTAAACACTACTCTTTCATTCCCTTATTCCAGCAATACACAATCAAGAGTCCCTAAGGACACTTGGTATTTCATTGGATTATGCACTGATTGAATTAGCATTCATCTATCTTTTTTACTGAGATATTAATACCAGTAATACAAGTTGTATCTATAACTAATCTGCATGTATTTTGGATGGAAGTATCACTGTATACTGGAAATGTATTTGCGTCAATGAGAGAATGTGGGCCTTCACTCAAATAGATCTCCGAGCACATGTTTCTCCTCAAAAAAATCTGCCCCCACCCCACACCCCACACTCTCACACAGATACTGTATATGAGGATGAGATGAATATGTTATGCAATGTGGCCTTATTCAAGGTCTGACCTCCAAATTTAAATTAGGAGGTAAGTTTTAGAAATTTATTTATTTATTCTTATCATACAGAAACATTGTCATCGTTTATGTCCTTGGATGAAACAAGTAACTGAATGAAAACATTTATGTAATAAACTAGTGTGACTTTGTAACAGAGAGGGAAAGAAACTGTAAGAAAAGAAGAAAAAAACAATTTGAAAACATTGTTGCATTCTTTAGACATTCTATTTATGGCTATTGTTATCGTGCATTCAGCGAGCGCCTTTCAGTTGCAGGTGACCCAAAAAACTCTATTAGAGCCCCCCTCCCCCTATCCCACCGAGACCCTGGGTAAAAGACAAACAACTTTGGTTAAAACACAAAACCTCTGTCTGGAGCTAGCCCTGAAAGATCACAGTGGAGTAAAGTTCATGTCAAAATCAGACTCAACTTGTCATCATATACTGTATCGATAGTATAGAAACCTCTCATTACATTTCTATAAGATAATTTGCTCTGCATAGCAGTACAACCCAAAAAGAATAAATCCCTCTCAACTATACCACAGAAGTACAGCAACATAGCTGATGCTATATTTCAGCTACTAGTTCAGCAGAGTGCCTGTGTTGCCTCTGGCTTGGCAGGCTGCACCAGCCTGCTTCATAAATACTGCACAACCAACGCTTGATGAAAACCTCCTCTTCTCTCAGGTACAACTGCACTCTGGAGAGCTTCATTATCTACAGTACAGATAAACTGTACCTACAAACTGTACGTGTTTGTGTCAGAGAGAGACTTTGTGGAAGAAGGAAAGAAGACGTTTAGAGAAAGAAAATGTCAGCAACTGATTTGACTAGTTTGTTAAATGTCTGTTCTGCAACACAACAAGCCAATGGCCAAATGTTAGGTACACGACCACACAAAAACAAATGTGTATGTGTGTTCATGCAAAGGAACAATCATTTCAGTTTGACAACATGCCGTACTAGATGTAAAATATAGTGCTCAAATATGAAATCCTTATGGCAGTATCTCTATGCATATTGTGGCATCACAAGGGGACAGGTACTGGAGGGGCGCTACAAAATGGCCACCAGTGCAAGAACTACATCTCCCAGCCTGCCTCACCGCTCATCCAGCTGCAGCTGCTTAAGGCACCTGATTGAGGCAGGGCTGGGAGACTTAAGAGAGAGCACCTGGGAAGGAGAAAACGGACAAGCGAAAGGTGAACCCACAAGCACCTGGAAGAGGACAACAAGGAAGAGGACCTCGTAGCCTGGAGTCACCAGTGTGGAGATTTGTTTGGTTAATTAACCACTTTCTCCTCCGGGATGTTTTGTGTTGTCTAACTGGACCCTTTTTTGATACTTTGTTGTTTTTGGACGTTACCTTGCTGGTGGGATGGGAAATAAACCTTACTTTTTGTTAAATACCCTCGGACGTGCCTGTGTCCAGCTCTCTTTTTGCACTGCCCCAGGCTAGCCTGTCCTAGCGACAGCCCGTGACACCACAATATGCAGACTGGGGCTGTGTTTGTAATCACTCCCTTGTTCACTCATTCACCATTGCCAAACCCTCTGAAGCTTACTCTACAGGGGCTTGTACATGTTTGACAATAACTCATATTTTTTAACATTAAATTATACATCTATAAAGCTAATAATTGCAATATTGCGTATTTATCAAAAAGTAATGTTCATGGTGCACATTTTCATTCCATCATGTAAACTTTTGACGACAACTGTGACTGTACTTTACACTTAAAATGTGGTCACTCAAAAAACAATTTTTTTTTTAACACACAAGCTCTGACAAGCTGTATATTGATTTCAATATCAAACAGCAACAGAAGGACAAACGTTGCGACCAAATGGTGAAGGAAGTAAAATCTCTCGGAAGGTAAAAGACCATAATGGAGCTAAAAAGACAAGATTAACATTGAATTCCCCATTCATCAATGAGCCAGAAAGTGAAATCCTCCTCTGTTTTTGGGTATTGGCACATCGTTTAAGTATTTTTATACTATATAAACTGTACAAATATTTAAATGTTCATTCATGAGAAAAAATAAGTACAATGACTCAATAATTTAAAAAACTTCTTTGAAACCCAAGGTGCAATCCTTTTGTTTGTGTTTCTCTCTCTTTGTGCCTTCCATCAATCTCCATGTTCCTCTCACTGGTCCCACAGATGACAGTGAGGACAGGCTACCGGATGACACGCTGTCCTCAGCATCTGGTCAACTTTGAGGTATTTTCACTTTCAAAGTTCAATTTGTCATCAGTTCTGTTCCAAACATGATGGGCTGGAACGGGTAATGGAGCTGTTCTAATAGTACAGATAGTCCACTAAGTCACCGTTCCCTGGATACCAATTAGCAATGAACAACCAAGCATCCAAAGTCTGACAGCTGATGTGGGATCAGCGCTAGCTCCATCCATTATCACCCATTTATCCGGGGTCGGGTCGCGGTGGCAGCAGGTTCAGCAGGCCGACCCAGGCTTCCCTCTCACCCGCAACACTTTCCAGCTCATTCTGGGGGATCCCGAGGCGTTCCAAGGCCAGCCGGGAGATATAATCCCTCCAGCGTGTCCTTGGTCTTCCCCGGGGCCTCCTACCAGTTGGACGTGCCCGGAAAACCTCTAATGGGAGGCGTCCAGGAGGCATCCTGACTAGATGCCCGAACCACCTCAGCTGACTCTCATCCCTGCCGCTTCGCACTCGGCTGCAAAACGCCCCAGTGAATGCTGGAGGTCACGGTCCGAGGAGGCAAACAGGACCACATCATCCGCAAACAGCAGAGAGGCGATCCCGAGACTCCCGAACCGGATCCTCTCCGCCCCCTGGCTGCGCCTAGATATCCTGTCCATGAAGGTCACGAACAGGACCGGTGATAAAGGGCAGCCCTGGCGGGGGCCAACACCCACCGGGAACGTGTCTGACTTACTACCGAGGAGACGAACACAGCTCCTACTGCAGGCGTACAGAGACCGGATGGCCCGTGCCAACGGGTCCGGCACCCCATACTCCCGCAGCACCCCCCAAAAAAACCCGAGGGATCAGCGCTAGCTAAATGAGAGAATGAAATGGGTGAGATGGGACATGTGTGATTCTGGATCAGGGCACTCTGAAAGGTGTCTGTGATCTGCTGTAGCCGGGCCATTGGTGACTCACCATCACATACAGACTAGTACTAAGATAAAGGTCAGGCTTTTTCATAAAGGTCTAAATCTATGACTATTGCTAAACTGCACAGTGACAATGTATTGACCTTAAAAAAAAAAAATATATATATATATATATATATATATATATATATATTTTATCAGTCTATATTTTGATTAATAAAAGCTTTAGGAAAAACACATTTTAAGACAATTAAGAATCAACAAAACTCAGATAGAAAATCTGATTTGAAAATGCCATGGCAGCTTTAAAAGTAGCTATACAATGTAAAGGTAACACTCAACCTGTTATGTGCAGCTCGACAGGAACACTGGACCCAAACGCCGTCAACGATGGAAAAGCAACTTTATTGCTAAACAGGATTCCAAAAACAGGCTTCAAAAACCAGGATACAAAACACGCACACAAGATCTTCCACAATCTAGACAAGACGAACCGACAAAGGGGAATGACACAAACAGGACTTAAATACAGAGGGCTGGTGCAGGTGATTGGACACAGGAGGAAACAATCAGGGACAGAGCAGACAATCACAGGGACAGGAAGTACAGAGAAACAGAGGACACGAGAGACAAGGACTTCAAAATAAAACAGGAAACACGACACTACAGATCCTGACATAAACCCCCCCCCCTCAAGGGGCGGATTCCAGACGTCCCAACACAGTCCCCCAGGGTGGGTGGAGGGGAGCCGGAGGCGGGACCAAAAGCCTGGCAGAAGAAGTCCGGGGGACGGGCCGGAGGACGACCACCAGGAGGACTGACCTGCTCCGGAGGACGGGCAGGAGGACGGCCACCAGGCACATAGACCTGCTCCGGGGGACGGGCAGAAGGGTGACCACCAGGCGGACGGGCTGAAGGACTGCCACCAGGCAGATAGACCTGCTCCGGGGGACGGGCAGAAGGGCGACCACCAGGCGAACAGACGGGCTCCGGGGGAACCCAGGGAACAGAAGCCGGAAGCGGCCAGGGTGGCGACCGAACACAGAGAACCTGAGTCGGCTGGGGCGGCAATGGGACAGGAGGAGACGGAGTCTGACGGGGCGGGGACTTGACCCGGGGAACCGGAGTCGGCCGGGGCGCCGACGGGACCCGGGGAGCCGGGGTCGGCCGGGGCGCCGACGGGACACGAGGAGCCGGGGTCGGCCGGGGCGCCGACGGGACCCGGGGAGCCGGGGTCGGCCGGGGCGCCGACGGGACACGAGGAGCCGGGGTCGGCCGGGGCGCCGACGGGACACGAGGAGCCGGGGTCGGCCGGGGCGCCGACGGGACACGAGGAGCCGGGGTCGGCCGGGGCGCCGACAGGACACGGGGAGCTAGAATCGTCCGGGGCGCCGACAGGACACGGGGAGCTGGAGTCGGCCGGGGCGCCGACGGGACACGGGGAGCTGGAGTCGGCCGGGGCGACGACGGGACAGCATCGGCAGGAACCGGCGTGGACTGCGGCCGAAGCAGGACCCTGTCTAACGCCTGGAGGGACTCCATCATGTCCCGGAAAGCGTCCTGGGACAAGGCAAAGAAGCAAGGGCCGGCCGGAAGTCCAATAGGTCCCAGGAAGTTGGGGTTGGCCGGAACACGGACGCGGCAACAGGAACGGGCGAGGGCTGCAGCACGGAGGCGACTGCGGGAACCGGAGTAGTCTGCGGCACAGAGGCGGCAGCCGGAACCCTCCACCGACGCGGTCCGGAGGTTTGCGCCCCCCACTCCGGGGCTGGGCCTGGGTGACCTCTGCCCCTGGGGCTACGAGGCCCCCCATAAGCCAAACGGGTCCCGTTGAAGGGGTCTGGTGCCGAGACCCTATGGGGGTTGTAGTTCCACTTCTGGAGGCTACGAGGGCCCCCATAGGCCAAGCGGGTCCCTTCGAAGAGGTTGTAGGCTGGGTCCATTCTTGGTCGGTTCGTTCTGTTATGTGCAGCTCGACAGGAACACTGGACCCAAACGCCGTCAACGATGGAAAAGCAACTTTATTGCTAAACAGGATTCCAAAAACAGGCTTCAAAAACCAGGATACAAAACACGTACACAAGATCTTCCACGATCTAGACAAGACGAACCAACAAAGGGGAATGACACAAACAAGACTTAAATACAGAGGGCTGGTGCAGGTGATTGGACACAGGAGGAAACAATCAGGGACAGAGCAGACAATCACAGGGACAGGAAGTACAGAGAAACAGAGGACACGAGAGACAAGGACTTCAAAATAAAACAGGAAACACGACACAACACTACAGATCCTAACACAACCTATCATCTATACCTTTTGAACAGTTGGCCTGTCAGCTACATGCGAAATGAAAAGAGGACTAATGAGCCATTTAATTACTGCTATAAAGATTTGTTGTCTCAGTCACAATTTATTTATTTCTCTCGTCACAAACTCTGCAAATGAGATCAGGGCAATGTTGCCAAGAGAGAGAAAAGACCAGTGTCATCAGTTAGGATTATGCTGCTTCTACAGCCATACATGGGTGAGTACGATAAAACCCACTTAGCATTATCTCTCTAAATTCCCCACTGCACATGCATGTGTATGGATCACCGTCTCTATTTCCCATGTGGCAAAAACATTGCCACTCCTTGTTCATTCCCCACAAATCTCTTGGTGTTTATCACTAGAGGGCACGAGCACACTCAGGGGCAAAGACTGCAAGAAAGTAACCTTCAGTTACGGCGGAAGCATCACTTGTTTCAGCGGGAGAGAAACACCCGAAAAGAACATTATATCAAAATATGATTTGATACGTTTTCATGGTATGCAAATGTAAGTGAGGTGAGTGACATGCATATAAGTTGCTACGAAGAAAATGCTTCAATGTAAGCTAGAAAACCTGGACCACTTGCCGGGCCTAAAAGATAATTAATGTTGGCCTTCCTTTTTTGTTCAAGCAATGCATTTACAGCCTTAAGTTTCCCTCCACCCATTTGTGTTATCAAATTGATTATCGTGACAGATCTCTAAGCTCACTTTTGGCATGATAATATGCTCTTCAGTGACTATACGATTTGATGTGGAAGTAAGTGCAGGGCATGCTATATCTGAAAAGTGATGTATATTGGGTACCACTTTTTAGTGAGCAATCAATTGTTTGTTAAGTAATGTGGCACTAAAATTTGAATCGCAAAGTAGGTAACTCATGAATAGTTGTTATGGCTCAGGTTAAGCTAACATCATTGATTCAACAGACAAAGAACCAGAGTGTCTATATATATATATATATATATATATATATATATATATAAACTAGCATAATATACAAATATATATATTCTTATGTCATATCAGTTCGCAGGCAGGAGTCAATCACAATTAGAAGCACATTTTAAAATCAGAACACAAGCTAGATGTTTACATGCTGATTATCCAAAACAGTGTCTCACTAACATGCCAAAAATACGTTTTTCAATTATAGATAAACCAACACAATGTGTATGTTCAGAAGTTGAAATCAGTGTTTTAGTATGAGCAGCTCGAGTTGGATAACAAATAGAGAGTGTGCTTCAAGCTCCAAGTGCACATCGGAAAAGTATGCAGGGCAGAGCACATCCAACTCATTAATGGATTTTTGGTCACATCAAACAGAATTGTTATAATGGTCACAATGTAAACATTTTCCCTCATCGCTGCATACTCTAGACATAGTTTACATAAAAAGTACACATGTATATATCTCCAGGAACAACTAAAGGGATTCTTAAGTTTAATTTTAATTAACACATCAGAATAGCAATACAATGTGACTGTGACTATGTTGTGTTTTTATTTCCACTGACTGTAATAATCATGCTCTACAATAGGGGGTTCTTATGAGGACACACTTGAATCAAATCTGGCTTGGAAACACATGCACCACGCCATTAGCACCCAGGATAAACAGACGCTTTCAAAATATGTACATGTGACCTCACACCTACACGCACACACACACACACACACACACACACACACAAGCACACACGCACACACACACACACACACGTGTGCTCTGTCAGGCACACGGTGACTTGGTGTGCTGTGAGCGCCATGCATTTGATTATCAGACAAAAACACAGCGCAGCGATGACCGCATTAACAGTGTCAGAGAAAAGGAAGTATAAGCAGGTGTAAATCACTCAAATACTAAGCTGGTAGTGGGTCTTGGAAAGGGTAGATGTTGGTCTATGAAGCACATACATCATTAGTATCATAATAATAAAGTGTGTTATTACGATCTGTTCCCTCGGCTTGCCCGTTGTCATGAAGGGAACGCGCGTAAAGGTGTCACACATGCCATCAGCGAAAGAGACCAAAACGTGTTGCAGGCTTTAAGGAGCTGAAAGGTCACAAACAAATCAATAACACATCCGTGGGGCTCTGGATCGGACTTCCGAAGCTGGACACGTCTTACCTGGTCCCGCGGAATGCAAGGCAGCGAAGTCCTGCGGTGGGACTTGCTGTTGCTCTGACTGTGAGCCATCAATTCCGAGGCCGATATGGAGCTGGACCTCCGTCTCCTTTTGAAGACAGGAATGTCCTCCTCCTTCGCCCCGGTCACAGAGCCACAGCACCCCGTCCCGCTGGTCCCTGGGGCCGGCAGGAGCCGGTCAGCATACCTCGCAAGCAAAACCCCCAGCAGTCCCAGCAGGTAGGCCAGGTAGGGTCTCCAGCTGGCCCGGAATCTGTCCAGAGAGACGAGAGAGACTGCCCTGATGACGCTGATGAAGACGATGATGAACACTCCCTGACGCAGCCGGACGACCAGCAGAGCCCCGCTGCCCAGGCAGCCAAGGACTACCAGGGTTACGGGGTGGGACAGCAGCTGCTCCTCGGCGCCGCGCAGGAGGAACTGCGCCGCGGACTCGCCCAAGTGGCACACGGCAAACAGAAACACCGCGGTGCGGATGAGCACCCCGCAGCGAATCAAATACAGCACGCCCCAGAAGAAGGCACATACGAGAGTGCAGGGGGGTACGCAGGAGCACGCAGTCAACAGCAGCTCCGCAGCGTAGCCCGACGCCAAATGAAGGCAAGAGCCGGAGCCGCTGCTATTTCCGTTGCTGCCGCTGCCGCCGCTCGCGTCCCAGTCGACCAATCTGAGCAGCAGAGCGAGAACAACGGAGACGGAGGCGACGCAGACCGCAGACGACACTCCTCGGCAAGTCCATGTCACAGCGAGTCTCAGCCGCGACCGGCTCCCTGCGTCCCGGCGCAACGGGGTGGCACACGTCTTCACGTAGCCGTGGCGCTCCAACGCGGCCCGGGGATACTTTTCATGAGCACTTCTTGATGAAGCTCTGTCGCCGTGTGCCTCCAAGGCCATCGCCGTCAGTCACGCGGAACGCTGCCCGGGCCGTCCAGGAAGACGACAGAGTTATTAGCCTCTGTGTCTGCGTCTCCCATCATCGGGCATGTTGTGTGCGCCGCTGATAGAGAAACAGTGGTCAGTGACGAACGCCTCCAAAACTAAAGTTTCAAAGTTGCCAAATTATTGGGTTAAAAACTTTTCTTTAAGTTTTGTTGTTCAGACCTTCCCCATTACATTTGGTATACTATTAGGTTGCCTCTGGTCGTCGACCAGTGATCCAAATAAGCAACCCCTGACTTTTCATACATCTAGGCCACTGCTGCACTCCTCCCCATAGTCTCTCATTCACCCTCTCTTTCTCTCTCCTCCCACTGGACACTAGCCTTATTTTGTCTCTATGTGTGTGTGTGTGTGTGTGTGTGTGTGTGTGTGTGTGTGTGTGTGTGTGTGTGTGTGTGTGCGTGTGTGTGTGTGTGCGTGTGTGCGTGCGTGTGTGTGAGTGTGCACGTGTGCGTGTGTGTGCCTGCCTGTGTGTGTGCCACTCTGGTGGTTCCTCCTTCACCTTTCAGCTCTTCCCCCTGTTTTTGTTCATTCTGCAGGCTGATGGGACTCAGTTCACAGTGGACGGTTGCCATGTTTACATTAAGATTTCCAGGCTTGTTCAGGAAGAGAGCAGCCCATAATGTGTATTAACTATAATAATCCTGTAATACATTTTGGAGGTACTTCACTGTATAAATATGACAAGAGACCTAAAAGGGATAACATTCTACCACATAACTTGAAACTATATAATTGATCAGGGTCAGGTTATACTCAAAACTTCCTCTATAGAAATATGTATGTCTTCAGGAAGCGACTTATTTCACTTTCCTCTAAACTGAATGCAACCAGTGGTCATTCGGGAATGTACTCAGAAAAATAGACAAACCATAAAATGAGATGCACAGTTCTACAAAGAGCAGAATTTAGCTGTAGTAATAATCATCTTTGCTACCCATGATATATGTATTTTTTTCCAGGATTAAAATGCTAAATCACATCATCCTCTGCCTCCTGTGTGGCAGAATGGCCGAGGACAAGTTAGAAGCCTTCACCTGTTTGCCCTACATTTTATGTGAGGATTAAAAATGATGCACTGCAATCGCATAAGTCTGTCAACTAAATAGTATAAATCTGTTGTGGGAACATCTGTGTTGTCAGGACGCCGTGTGCTCGTACTAAAAGTCTTCAAATGCAGAATAATCCAGCTATAATTTAAACTAAAACTAGAACATTTGACAAAATAAGGCAACGCCAATTTTAGCTTTCCTTCATTGGCTTCCAATTTCATGTCAGACGTCTGATAACTTTTCAAAATTCTCTGATCTCTTTATTCTATCACATGCTTTTATTCAGTATTTAAGACCTTGTATCAGTTATTAACTTTTCCTGCGTGTCGGTCTCAGTCTCAATTAATCTGTCAAGCCAACTTGAAAGCTGTAAATGTTCTAAAAACCACTGCATCTCTCTAACCTTGTTTTTTCTATATTACTGGATGACAACGTTCCAAAGTGACAAACAGCATGTCACAATCCAAATGTTCTGACATTTGACCGGTCAACGGATGTTGACAGGTACATAGTTGTTTTGTGTCTCGCTGACTGTTTACAAGTCAGACGCCAACTCAACCATCTCAAAGAAAAGAACTGAGCTGTGGAGACCCGCAGGTGCAATTAGGAAGCGGACTCAGTCTGGGCCGGCTCTAGCAGGGTTCAGCCCTGTCTTTGCAATACATCAGCACAAACACAACGTAAACCACATTTTGGCAAAGGTAGCCATGATAATAACATCCATCGACCTTTGCCCTCAGAGACGTTCTCCAGACACACTCCTCCAGTTGTACTAAGGAAGTGTTGTAACAGTGTCATCTATCATTGTGAAGTGCTTGAAGAGAACTGGATGTGAGTGTGTGCTCTTCATTTCTTTGCCTTCACCAGGTTATCTGTATGTGGTTCGCTTACACAACCACACGTGGACATCCTGATAGAGACATTGTGCTATAGTGTCATCAAATGTATGCGTTGCTGTCTTGCTGACAGAGCAAAACCGTGTTTACCTGAGGGTGAACTGGATGGACACTGGCGGTCGGGACGGCGCCATCAGCTGTAACCGCCAAAAGCGAACAGTGCAGAGCGGCGGCCATGAGCTAACCAGTAGTGCATGCTTACATGCACTAAAGGTAAGTGTGTCCGGACTGGCTATGTCAACAACGCTAGGAGAAGCTCAGATATAACACACACAGAGGGAGAGCGACTTCATTCTCTGCTCAGGTAGACATTACTCCACTATATCTTGACACAGCAAATAGTTGTTTGCTGCTCCATAAATGCTCTGAATGTCATAAATTGCCTCAGGACTTCGCACTAGTTCAGTAAATCCCATTCTGATCTGGGGGACACTGCTGTGTTTCTCCAGGGTCAGTTGAACTGATATGGCATGCTTCACAGAAAGATGCATCTGAAATGCATTCAGGCTGGATGCGTCGTGACTCAAGACACAATCAGACAATTGCTCTTCAGCTGCACTCACGTCATTCATAGCTGTCTCCGTGTGGGAATAATCTAAACAAGCAGGACATGTTCAATTGCATGAAATTGAGCTCTCAAGTAAATTAGAGCTTCTCCTTGGTTTTGAGGTACTATATCCCAGTACAATCAGTCCTCTCAGGCTCTCTGTCCCGGGGAGCTCCTTAAAGTGTTCAAACATGTTGAGAAAAGATGATCTGCATCAAAGAAGAATAGCAGAAAGTCTCATACACACACACACACACACAAACACACACATGTAAAAGTGTATGATCACTTTTGGTTATACACATGGGTCAAGTTTACAGCCTCTTACTGCTTGCATGTGTAACTTCCGCTTTTAGACATCATAGAATGCGTTCCTATTGTCATAACCTTTTTTGGATATTGTGCTCATTAAACTATCCGGCATGCTCTGACACACTGGGCTAGAGAGACGTCACTGGCCAGTTGTTTGGCTACCAGGGACAACAGCCTTGTGTGTGTGCTTGTTGAAGGAGGCTGCAGGTTGTAACACTGGCTCCATGCGTTTGAAGGTGAGGAGAAAAGGGGCTACGGCTGCCTTAAAAAAGTTCCTAACTGAAAGAAATGACCCGGAAGTATCTAAGTTTAAATTCTCTAAAAGAAAGGTGCTTCTATGTTTCTTTTATTAGCTCCTTTAGCACATGATACATTGATTTTATCCCCAGAGCAGCGGCAACATTTGTAAACCCTACTCTAAAAACTTAAAGGGAAGTGCAACTTCTTGGAAATAGATGTTGATGCCCATTCAAACATCCATCCATCCATCCATTATCACCCGCTTATCCGGGGTCGGGTCGCGGTGGCAGCAGGTTCAGCAGGCCGACCCAGGCCTCCCTCTCACCCGCAGCACTTTCCAGCTCATTCTGGGGGATTCCGAGGCGTTCCAAGGCCAGCCGGGAGATATAATCCCTCCAGCGTGTCCTCGGTCTTCCCCGGGGCCTCCTACCAGTTGGACGTGCCCGGAAAACCTCTAATGGGAGGCGTCCAGGAGGCATCCTGACTAGATGCCCGAACCACCTCAGCTGACTCCTTTCGACACGAAGGAGCAGCGACTCGACTCCGAGATCCCCCCTGATGTCCGAGCTCCTTACCCTATCTCTAAGGCTGAGCCCGGCCACCCTACGGAGGAAGCTCATTTCGGCCGCTTGTATCCGAGATCTCTTTCTTTCGGTCACGACCCAGAGTTCGTGACCATAGGTGAGGGTTGGAACGTAGACCGACCAGTAAATGGAGAGCTTTGCCTTCCGGCTCAGCTCCCTCTTCACTAAGACGGACCGGTACAGCGCCTGTTTTACTGCTGCAGCCGCACCGATCCGCCTGTCGATCTCCCGCTCCACCTTACCCTCACTCGTGAACAAGACCCCGAGATACTTGAACTCCTTCGCTTGGGGTAGGCAGTTTGCCCCCACCTGGAGGGAGCAATCCGCCGGTTTCCGGCAGAGCACCATGGCCTCAGATTTGGAGGTGCTAACTCTCATCCCTGCCGCTTCGCACTCGGCTGCAAAACGCCCCATTCAAACATGCTGAAGGATAATTAGAAAAGTTACATTAGTTAAACATACAGAGCTAATCTTAAGGTGTGTTTGTGAAGATATATATCGAGTATTTATATATACACTTATTTGCTGTTAAAGTAGTTTTTTCTGAAATAAACCTATTTTAATGTATTGCTCTAATTCTTTATCATTCCAAATGCTAAAAAAAATTCCTTGTTTAGAATGTATTCACATTAATATATAAGTCATTATTAGTGAGTGACTGGTCTATCTAGGCAAGAAGGGCAGGAATATATCATGTCATCTTTCTTTTGGCTCGACACCAAAATGTGTTGTGATGCCGTTCACTTGCTTGTAGCACCATCTGCCATCTCTGAACAGCTGAAAATACACGGGATGCAAAAGTGACAGCATGAAGAAAGTCTGCAGAGCCAGAAATCTGTTGATCATGAAAACATTTTTCTTTCCTTTAGAGAGAAAACAGCATCTCAAGCAAGGCCACTGGATTCTCACTAAATACCATGACAAAGACAAACCTGCCTTGTGAATTGAGAAGTCTACAAGGAGGCTTGAACATATGAGCTGTCTAAAACATTATCTGCACCAGCAAGATGAACAAGATCCACAGTATTGCATCCGCTGGCATATAGATATATAATCACTTTCCAAGTTATGAGGAATGCATCAACGGCTGTTTTGCAAGTTTAAGATGATGTTCTCCAGAAGTTCCGTACAGCAATCTAAGATTGACACAAATGTAAACATTTAACCACACACACACACACACACACACACACACAATGTTGTCTAGCTCAGGCTCTTTCTAATTGTTACCATATGATGGATTAGCAGTTGTTTATGAGTTAGCGGAGCAGAAATGAACCATATCCTGTTTGGTACTCTCCAGCAGGAATAAATCTCCAACATTGGCCTGTTCGCACCAGTAATGACGTGTTGCTCAAACACTTGCTCTCTATAGGTCTGTATGTGCATGGCAATAGAGAGAGAACATTCACAACATGATAATGACACAAGGAGAAAAAACATTGCAAACTTCTCTTCGGAACTGACCCAGGCACCCGGCCTAATACGGGCTGCTGCTGTTGCTTGATCTCATCATCCAGGAATGGCACACACTGTGTGACTGTCCTTAAACCCTGTGTTCTTATTTAAACTAACTAGCAATGTGTGTGTGTGTGTGTGTGTGTGTGTCACTTAAATTCAGGTAGTCAAAGGCCAGAAAAGGGCCAGCCTATGAGAAATTCAGAGCATTGCCACCTCACATTGAATGGTTTGCATATAAGTATGTGTGTAAGTATGTGTGTATGATTATTATCGTTATCAGTGTTGACCTGCAATGGTCTGCCACTTCTCTGCTGCTGATATTTTGCTAGCGAGCTTGCTTGGCGGTATGAATTATGCTTATAATGGGAAACAAACATTGAATTTGAATGGTGTGATTTAAGATTAGAAATATAAAAATACTTATTATTGCATTATAAAGATAAGGAAATATATTTTAAAAGTTATTTACATTGGCCGTAGGCCCTCGTTTTGCCAGCAATGTTTTAAAGAAGTCAAAGCTAATGCAACTAGGGAGCCCTTGGCATTGAAAAGTTTAGGAACCCCTGAGATATGGGATGATAGGAGATGTGGTTCAGAGTTCTCATCCGCTTCTTTATTTGTTTGCATGGTACTGTGTGACCTCAGCGTATGAATAGACAGAGGAAAGGAAATATGTTTTATCAGAAGTTGTACCTGTGCTTCACCACTGGTCTCAGTCCAATTTATTTGCACAGTCTCTCCATTCCTGTGCGTCTCCCTCCACTTCTTCCTCCTCTGACTAACCCTCTTGCAATGTGTTTTTCTCTAGCTATCTACAAACCACTGGGATCCACTGGGATAACACACACTTACAGACGCACACACATGTACACAAAGCAGGACCACTCATCCCACTGTGCATTACAAATCCAACTTAAACAGAACAAATATATGGTGTGACAGTATAAGTGGTGTGAGATGAAGAGACGTGATGTGTGGCAGCCGACAGAAAATACCAATGAATTATATAGAAAGGGTTGATGTTATGAATATTTAACAGCCCGTTGCCTTATATGTTAGCGACAAGATCCGACTACTGACGCTACAAGATGAGGCTGAACAGTTTTTACAGTTTGATATAGTATGAGGCCCTTAGAAACACAAGTTGTGTTCCCATTTAAATATATTCCTATTTTAAGCAAATTTACAAAAAGTAAAGAAAAGGGTCAGTGTTCAGTTTTCATCAAGTAGTCCTGGTGGGTTCATGCAGCATCTTTCTTGAATCTGTAGGATTAATTCATTTTACACCAAGGTGAGTACGCTAATATGTACAAGGTACAAGAATATCGTTACTTAAACCTGCACTGATTTTCTTTAGGTTGCTTGTGAGTAGCAGAAACAAGTTGTGAGCACAACAGATGTTATGATCCTTTAAGTTAATACGGAGAACATGCTTGCCATCAGTAGGGAGCCTAATGAATCTACATCCAATCTTCATTCTCCTTTTTGTTCTGATTTGATCTCCACCTATTCCTGAGGGAAATATCTGGGTTTATATCTACTAAAGGCTCTATTATGTTCACTTAATAGTCTCTTACTGTGTTTGTCTGCTGTTTGGGGCAAAGCAGGTAGTGCACAGAAAGTTTAATGTGTTTTAATTTTTACTTAAAACAATGCTAATGAGAGTGGTGGGAGTGAACCAAAACAGTACAATTATGAACTTATGAAAGACGCTTTAAATGTATTCATGGCTGAGGGGAACTAGGAAATTCAAAATATACCTGATTAAAGTCTAATGATATAATTGTTCAATTGAATTTGCATACACTGAAAAAAATGTTGTGTTGAAATTACTCCATTTTATTTAGGTAAGTAAATGCACACAACAATTTTATCTAAATCCAGACATTTTAAAAAAAATAAATTGTACTAATTATT
The DNA here is from genome assembly GCF_009769545.1 of Cyclopterus lumpus. Taxonomy (NCBI): domain Eukaryota; kingdom Metazoa; phylum Chordata; class Actinopteri; order Perciformes; family Cyclopteridae; genus Cyclopterus; species Cyclopterus lumpus. The sequence continues at coordinate 2,716,779 of NC_046978.1, forward strand.
TTCAACTAATTTCAGCCTAATTTTATTTAGAATTTCTGTTCAACTATTTTTGAGTAGAGTTAACTCAAATTTATTAAGTAATCCCAACTAAACCCATGTTCAGTTTACTCAAATGTATTAAGTAATTCCAACTAAATGTTGTGTTCAGTTTACTCAAATGAATTAGGTATCTGTAGCCATTTTATTTGTTTACACGCAAATCAATTTATTGTTTAAATTTGTACATAATAAAATTGAGTTTCATTAAATTAAATACTATGAGCCATTCTTAGTATACTCTTTTATTCAAATAAAGCAAACAGCATGTTAATACAACTCATACTTAATCTTATTGAAACACAATGTAATAGCACTATCCACTTAAACAGTGTAGCATAAAAACGTCTTACAGTGCCTTTCATAGCAAAAAATAATAATAAAAAAAACATACCAACATGTAATTCACATACCAATCAGCCTCTACTCCACTATAAATGAACTATGACAATGAAAACATCACAACATTACATTACAGTACATTACATTACATGACAACAGATCTGTGGAGCAATGGGGAAACTAACCTTCCACACATTGTTACATGAAACAAACATAGCAAGAAATGACATATTTCCACATTCTTTTCCACAACTGGATGTAAACAAATATATAACCGAGACTGTCACGTCAATAAATGTCGTATGTGTACAGATTGTAAAGCCCTCTGAGGCAAATTCGTAATTTGTGATATTGGGTTATATAAAATAAACTGAATAAATGAAACAAACATAACAAACATCATATTTTCAGTGTGCCAGTTGGATGTTTGACTGGTGCTTTTTTAATTAATGTGACATTATGGGACATTTCTCCTCCTTGTTGATGACATATGTGAATGCTCCGCTTTTGCAGGTCTCTCAGGATGTCGTCTCCTTCGATATCCTGTATGTTTAAAGAAAATAGGAGAGAGAAAGAAAAAAAAACACGTATTCATGAAATTTGTATACTTTACTGTATCAACATTGCATAATAATCCCTAAAAATATATAGTGTTTAAAACAATATATCTGTGAGGTGTTATTAAAGATTTACATAGGAATGACTGAGCTTCGTTCTGAGTGCCATAGGTCAGATAAGATTAAGAGATGGACTAATATTAGTTAGTTAGGGTATCTTCTTCTTTTAAACAGTTTGGTTCATTTGAATAAAACAGATACAAAAATTTAAAGAGATTTAGCCTTTTCATGGTTTATCATCATTCCATAACAACAAGCATGTTGTTTTACAGTTCTGGATTTCATTTCCAGACCACAACGCTTGTCAAAGCCACTGTTTTTGATCAAGTATTGGTGTCAGGGAATGTTTAGAAAAGGGTACCTGTTCACAATACTGTGCAGCCAGTTGTTCATTTTCATATGAATATTCTCAACCTACTGTCAATTATAACATGAACTTCTGAAAATTGAGTGGGTGACATTATGATCTTAACACATAACATGCGACTGGCAAATCAATTCAAATGACTTACCATATACTCCTGAGCAAGCTGTCCCTCATCCTCATCCGAGTTGTCCCTCATCTGAGCTGTCCCTGATCCTCATCCGAGTTGTCCCTCATCCTCATCCGAGTTGTCCCTCATCTGAGCTGTCCCTGAACCTCATCCGAGTTGTCCCTCATCCTCATCCGAGTTGTCCCTCATCTGAGCTGTCCCTCATCTGAGCTGTCCCTCATCCGAGCTGTCCCTCATCCTCATCTGAGCTGTCCCTCATCCTCATCCGAGCTGTCCCTCATCTGAGCTGTCCCTCATCTGAGCTGTCCCTCATCTGAGCTGTCCCTCATCCTCATCTGAGCTGTCCCTCATCCTCATCCGAGCTGTCCCTCATCTGAGCTGTCCCTCATCCTCATCCGAGCTGTCCCTCATCCTCATCCGAGCTGTCCCTCATCTGAGCTGTCCCTCATCCTCATCCGAGCTGTCCCTCATCCTCATCCGAGCTGTCCCTCATCCGAGCTGTCCCTCATCCTCATCCGAGCTGTCCCTCATCCTCATCCGAGCTGCCCCTCATCCTCATCCGAGCTGCCCCTCATCCTCACCCAGGTGGATGCAAAGAGCCTTTATGCTGCGGTCACAGCAAAAGCGTTGCAAATATTCGCAAATTGAAATATTTCAACTCTGGCGAATTTTTTGCGCCGCTCGGCGAAAAATCACATCTGTGCATTGACTTTGCATGAGATCTACTCGCACAAAAGATTTCCACCGCTTTTGGTGTGAACGCAGCATAAGGATTTAAGGTTGACTGTGTAAAAGACGCATACAATACAATTCAATTAATAAATAATTAGAAATACATAAATAAGTACAACAATTTCAATAAATTGGACAATATTTATATGATGTAATAACCTAAAACTTAATTTTTTTAATCATCACAAATATACATGAAATTTGACCTCTGCATTTAAGATGAAAAGCGCCCATTGGAACAACTTGGGGGTCAGTGTCTCATCAAGGAAATGCACACAGGAGAAACTTAGCCACAACTGTGTGTAAATGAACTGCCATCTTTAACTAAAGACAGTTAGAGAATTATACAACCACAGTTTGACCTGCTGGGCTTATTTAAGGCAGGTGCTGCTCTCTTTCCTGTTTGTCTAACCTGTATGCCATGGCATCGGTTTTCCTTGAGTAAATGTGCACCTTGAAAATAGTCCAGGCTGTAGTGAGGCAAATGGAGCTCTAATGGTATTTCATAAAGTAGCTCAACAGTATGACAATTGGTATACATATTTACCTCTTAGATATTTAGCTAGCTTCTGGCCAGCAACTCCACCCTTCGTCTGGAAGATAGACGTCAGTTGGGCAAAATGGCTCTCCAACTGTGCCATGAAGGTAGATTCCAGTGGGATGGTTGTAATGCGTTGGAAGTCAGCATGTAACTTCTATCAAAAAACAAAACGACAGAATACAGAGTTAGGCCATTGGTACCACACCATACCACACCGTTACAGAATCCTGAGCAGTACTGCTGGGATCAGCATACCTGTGAAAAGTTTGTTTGTTAAATGTACTTACCAAAACAATATGAGGTCCCCAAGGAGTTAGGCCCTATTCAACGTTACACTAACATCAGATAGAAAAAAACTGCAAAAAAAATATTCGCGAATTGTAAATTTGTTTTAAGAAAAAGAGGTAATTATATAATATTCTTCTTGTTTTTTTACTCTTTTATCTTATTTCTGTTATTATACTACTTGTTTTTTACTTATTACTGTGAGCAATGCTGCTGTAATCCTGTAATTTCCCCACTGAGGGACTAATAAAGGATTATCTTATCTTATCTTATCTTAATTGTTCAATAATCCTTAGTAATTTGGGTTGAGATAACGACTCAAATCAGATCCCAAAAAACTCATTTTATAGTTAAATAAAGCCTCATTATTACTATAGAAATGACCAACAAAAGGCAGAAAGGTTTCTTAAATCAATCATCATTATTTGCAAAATAGGTGAAGTATAAATATATTTTGATGATTAGTGTCATACATAATTTGTTCATGTTACCTTTAAATGAAGGAAATGAGCTTTTCGTAAACCATGGAAGTATGAGTTAAGATTAATTAAAAAAGATAAGATTCACTAACATATTAAAATCAGTGAAATGACCTTGATTAAATCAAGTAATATCTACAAGGGGTCCGAATAATTTTTTTTCAGTGTAGAAACTCAAAAATAATGTTGGCATTTTTTGGGCTTTCATACAACTGAACTGAAGTTTGTCATCATGATCGAACAGAGCTGCTTGTGCAAGTTTCTGTGAGGGTTCAGTATGTGTGAATACATTGTCTGCTTGTGTGTGTGTGTGTGTGTGTGTGCACACATGCAGACAACTGTTTATGGGTTCACCTGACAGTGAACAAAATGATAGACGATAGTATTCTTCCATCTGATTAGACAGAGCAGCACGCTTGTTGTCCAAAACTGTAAATCATACAAATACTGATATTTGGTTATCTTTACCCACAAATAATGACTATTGAAGGAATATTTGGGGAAATATGCTTTTGAGCTTTCTTGCAGAATTAGTCCTCTGTGTGCGGCTAACTTCTGCTGTTTGCCTCGATGTCAGTGCAGATTCTCTGTTGGCACATAACCAATCACTGCAATGTCAAACATTGCATTCCTGGGGCCAAAGTACCTCCCTGGTGGTATGATGATTAGCATGCAGCTTTTTTCTTCCATTAACAGGACTGACTGCAGCAACTTCATTCTTGTAATACATTTTCCAGCAAGTACATTTATTTTGTTAAGTTGCCAAATTGAAATGATCATTTTAATATATTTGTGTTTTGCAAATTGAACTTGACACACCATTCAAGTAAAGCCTAAAGAGCTATGTGCACCTTTAACCTATCAGCACAGAGACGGTGGAAAGAAAAAGGTGGAAGAGAGTCAAAGAAGCGCGAGACTGAATTTAATGTAACTGTGTCAAGCAAGAACTACCTTCTTTACATACAGCCCAAGCACTTACACACACCAACTGGATAAACAGGATTGCTACATCTTTTTGTGTTCATTGATCAGCTTTTGTCATATCTTCATCATCACATCACTCCCTTACTGTCTATTCCCCACTGCGGAACTGGGGCAAGTGGATGGTAATATACCAATTGGTGATTTGACCAGTTATAAAAAGGCAACATATTAGCCATATACATTTTATTTAACCTCATATATCCCAACAAGGTGTGACAATATCTCCTTAAAATGTCCAATAAACATAATCCCCATAACACGATGACATCATAGCATGCAGCCATAGTTCTGAAACATTTCCTGACAAAGACCAAATGCTAAAATGAAGATGTATTCAGGCAGACAGGGAAAGACACTTCCATGCATGTTTGCACATGCTTGAAAAATAACACCAGTACACACAAATACAGGACCAAAAATACACAAATAAAACACACACACTGAGAGAAAAAGGAGAATCAGCATCAATACAAACAACCCCAACTCTAAGTTTAGAATCAACTGAGGGCCGCAACAATTATCCCTTAATTTGGCCTTGTGTACCAGTTAAATGAGGTGGCCCAGACCTCACATCCCTGATGATGTTACAGTACAAAACCAGTGCATTAAGCACAACCTTCCCTTTGTCTTAACATCGTACCCTCTCTTACTGCTGTCCCTGGTTGAACTCTGGTCCACTCAGATCAGCAGTCCAAGCCTTCATTCCCGTCCTTACGTTCTAGGCTCTTTCCTGTCCTCATCATTACGTCACTGACTTGAGCTCCTCTGTTATCCATTGGTTCCCACGTCCCTCCCTCCCTATGTGGCACCATGGCACGTTAAGCACATTGATCCGACTTCACTAACACGCTAAAAATCTCATCCATTTGATTGTCATCTAACAAACATACAATACAAATTGCTCGAATAAAACAGCAAATAGCTCAAGGAAAAGCTATTATTACTAATTCCCATAGCCCATCCCAAAGCATGCTTTATTACAACTTCTAAAATGAAATGAGGGGCCCAGAACTGAAATCCTAAATGGCAGCCACAATACAAAAATGCAATCATGGCTGCACACTGGGCTCCCCAATCCCTCTGTAAATACAGGTTAAGGTATGCAATCAGCCTCCCATGGAGATTGCATCAAACCTAGTACAGTGGAACTCCCACAGACAAAGACAAGAGGATTTGAATGATTTACCAAAGTAACCTTGATTTCTGAAAATGTTTTTTTGTTGTTGTTGTTGATTTCCTTTTTTACAGTTGTCATCATTGCTTTGTAAAGAACACCAGCCGCATTCACATGCATGTTGGATGGAGCGAAGTAGAGAGGCGATAAGTTATTTAACGCTGCAGTGAGACATGGAAAGTGATGCAAAGTGTATATGCCAGGATCCATGTGTAGCTGAAAAAATAGCATCATTAAGTCAGATTTTCCTACACAACAGAGCATATGTGTATGGGGGTGTTGCCTCACACTGTAACAGACAATAATACAGTTGTGTATTACTGGGTTTACTGTACTGTTCCAAATAATACATGTATTGTGTTCAGCTCTAAGCATTCCGATCAGGATACAGAAGATGTACACAAGATGATCAAAGCTTAACCAAGCAGGTTTGCTCCGGGATAAAAGATTCCCTTCTCTCTCCTTTAAACCTCCAATCACATCATCCATATCCATTGGCAGACAGTGTACTTACACTGACATAGAAACCATTCATGAGGGACTGCAGCACTTTAATTCTGGACAGCCACCAATAACACTGCTGTGCGACTGGTCTATGGATGTTTCAAGTTAGTTGAATTCCAGACAAAAGAGGGAAATGCTGCCACAGGGGATCAGTTTTTTAGCAATGCTAGTATGGCATTGGCTATGACAGATGAAAACAGCCAACTCTTTGGAAGCATGTAGGCTTTAATGGTCAACACTGGCCAAATATGTAGGTGCATTTGAATGAGTGAATTTCTGGTACAATCGGGTAGAACTGTTTGGATGTGAAACACTAGTCTGTTTTTCCTCTTCCGTGTCGATTCATCTCCTCTGCTCTATTGAATTTGTTTGTCACATTACCCCACACACCCCCCTCATAAGAGCTTTGAAATGCATATGTGTGGAGGACTGATTTCCATCATGCAGCCAGTTCTTTATTGCAGTCATTTGTTATACCCTGACAGTCTCTACTAAAATAAAGAAAGAAGCATAATTCTCATACATATCAGGGAAATGTCATCTTTATTGCAAATGTATTTTATTATTACTCAAAAGTTAACACAAGTGCTGTCGTCTCCCAGTAAAGGAGGACTTCAACGTCTTAGCAACTGCTTCAACTCAAGTGCTTGTTGGATGTTTGAAAAGCTTTGGAAAGCCCCAACCAACACACCTTTCAAGCAACTTCTCAAAACTGACAATCCAACATTGAAATGAAATGAGAAAGTTGGCAGAATTTAAACTATTCCTTAGACTTTTCATTATTTACACAACTATTTCTGTCACTTTTCACATAAACAATTGAGCTCGAAGCACGTGAACACGTGAATTTGTTCCATTAGCGACTGCGCTGTTGTCCCCATATATCAATGACTACCAGATTTACCCACCTTACTATCATGGCTGGCTTTTCATGCTGTCTTCCTGTGCGCCGTTCAGAAGAACTCTACGTTTGCTATCATGCATGGCAGGACAAACTAGTTCTTTTGGAGCCTAAGCCTACCCTTATTCAAGTAACCGTTAAAAGCGCTGCAACATGAATTATTAATGAAGTGCTGTGGCTACATCATTGCCAGGTAGTGACCAAAAGACTGAGCTTGATACAAACTGCCCAACTGAGATGTCCTTACAGGGTTGCTGGTCTGTTTGTGTTCCTCAGGCAATTCACAAAGAGGCTCCCCCCGATGCTCCTCACTGGGGACACAGAGGCCACCAACTGGGAGGAACTGCAGCTAAAGATGTACTACATTTCCAGCTGGCCTGGTATTACCTTACACAAGGTTTTCTGGCTTGCTCTTTATTCAAAAAATGTGTACACAATGACATTCATGTATGCATACCCACATGCACATTTACACACAACCGGGCATAAAAGCACAAAATAGGGGAGAAAGCAAGCAACTGGAGAGGCATAAGGAAAAGCCCAGTCCATTTAGTCATCGTCCTTATGGGCTTTTTGCCCAGCAAGAGAGCCATTATTGGACCATTGTATCAGTGTCACACTTGCTCACAGTAAGTGGGCATACCCAGAAGCACATTTAATTGGCTTATTTGTGGAGCCATATACCCAGCGGTGGGCATCCAGAGAGGTGAGGAGAAACATCCGTAAATCATTTTTTGAAGAGAATATAAGAGAAGAGAACACAAACTCACAAAGCTTTGAACATATAGCATTTACAAGCCCATGCCCTCTGTTTATTATTGGCTAAACCAGGATTTGCCTTACAAACATCTGGGAATCATGAATAGAAAAAGAATAACACGGTAGAAACAGCTGTGAAAGCCCCACCCCTCCACTCCCCCGCTCCCTTCCTGCCTCTCCCCGCTCTCCAGAAGGTTTCTTTTATTCCAAACACCTTCCCATAGGAGCTGTGGGCTAAAGCAACAGAGAGCGGGAGGGAGGGTGAGAACGAAAGAAAGTAGATGCAGAAATGCAGATTTATGTATAGTAAAATCTCAGGGGTCTTTTCTATTGAGGAGTATTTCTTGTAAAATCACATCAGCTGGAAAATGCACATCGTTATTCTACATACTGTTATTCTGGACTTAATGTGCATTGTTTGTACAACTGAGTGCAGCCAGATGGACAATGCTCAATTTGTTCCCAACACTTACAATTCATGGTGTGTAGTAGAAAACAATACTTAAAAATAAATACATTATAGATATGACAAGGCGTGTTTCTCTTCTCGAGTCTTGGTAATTCCCAGTGTGCACAGATAGCGACGGTCGACATCAGCAGTGTGAATGCAAGTTTAATGACTGCTTTCATACTTTGTACAACTTGTGTCTGTCTCGTATCATCGCATCCAAATATATGTATGAACAAAGCAATGCCCAATTTGTCATTATCACTTCAACAATGTGGGAACATAACTGGACACGTTGACAGGCCCCTCTGATTAGTCACATCCCCTTTTGAGAAGAATGCCATGACATCATAGATTTCCCACAATCCTCAGAGGTACTTCTATTCAAAGTGTGTGATTCTCTCTCATTGCTGTTTGCTGAGTGACACTGATCATTTAGCAGTATTGAGTTTCTTGAGACCTGGCCTTCACCCCACATTTTGCAATAGCTGATTAGGTTGTTAAGAAACCATGAAAACACAACAATAATACCACTGAGGCATAATATTAGCAAGCATTGTTGTTATGGAAACATTTGTTATGAGCATGTTCGGGCCACCTTATCCAGCTGCTTTATGCCACCTCAGCCAAGTGGCTTGTGTTTTTTCTTTTCTTCTGGTAAACGTAGTTGCTTGCGGACCAAGCCTGGAGAATGGAGTGCATCAGCCCACTTTGAATGGGCGTCCGTGACTCAAATAGTAATCAAAAACAGCATTTATGCATAGCACCAAATATCAGTTAAGCCAGAAAAGTGTTAGCGATTGTGTGCATGTGTTTGCATGCATTTACTGTTTCCGTACATAAAACCACATGCATGAGTGCCACTGTCAGTATTCCAGGGAATGCCACATTACTGCGCCCACATAATGGCCATTTAAAAGGCATTACAAGTTGTAAGGGATTCTCTTCAAGAGTAAAGGTCCCCGATCAATAAGAGCTCATTCACAAAGTGTGTGTGTGTGTGTGTGTGCTTGTGAATGGGAATATATCCCTCTATATCCTTCTCTCTGGGATCAATAACGTTTTAGCATTACCTCGCACACAGTACATACTATACGCACACTGTGTGTACTAACAGCCATCGATATTCATGAATGATGCATGGACACATGTTCGTGCCAGCTGATTTGCTTTGCATTGAGACTTGCATACATACATGTTAACAAGCTACTTGATGATGTTATGTCTTAACTACACAGCATAATCAACAATGTACAATACGACTCTGTTCTGCTCTGTTCGTGATGAGTAACATGACCATGGAATATGGTTATATTATATTTTTATATTATATTTTCTTTTATTCCAGACTCATGAGTCCATAAAGCAATAAACACAAATATAACAACAATATATAAAATACAATACAATACAGGGACACAGGTACAATTACTGCAGTTAAAAAGTCACTTGTGGTTTAAAAACATACAAACACTTGTTCCAATGTTTCCAGAAACAGGAAAAATACCTTGTATCACTTTGTGTTGGCTCAGTTAAGACTTTTATAATTACATTTTCTGAGTCATTTAATCGACATTTAAATGTGTATATAAAATTCCTCAACACAGCATGGAAAGTGGGAACATTACGAGTCACAAACATCTGACTTGCACTTGTCCATCTGGGAAGCTGGAGCAAGATTCTGAAAGCATCATTAAATGCCACCTGAATCTTTTTAATGTCCACTTTACTATAACTGCACCACAGGTGGGCTGTATAGAGAGGAGTACAGTAGGCTCTGAAGAGAGCAGTTTGAACATCTTCTGTACACATATGACATTTATGTGCCAGCATGTTGGCTTGTGCATAAAGTTTGCAACACTGCCGCTGCACATCGTCATCATCACTGAGGTCGTTCCTGATGATGTGACCCAAATATCTGACTTTCTGCACCACATTTAGCTCCTGGTCTCCCAAAAAAAGGAAGGAAAATGTAGCTTCTGATCCTCCTTGGTTTTAGCTATCATGATAACACTCTTTTTAGAGTTGAACCTGATATCATAGTGCACCCCATATCTTGAGCAGACTCTGAGCAATTGTTGTAAACCAGCGCTGTAAGGGGGCAGGACCACGAAGTCGTCAGCGTAGATCAGATGGTTAATAAGACGTTCCCCCACCATACATCCTGTCTTACACTCTTTTAACTCTTTAGAAAGGTCGTCCATATATAGATTAAAAAGAGCAGGTGACAGTATTCCACCTTGTCGGACCCCATTGGTCACTAGGAAGGGTGCAGATACACTCGTACCCCATCTAGCTCGCATGGTTTGACGTGAATACCAAAAGTGCAACATTCTAATCAAATACGGAGGGACCCCTCGTTCTTGCAATTTGATAAACAAGTTGGAATGATTCATTCGATCAAAAGCTTTAGATGCATCTAGGAAACACATAAATATTGTGGTGTTATGTCTCCTGTATTTACTAACAACTTCTTTCAGTGCATATATACATAAGTCTGTGCTATGTTTACTTTTAAAACCAAATTGATTATCAGTGGTAGTGATGTAATCTTGAAGCCTATCTAAGAGGATTTGTTCTAATACTTTAGAAATCATACTGGCCAGAGCAATTGGTCGGTGATTTTCAATGCTGGATATTTTGCCGGTTTTATTTTTGATTACTGGCACTAACAGAACAGTGAGCATCAAGTCAGGAAGAAGTTTACTCCACAGATCTGCAATACTGTCTGAACCAATAGCCCCATCAATATTGGATGGCAGTGGCATCTTAATGTTATTGGCAACCTTAACTTCTCTCCAGAATTCATAAACATTGTTCTGTTGAAACTTGTTGGCCATGGAGTTTGCCCTCATGGCCTGTTCATTTCTTTTAATGAAGCGCACAGTGTATTTAAATCTAGCATTTGCTTGTTTCTTATGTTCACACTCTGGACCACGCCTTGCTTTTCCTGATAAAACCCAGTTATTAAAAGCTTCTTTAGCCTCTATATGGAGTTCAGATACATTTCTTCCATCCTGGTCTAAGATTATGTTGTTTAGCCCTTTTTTTGCAAAATGACATTATTTAGACAATGCACAATGTTATCATACATTACACATAGATCACTATTGTGCTTTTGGTTCTTACAGATAATGTTGCCACACAGAATTGCATCAAATGGTATGTCAATATTTCCGAGGCTCTTATCCGTTTGTGAATTGTAACGCAATAAATCATCTTCTGTGAGCTTTGACCAATCTACTTTAAAGTGTTGTTCATGGTTATCATCATCATTACTGGTCAACTCAGGTAGACTCTCAACATGTAATCTCATAGAGACAGGTATGTGATCTGTTCAGCTCATACAAGATTGCAACATCCTGGAGACAGTCATGAGCATCAGCTGTACATATACAGAGATCCAGCCAAGATGTTGTATGCCATGCTTCACTGGTATATGTGTAGCTATTTACTGGCAACAGCACTTTGCTGGAAAGAACCAACTTGCTATCTTGACAAAATTGCATTAGGTGTTGACCAAACAGGGAGTTATTATCTGAAATATCAGCGTTCATATCCCCCACAAATATATTTGTATACGCACTGTCTTTGACAAAAGAATTTATAAAAGCGAGCCTATGAAGGTATTCATCCTCGTTTTGTTCACTTTCATAAGGGGTGTAAACATTTAAAATTACAAAAACGGTCTTATTATGTACAACTTTAATTGCTATGCAGCAGTCCACCTCTAGCCTAATCACACTGATCACTGGATCAGTGTGATTAGGCTAGTATGAGCAGCAGCAGCTGCCGCAGACTTAGTCAATGTGTCTGTCTCTTGCACACATACAAGTGCGCACACGCACACTTATACACACACACACACACATACACACACAGGTCTTTGGTCGTAATGGATCTTGGTGGGTTCAATTAGTCTGCCTTTCAAAATTAGACTTTAGTTTATTAGATTATGTACTTCAATAGGTGAAACAGTCATTTGAATGTTACAATTTATTTGTATTGTCCATCAAGAAAACTATAAAGTGAGACATAATTGACTATGCACCAGATACACATGACTTTTCAATATGTCCAAATATGAATGTTGTGCTTATGTTGAAACAAAAAGGCAACCTATTAAGCAAAGTATTTGCATATGAATGGGATATGGTTAACCTTTTTAAAGGGATGTTATGAAGAACATATAGCAGCATAACCACCACTCCAGCCAGCTTTATCTTAAATAAGGTGCTGGAAGTATCAAAAAGCTCAAACTGATAGAAAAGATATCCGCACACTTACTCTACAGATCAGATCAAGAACATATAGCACACACGTTATATCCACAGTGTTTAATGTTTTGCAGGAATCACCATCTGTGAATGTTTTTCAAACATGGATTATGAAGCAGAAAGTGTGTGGCTTGTTTTTGTATTTCTGATGACTGGAGTATCACTGTATGCTCACTCCGTCTGTCTACTCATTGGAAAGCTCCCTCATGCAGGCAACTCTCATGCCATGCCAGCATTGATGTCATAAGTGGCCCCATTTCTCTGCCTCCTATTGGTCCATCCGGCGTGACGCTGCTCTCCTGTTTGAAGTACACTTAAAAAATTCACGTCACTGTAATAAGTGGTCTGATCTCTCTCCTTCTGTCTCACACCTTTCAGCATTTTGTTTTTTCCTTTTCAGTCGTTTCTTTTTGCCAAGCTCTTGTTAACTCCCGCTGCAGTAAAAAGAAAAACACCCAGTGAACCGTTTGCTTATTGGCTCAGACAAAACCAACCAGTGATGCGTGTAGCTGTCACAAACAGGAATAGACCTCAATGCAGCCTGACCTCATGCGTTTGTCTGCCTGTATTCAGTATTTGTGTACGTCACAGTTCTCCTCACAAAGGGGAGTAAGTGCACACATCATACCTTTCCATCTGAGGTCTATATGTGTGCTCACCCATTGATGGGTTTGTGATTCATTACTATTACATATACAGTATATATATATGTTGTACAAGCTGTCCGATACTGGGCCAGGTGAAGGATGACAGATTCAATAATCTGTCATATAAAGGATTTACAAGAATAAGACGTGATCCAAAAATTAAATTAAATCCCGAATTGTAAAAATGGAGACTATATATATCTGGATTAAAGTTCCCAAACCTTTATTGGATTTAAAAAATAGGCACAGATTTGTGAGATTATTTAATCTGTCATCCTTTACCTGGCCCAGTATCAAACTGATTGTACAACATAAAGCATCTTTCTGCATTAAATTCAAACTACTTTTTCATTACGTGGGTAAGTAAATCTTTGATATCCGCACAAATTTCTTAAGCTTAACATTTGTATAAACTACAATATTTGATGCCTCTTGAAAATGTGCATTTTCTATGGAGTAAGTCTCACAGGTCCATGCTACAGTATATTCTGATATTGACTGAACTTCAGTCAGCGCAGACAGAGAAGGTTATAAAGGCACATGTATAGAGCTGATTATCAAGACATACATTGTATCTGTGGACAGTTCAAATGGACAATAGAGTATTTAGTGCCTTTTGAATGGGGCATACCGTAGTAGTGGTAGCTGCTAGTGAGTTTTCCCTTGTGCCTTCAGAATGGCCAATCCTCCAGTGGACAACAAGCTAAAAGCAAAAATATATATTGATTATGTCGTTCAGACTGTGTGACTGTGCGAACAGGGTTTTGGCCCCTTGATAAAAGGGGAGGCACGCTTGAATGCCACTGGACATACTATCATTAATGCCAATCAAATGCATCGTCTTAAAAGTGTATCCATCTTGTAAATGCATTTTCTAATTGATGGTTTGTACCATGGTTCTAATTTCAGTGGTCCATATTAGCTTGTTGTGTGCCTTCATATCACATGGTCTGACTCAGTGCCCTACTTTGTTCAAACCCGATGAGGAAGACCACATTATTTTACTTCACTGGACTGTCACATGGTTTACCCCTGATATTGAGTGGGTGTGTAGAAGGGGTGCTGGTGCATGTGCGTGTGTGGATGTTGGAACTTACACGAGAGGTGTATTGCATGTGGGCCTATTTTAGCATTCATGCATATGTGAGTAAATGTTTTCATGGCACAAGATAAAGACACGCATGAGGGAGCACTTGCCTGCAAACTGTAACTTATAATGCAAATTAGGGTCGGTGACTTTCATTTGGTTTTTTTTACAGATCAATTTCATATTGATTACTCAGAAGGAAGAATATTGTGATTTTATTTTTTCCAGAATGTTTTTCCATGTGTCACCACTGGTAGAAAAGTAATATATAATATGTAAATAAATGATCCCGCATGAAAGTCCAATTTTAAAGAAAATATACTACCATCCTTGCAACCGACAAGCAACAAAATCCAGATGGATGCATGATTTTGTTTTATAATCAAGTTGAATGTATTATTGGTTTAATATCACTCTACAGCCATAAATTGTTAGTTTTTTTATCTTCTATATTCTTTTCGACACAAAAATGGTCCTGTGGTCCGCTACAGTGGACATGCTGTAAAATTTAAAATAAAAATAATTTTCAAAATGTTTAAATTAGAAGATGTTTTTTAAACTCTAAATAGGTAGGAAGTCACAAAAAATAAGACGTTGGAATACACTATTTTCCCTCAGTTCCCAAGAGGATCAAATGCTTTCGGTAAATTGGTACAAGTCCCTGTTTAGATGACTAACTGCTGCTTTGCTCCTTCTGAATGAACCAGGAGCATAAATGGTAGTAGTATGCATGTATTCATAGAATCAAAGTCTTGGTAACCTCTGTTTGTACTTCATCCTGCCTCCTTTAATGGCCTTTGGTGTTGGTTAAAAGGTGGGGAAGGCGGTTTTCCTCAGAAGCTGCGCTAATTACATAATAAGCAACACAGATAGAAGTCATATCTGTAAGAGTATGACTGCAGGAAGCTAACAATGAAAGTGCTTCAACGCTGGCCACAGGATGGCACTATTGGCATCTGTGTCAAATCTGGGTGCGTCTTCACAGAACATACATTTTTCGGGAAAAAGCAAAAATGAGACAAAAGGTAAATATTTTAGAAATCACAGAACATGTAAAAAGCTAAAACCGTGGAAATGTGACGTAAGTTTTGGGCTGAAAGCATGTGCAAGCCGTGAGGAGGAATAAGAAGAAGAAGAAGAAGAAGAAGAAGAAGAAGAAGAAGAAGAAGAAGAAGAAGAAGAAGAAGAAGAAGAAGAAGAAAACAAAGAGGGAAGAGAACACAATGTGCTGCGCTTAATAAAACCACACAGTGGGCTCCATTAAATCTCCTTCATGCAGCGGTAAAAACACTATGTTTTTGTTCTTGTGATTTATTGGTTTTCAAGCTAACATCCAGTTGCTGCCTCAGCCACAAAACAGTAATGAGCAGGCCTGAGGCTACTCACTGCAGGACAGGTAAAGGATGCTCCTTCCTCCTAATGGGAAACTGAGGGAGAAGGCAGATATTATGAATCTATTATAAACAATATGACCAATGTATCAGCGTATTGCTTTTTTTTTCCTTCACGCAAATCTACAAAACTTTATGTTTAAGTGCCCGAGATTAGGGAAGACAAAAGGTCTTCAAAAAAATAGAATCCTTGTATGTGTTTTATGTGTAATTAGTGACAATCTTCTTCTTTTAATCATTCTTTTCAGCTCCACACTTTTTATTTCAGTGCCGACATGCAAAATGTCACTGCATTTATGTTTCACTTTTCTCAAAGCACACAACCCGTATACATATATACACATATACGTATACATAAAGAGTACTAATTCACATAATGTGGTGTTTTAGTCTTGTCGTTTTGAAATTATCTGTACATGGTTTAGACCTTTCAAATGAACTGATAAACCACTTAACCTGCAGTACAAAGTAATCAAGATAAATATAACAAACAAGTCACTTTATGTGAGTAAAATGGGCTCATAATATCTGAATATGCTGCTCTCATTATGCAAATCACAAATTTGATGTGCATCCTTTTTCACTTTACACTCAATGTATTATAACTAGTGCACTGCGATGACATTATGTATCCACTAGAGGCTGCTACAGGGCAGAACACAGTGAAGGATGTGAGGGAGTCATCCTGAGCTTAGAGCAGTTGGCAATGGCTGCCATTATGCAATGAATCTGGGTTACAAAACAGTTACAAATTATTGCGTATGTTAACTCTCTACGTGGCACCCAACAACCCAAAACACGCCCATATTCCACAAGCAAAAGTTTCCCTTGAACAGCAAGGGAAACGGTTCACGGATTATAAACACACTTCAGAGTTTGTAATACAGACCAAAATGTGTGTTCCTTTCTTTACTTTTGATCCAGACACTTTTTTTTTCTTCAGGTATGCTACTTAAACATTATCATCACTCAAATGTACTTTATTTGTGTATAAATGACAATGTGTATTTCTGAGCTTTTAGTGGCAAGGCCTTAATCAAACTGTTGTTATAGTAACACATTAACAATCTTCCTGTTTTTTTCCATTTCACACAGTCTTCTGAAAGTCAGTGTCTCGATCAATAAGTGCCCTCTTCGCCATCAACCTTCCTGAGTTGCAGACAGCAGTTTCATGTGCTGCTATTATACACTTGAATATTAAAAATCCCTCTCACACACACACACACACACACACATCAAAATCAAACATGAACAGTAACACCACACACACCGAGCTGGATGGCTCAGGTAGCTGTCGTAATCACACGCCAATCTTCATCCTTTCATTTGTCACGGCCAGGTGGCAGACACTCTGTGTGTCTAATTGCTTGTATGGCTGCAGATAAGATCCCTCCCTCGAGTCCCTCAATGCTCTCCACCTGCTCTCACTGCTGCCCAGGAACACTAATGAAGTTACGCCATCCCTCATTCAGGCTCTTAAAAGCTCCAGCAGCCACCCTGATTGCAGGCCAAAGTGCTCCCGATTGCTTTCCTTTTGCCCTCTCTTGCCTCTGTAAACATCTCACATCAGCCAGCACTCACTGTCACTGTGCCTCAACTGTGTCTATGTACACTAACATACCTGGTTCTCTGTTTCTTTTTTTTCTTCTTTTTTTTTGTCTAGTGTCTTTGATCATTTTGAAAAGCGCTATTTAAATTAACTGTATTATCATTATTATTATTATTATTATTATTATTATTATTAATATGTGTTTGGACTGTGGTGAGCAACAGTTTGGGTGGGAAAAGTAATATTTTTCTAATCCAAGGTCAGTCCTCTATTGTTTCATGTAACATCAGTGTCTTGTCTCTGCTGTACTGTATCCGAGAGCTTTCTTTACAACTATGTAACACACTGATAGACTTGAATGTGTCCAAAGGTTTCAAATCCTGCAGCTTCGAACCATATTTCAATGCAAGAGAGCACTTTAAGAAATCCTTCAATACTGTAAACCCACACACCCGACTGGCTCAGCAAGAAAGCTGCCATGAACACGAGTCCCCGGATGCTGTTGATGTATTACAGTCACCTCAGATCTGAATATATTTAACATGGAAATGAGTTTCTAAAAAAAGAGTGGTTGGCTGAATAATTACAAGGAACAAGATGAAACATTAATTCAGACTGCAGTAGCTTCCACTGTTGGACAGTTTCTCTGCTGCTTATTCTTTTTCTCCGTCATATCTAACTAATGAAACAGTCAACTTGTTGTATCTCTACATAACACTCCGTTATATTTGTTACAAATCTCAGTGTCCATGTTGCTCCTTAATGTGATGTCGGAGACGGTGACTGTTTTTTGCCACAGCGCATCACTGACAGCAGGCCTCAGAAAGCGCGTTAATGGATGATAGTTGAGTGAGCACATTAGTGTTTACGATCCCTGGCCCATACTATATCTATCCATCTTCCTAATTATGGAGCCCTTATCATGTCGCTCAGAGAGGCTGCAGGAGAGAGGATGTCGGGGCCATTGCCCGGCAGCTCTTAGTGAGCTGGAGCCCGTTTCCAGTTCATTTCCTAACCAGGGGGTTGATTCAGCATCAGCACAGATAGGAAGGTTTGTTTTTGTGTCAGCACTGTTCTTAGGACTGAGGAAATGTTTGGTTTTGGTTTTGTCTTTGCTAGATATTATTGAATGAATGGAATAAACGGAAATGAAAAAATGAGACCGTATCGTCTGAGAGCCACTCCTTTTCTGATCTGTGCACAAAGATCCCACTCCTCCCATGTGGCATTTCACTCTTGATTAGATCCGTCTCACTGAATGGGTAACGGAGCATGGCAGTAATGATGTCACGCTATGTATGCGGAGCATGGCAGTAATGATGTTACGCTATGTATGTGGAGCATGGCAGTAATGATGTTACGCTATGTATGCGGAGCATGGCAGTAATGATGTCACGCTATGTATGCGCGGAGCATGGCAGTAATGATGTCACGCTATGTATGCGGAGCATGGCAGTAATGATGTCACGCTATGTATGCGCGGAGCATGGCAGTAATGATGTTACGCTATGTATGCGGAGCATGGCAGTAATGATGTTACGCTATGTATGCGGAGCATGGCAGTAATGATGTTACGCTATGTATGTGGAGCATGGCAGTAATGATGTTACGCTATGTATGTGGAGCATGGCAGTAATGATGTTACGCTATGTATGCGGAGCATGGCAGTAATGATGTTACGCTATGTATGTGGAGCATGGCAGTAATGATGTTACGCTATGTATGCGGAGCATGGCAGTAATGATGTTACGCTATGTATGCGGAGCATGGCAGTAATGATGTTACGCTATGTATGCGGAGCATGGCAGTAATGATGTTACGCTATGTATGCGGAGCATGGCAGTAATGATGTCACGCTATGTATGCGCGGAGCATGGCAGTAATGATGTTAGGCTATGTATGCGGTCTTTCAAGACTACCTCACACAAAACCAACTCAACGATTTATACAATCTAAGGTAGCGTCTCTGCTGTTGCAGAAGGAACAGATAAAGATATAATACTGTTGATATGAATTAAATATGCACTGTGTGTTTTGAGTGAGTGGATTTTCTGTTGGTTGCCCAGGTTTTTCCCATGATGCCACTGTGTCGAAATAGGAGACCGGGATTGTTGCTGAGAGAAGTAACATCTGCGGCATACAGTTGTGTTCGTGAGTGTATTTATCTGACGGTGTGTTTGTATCCTTAAGTATGTTTTTCTGCATTATGCTCTTATTCAATTAAGGGAAAGCATGTGGAAGCAACGTAACATAGAAAAGTGTTACACATACTTCTTATGTTGAATACAGTAAGTACTTGTCTAACACATTTAACATTAAAGTCACACATTGTTATTAGTCACAAAGAGCTGACCTGTAACTCCGACAGTTAATCTCTGCAAAAAATGCTTATTAAAAAAAATATTATAATTAGAATTTACACCCTGATAAATGTGTGCATGCATTTGTTAGGATCACAGAACACAGCAAGGCATATTCAGCATATTTATGAAACAGGTAATATGTATGAGTTTTATGAGGTCTATGTCTTTAATTGAGATTAATGCTCACTCACACACTCTCTCACACACACACACACACACAGACACACAGTCATTTATTGCCATTCATTAAGGCCAGAGAGCTTCTGACTTTTGAAAGGAGAAATTACTCATTCTTACAATACATTATCGCACAAATGAATTAAAAAAACCACTGTACTCAGCTCTGTACACTGCAGCCCAGCTTGGTCTTGTATGTCAACTTATGGTGGTTAGTTTTACCATTATCCAACATTGCCACTTGTATCCAATGCAGCCATTAAAATGATTACTCAATGTATTGTGTAACAAAGAAATAAAACATACATATTGACAGTATGCTGAGAGAGATGCTCAAAGATTAAAAATTGTCAAGTAACAGAACATGCTATTTAATTTAGTTTCTGGTTGTATGCTTTCATTGTCTCTACCATCAGTTTCTTCTTTTGAGACTGTTCCCATATTACACATTTCAAATGGTTCTTGGAATAAAAACTTACTTGACAAGCTCACTCTGCTTACAGTTGGCAAGGTGTTTAGTCTTCCTGGAACGATAAGAACATGTCAAATAATATTGAGCTCCCACTAATATAGACCAGGTCCTTCATTTTGACTGGCTTATCTTTGCTTAAAGATTGTTATGTTAAACTAGGAGAACCATTATTGTCCTAAAGAGTGTGACTTGTGCACCAAACCTACTTTTGGTTTTAATAATGCATTTTGGGGGGTTATGCTCAGAACACAAGCCTTGACTGGCTTCCCTGTACGTAAAAAAGATCAGAAACATTGGGAATATTTGGTTCCGTCTCCTTGAACAGTGAACAGTGGATGTTGAAGTCCAAATAAGGCCTTTTTGTCTCAACTTTTTACATCAGAGGAGTTAACCTTGTAAATGTGTTCTTAGTAAAACAGTGACCTGACTATGGCTATCATGATATCATACACTGTGTCCATCCATCTCGTATCATACACACTTGGTAGGATTATCTTCTCTGTTTATTTGGGCATGCGGTCTGCTTAGGTATGGGAACTGCAATGCTCATATCTCTACTTCTCAGAAATCCTACAGTATTTATTCCTAAAATAAACCATTGTATTATCATAACAAGCCCTTAATTCTCGGCCTGAGCCACACTGATTTGTTGTGACGTGTGTGTTCATGCACAGCTTACGACATGCTAAAGTTTGAATGGGTGCTAAGTGATATAAACAGCCCGTTCAGAGGCAGGATGTGCGTGTGTGTAAAAATAAAAAGGGAGTGACACAATTTGCATTGTAGAGATCGCAGACAATATTGTTTACTAAGGCAGGAAAAGGGCAGCGTCAACCCTCATGTCCACAACCCCCCAATGATTTCAGACCTCTCGCTGCATGTGAATCCATGGAGAAAAACAATGACAGATGCAACATAAATGATGTTGCATAAACATTGCTGATAGTAGTTATTTTATTTCTAATGGAGTATGTTACTTAACGTTTAAGTACAAAATCTAAATACTTCTCACACCACAGAGAACATGATGCTGACAGTCAGTGTAGAACATTTTTTTCTTTTCAAATGGACAAATATATCAATTGCAAATGGAAAATAATAATAATTCCCATGCCAGTTATGAAGTAATGGCCAAAGGGTTAGAGGTGTTATCTTATCTTTAAGAAAAAAAGAAAAAAGATGTGGGGAAAGTCAGCGATGCTACTGTATATGTATTTGTTATTGCATTTTCACATGTTCTCACAATCTAAAAGAGAACTACGCCATATGTCAATCAGGAGTATTATTGCATCTCAAAGAATTGTTTTTCTTCAGTATTAATGCAGCCCTGTGCATTGAGACCCGTCACTAGAGATAAACTCAGACCACCAAGTGAACAGAAAAGGCCTTTGAGAAGTTTCCTACAACAGAGAAAAGCCTCTGCTGTGAAGCGGGTCGTCACTGAGGGTTTTTGTTTGCTCTTCCATGGGTCTCAAAGTGGCTGTGGCCTTTTATTGTTGTTGTTCTTCATTGCGTCATTGTTGGGACATGATTGGTTCATGGGGCTCTATCTTTGTCTGAAACTCTGCTAAAGGTCATTCTCTATGCATGTTATCCCTTCACGTAAGAACTTCCTTCCTGGCATTCACTGTTGATGTCTTTAGTGCGATTTCAAGGGCACTCCAAAAACTGTCCTCATTGAGTGACTGACTGCAAGTGGAAGACTGAAACTAATGTTTTTTCTTTTGGCAAATTATGACTCATTGAATGAGGGAACTGAACACATAACATCTCTGACCTTATTTGTTCAATATTCTAACAAATGTGGTGTTGAGTAAAATCCCATGTCAGGTTGCTGGTAAGCTACACAATGTTGTATCGTGCCCTTTATTCACACTGTTATCTGGGCACTATCTCGGCTGCTATAAAATGTTAAAATGACAGCTCTAATGAATGGAATTAAAAGGGTCAAGGACTTCTATAGAAGTTCTGAGGGTTATAATCGTGAGTTAAAAGTTGAAAGCTACATTTAACTATACCGAAATGCTCAGAACAAAAGCCAAATCAATTCAAATATATGAAAAGCGAAACAAAATTCAAGAGAAAAACTTAAACTCCTTGAGATATAGTAAGTAAAGGGATGGGGCATATTCGATCAGTGTGCAGAGACGTTAAAATATCCTGATTATTTGTGAACACTGAACAGACAAGTGCAAATATGTGTGACGGATCATGTTTAGCCTCATATAAAGCATGATTTCAAACAGCTGTGACTAACGGCTATGTGGGAGAGCACGAGGCCGCCAGCTCTGTGGTTGAATCTGGAAGAAAGTCAGACTGCTTGTGTCATTTGAGCTACAATGCAGGTTAAGTGACTGCAATTAATAATAATGTGCACTGACTTTCCCCTGACTATAGTCAGAGGAAGATTCACTGCCAACCCCCGGTGACTGACAGCTCTGTAAAGATCTCATGGGTTCATACGTCTCTCAGCTCGGTGAAGGCTCTTTAATTCAGTGGAGAGTGACGTGACATGTGAAATAGGAATAGTTGCCTGACCTTCCAGGTGTTGACATTGTTCTCAGTAGAGATTGCCAGACGGTCCAAGGATGAGTATGGATTTAAAAACTAGTCATTAAGTTATTAAATTCTGCACAGTTATTACATTATGAGTTGCTGAAGTGAAGTAAGTACATGATGTGCTGCAGTGTTTTATGGGAAGAAGCCCAAAGCCTGTTGATCTATGCTGCCCTGAGATCACTAGTTCCCAGTTACAGCATTACTTTAGATAATCCTCTTCACGAGAAACACAGACTCTCAGAATTCAATGAGTCCTTCAGTAACGTGGTTAACAATATATCAGCAGATTCGGGCAACCTTTATCCAAGTTGCTGGTCCCGCATGCCCTTTTTCATTTCATTGTCAAGCTCGACAGCCAGCACGCTGTAGTCAAGGGCTCATATTCTGTTTACTGTACATTCAGCACTGGCACAAAAGAGCACGCGCACGCACGCACACACACACACACACACACACACACACACACACACACGTGAACAGCACCCTGCAACCTCAAAGGGAACATGCTCAGCTTTGTAGCTCATAGAGAGTGACCATCCGTGAAAAAGACAAACAAAGCAGCTTGGACTTACCACAGCGCCTCAGCTGTAATTGGATGAGACCCAGCATAAACATGCTGTATATGGGACTGGCTTTCATCTTGTTAATTGCATATGTTGCAGTGACAAAAGCTATGGGAGATTTAATGATCATTGTGCTCCCTTTGTTTATTATTGCAAATGTCATCCTGGCCATCAGTTACCAGGGTAAAGAGCAGCTTTGATCTTGACTCTGACTTTCTCTATCGTAGTACATTATTATCAGTGCCAAATGTGCTACACCTGAGAGGTATAACACAATGCTCCACTTTGGCGTCAGTGAGGTAACTGCATGTTTCGGCTGACTTCCCAGTGTCAGGTACAGGCGGCTCCCTTTTAAGCGAGGTGGATCGCCATGGTAACCTGCATGTTGACTTCAGGGTGTCCGATGCAAATGCCAATCAGTTTCCTGGAAAACAAAGGCAACGCCACTCCCAGAGGATCGGCTTGATTAAAGTAACATTTATTGGAACTCATAAAGTCATGAGGAAACCAGGCAAAAATGTGCTCGAGAAAATAATACAAGTAATAAGAAGAGCTGCAGAGGGGAAGTAACAGATGGTGGGTGAACTGTTTTAGACAGACCTCTGCAGGCTTGGGAAACATGGAGTTGACCCCGAGAACAAAACACCTTTACACAGTCAGTGTCATGACGCTATTGTATCAATAAATCTTCTATAAACACTATAAATTTCAATAAACACCTAGTCACTGTGCCTTATGTTGGAGCAGTCGGAAACCCATTGACTCCCTGCAATCCTTTGTAACCTTAGTAGCCAAGTAGTGTTACTTTTAAATGTTGTTTTCTTATTGGTCATATCCTACTGCTACCACTCCTACTATAATAATAATAATAATAATAATAATAATAATAATAATAATAATAACAGCCTATACATAATGACATTTATGATACTAAAGCTGCTATAATCATGTCGCATTTTCCAGTGAAATAGCATAAAACGCCCCCAGTACAAACCTGTCCACGGATATAATGGTGGACAGGTACATCGTCATCATCAAACCCACATCCCAAACCACCCGCTTGACTGACAGCTCTTCTGCAGATGTTCTTTTTCTGTGCTTAGTATTCTGTACCGATGGGACCCGAGGTCACAGTAAAAACACAAAACCCGAGCTGGCACTTAGAAATACAGTCATATCCTCTGCAGTTCAATCCGGTTGGCGACAGCATCCTGGCCATATCTATATAAGTGATTTGTTATTTTAGTTTCCTGAATGTCACATATGCAAATCATCACAATGCAAATACTAAAGACATTGGAGAACTAAAATGTGGGAAATTATGGATTATTTTACAGTCCAGCTGAATAGAAGTCCTATTTTTGTTTGTTTACCCCTCTGGTTATCAATTCAACTCATCAGTCTGTAAAATGTCTGTGCTTCCGAAGAAGTTAATGGCAAAGAAAAAGTTGCATTGTTTTGTCAGTAACGTCTGTTCAGGGTCAGGTGGTGTGACGTGATACTGTACAATGGAAGGTACCGTTTTCAGCCTCATCAGCCTACTCTCTGATGTCTTTATCAAAACATCCAATTCTGTGGCCAAGTTAGAACACAAATCTCCTTTTATTACAACATTAGCAGACATTTGATTCATATAAGATCATATAAATCCCTGCAGCGCATCCCTACTGTTGTGTTTTGACTCAAAATTAATATATCAAAATACAGTTGATGTTGAAATAAGATTCCATCCATCCAGGCCGACCCAGGCCTCCCTCTCACCCGCAGCACTTTCCAGCTCATTCTGGGGGATCCCGAGGCGTTCCAAGGCCAGCCGGGAGATATAATCCCTCCAGCGTGTCCTCGGTCTTCCCCGGGGCCTCCTACCAGTTGGACGTGCCCGGAAAACCTCTAATGGGAGGCGTCCAGGAGGCATCCTAACTAGATGCCCGAAACACCTCAGCTGACTCCTTTCGACACGAAGGAGCAGCGACTCGACTCCAAGCTCCCCCCTGATGTCCGAGCTCCTTACCCTATCTCTAAGGCTGAGCCCGGCCACCCTACGGAGGAAGCTCATTTCGGCCGCTTGTATCCGAGATCTCGTTCTTTCGGTCACGACCCAGAGTTCGTGACCATAGGTGAGGGTTGGAACGTAGACCGACCAGTAAATGGAGAGCTTTGCCTTCCGGCTCAGCTCCCTCTTCACTAAGACGGACCGGTACAGCGCCTGTTTTACTGCTGCAGCCGCACCGATCCGCCTATCGATCTCCCGCTCCACCTTACCCTCACTCGTGAACAAGACCCCGAGATACTTGAACTCCTTCGCTTGGGGTAGGCAGTTTGACCCCACCTGGAGGGAGCAATCCGCCGGTTTCCGGAAGAGCACCATGGCCTCAGATTTGGAGGTGCTAACTCTCATCCCTGCCGCTTCGCACTCGGCTGCAAAACGCCCCAGTGAATGCTGGAGGTCACGGTCCGAGGAGGCAAACAGGACCACATCATCCGCAAACAGCAGAGAGGCGATCCCGAGACTCCCGAACCGGATCCTCTCCGCCCCCTGGCTGCGCCTAGATATCCTGTCCTTGAAGGTCACGAACAGGACCGGTGATAAAGGGCAGCCCTGGCGGAGGCCAACACCCACCAGGAACGTGTCTGACTTACTACCGAGGAGACGAACACAGCTCCTACTGCAGGCATACAGAGACCGGATGGCCCGTGCCAACGGGTCCGGCACCCCATACTCCCGCAGCACCCCCCACAAAAACCCCAGAGGGACCCGGTCGAAAGCCTTCTCCAGGTCTACAAAGCACATGTAAACTGGTTGGGCAAACTCCCAGGACCCCTCCAGTAATCTTGCGAGGGTAAAGAGCTGGTCCACTGTTCCACGACCGGGACGGAATCCGCACTGTTCGTCCTGAATCTGAGGTTCGACAAGCGGTCGGAGCCTCCTCTCCAGCACCCTGGCATAAGCTTTTCCCGGGAGGCTGAGCAGTGTAATACCACGATAGTTCGAGCACACTCTCCGGTCCCCCTTCTTGAAGATGGGAACCACCACCCCGGTCTGCCAGTCCATGGGCACTGTTCCGGACCCCCATGCGACACTGAAAAGGCGTGTCAACCAAGACAGCCCAACAATGTCCAGCGCTTTCAGCATCTCAGGGCGGATCTCATCCACCCCTGGCGCCTTGCCACCAAGGAGCTTTTTGACTACCTTAGCGACCTCTGCCAGGGATATGGGTGAATCCACCCCAAAGTCTTCCGGCGCTGCCCCCTCTCCGGGGGACATGTTGGCCGGGTTTAGGAGTTCCTCAAAGTGCTCTTTCCACCGCCCGACGATGTCCCCAGTCTGGGTCAGCAGTTCCCCTCCCCTGCTGAGAACAGCCTGGGGTAGACCCTGCTTTCCCTTCCTGAGCCGTCGGATGGTTTGCCAGAACTTCCTTGAGGCCAACCGAAAGTCCTTCTCCATGGCCTCCCCGAACTCCTCCCATGCCCGAGTTTTAGCCTCCGCGACCATCGTCGCTGCAGCCCTTTTGGCCCGCCGGTACCCGTCAGCTGCTTCAGGAGACCCCTGGGCCAGCCAGGCCCGAAAGGCCTCCTTCTTCAGTTTGACGGCTACCCTCACCCCCGGTGTCCACCACCGGGTTCTAGGGTTGCCGCCACGACAGGCACCGATGACCTTCCGGCCACAGCCCCGAGCAGCCGCGTCCACAATAGAGGCTTTGAACAAGGTCCACTCGGATTCCATGTCCCCAGCCTCCCTCGGGATTTGTGAGAAGTTCTTCCGGAGGTGGGAGTTGAAGACCTCCCGGACAGGATCCTCTGCCAGACGTTCCCAGTTCACCCTCACTACACGTTTGGGCTTGCCAGGTCTCTCTAGCCGAGTCCCCCGCCATCTGATCCAACTCACCACCAGGTGGTGATCAGTTGACAGCTCTGCTCCTCTCTTCACCCGAGTGTCCAAGACATACGGCCGCAGATCAGATGATACGATTACAAAGTCGATCATTGATCTCCGGCCTAAGGTGTTCTGGTACCAGGTACACTTATGAGCCACCTTATGTTCGAACATGGTGTTCGTTATGGACAAACTGTGGCTAGCACAGAAGTCCAACAACAAAACACCATTCGGGTTCAGATCGGGCAAGCCGTTCCTCCCAATCACGCCCCGCCAGGTTTCTCTGTCATTGCCCACGTGAGCGTTGAAGTCTCCCAGGAGAACTATGGAGTCGGCAGGCGGCGCCCTTTCCAGGACCCCTCCCACCGACTCCAAGAAGGCCGGATACTCCGAAATGCTGTTCGGTGCATAAGCACAAACAACAGTCAGAGCCTTACTCCCCACAACCCGTAGGCGCAGGGAGGCGACCCTCTCGTTCCCCGGGGAAAACTCCAACACAGCGGCGCTCAGCCGGGGGCTCGTGAGTATCCCCACTCCCGCCCGGCGCCTCTCACCCTGGGCAACTCCAGAAAAGGACAAAGTCCAACCCTTCTCCAGGAGCTTGGTTCCAGAGCCCATGCTGTGCGTGGAGGTGAGCCCAACTATATCTAGCTGGTACCGCTCCACCTCCTGCACCAGCTCCGGCTCTTTCCCCGCTAGTGAGGTGACGTTCCACGTCCCTAGAGCTAGTCTATGCTGCCGGCGATCGGCCCGCCCAGGTCTCCCGCCTGGCCCGCCGCCCGGTCTACATAGCACCCGACCCCGATAATTCTCCCTGTGGGTGGTGGGTCCACAGGGTGACAGCTGCTCCATGTTGTTCTTTCGGGCTGAGCCCGACCGGGCCCCATGGGCGAAAGCCCGGCCACCAGACGCTCGCCGACGAGCTCCCCTCCTGGGTCTGGCTCCGGGAGGGTGCCCCGGTTTCCCTTGTCCGGGCAAGGTGGCTACAATCCGTGGGCTGCTTATCATCAGGGTTTGTTGAACCGCTCTTAGTCTGGGCTCTCCCCCGAGACCTGTTTGCCTTGGGAGACCCTACCAGGGGCTGACGCCCCGGACAACATAGCTCCCAGGATCACTGAGCCACTCAAACTCCTCCACCACGTTAAGGTGGCGATTCATAGGAGGAGCAATAAGATTCCAAATGTTTTAAATGTTTGATAATATGTGTGTGCTTTGTCATGATCCCATGAGGCCTTGCATGCCCTCGTGATGGTTCACTTGAGAAGAAGAGACAATGAGAACAGCAGGGGAAAAGACATCCAAGACTCGCTAAACTCAAACTAATCATTTGTTCCCGTCTTCTAAGCTGAGAAGGTCTAGAGGCCAAAAAAAACAATCAGATTACATCTGTCAAATTTTGCATATTTTCTGTTCCTTTTTTTATTTGCACCACCTCAACTGTGATATCTCTTTCTGTACATGCCTACTTAGGATGTGGTCGTGTATAGACTTGCAAGAAGGTGATGCAACATTGTGGTTGAATGAGCTATTTGGGTATTTAGAAAAGAATCAAGCTAACTTGACCTATTTTTTTCTTTGAGACACTTGTTGAAGACTTTGTTTACCCTCTCAATTCATATGTGACTTATTGATGATAATAAAGCAAGTTTGTGTAAATGGAAACATTTATCTGGATTCTGTTTGTCTACCATTCCCCAAAGACTGCAGCCTGTGAAATATCCACCCAGAGAAGTGAACACATCTGTTTGATCTTCATTATGAGTCAGTCAATAATCCTACGTCAGAGTCCGGGTTCAGAATTAGGCCATGTACTGCAAAACAGCATAAATTAATGTTGGTGTTTGAAATGTTTACAGCCAAACTAAACATGAGTTGTGCATACAGTCGAGGTTTAGTTGAGAGGGGACTACAGTAGCATTTCTTCTTTTGTATTTGCTGAGGTGGGATGTTGGTGCTCTGTGTTTAGACTAGGTGTACTCCTAAAACAACCAAACATAAGTCAAGAGAAAAGCCAAACCAGGAAGTTGACCCCTGTCCTCTGAATCAGTTGGAAGCTGTGACACAGCTGTGTGTGTTGATGTCAAAGGTCACGGCTGTGGCACGGTGACCGGCCACAAGGGGAGGGAGAGGATGAGGACAGAGTGAGACCAGCACAGCAGCAGAGCACTCATTCTTACACTGGGTCAGACTAAAGATTCTCAATATTAAATTGACTGACAATTCTCGAAAATTACGACAGCTGGTTTGCATCCTCACCAAGGAGCTAACTAGATTCAAGATGTGGTGGAGGGATGTTTGGTTGGGCCCACAAATTAGATCAAAACTAAAAGAAATGGGTCATGAGCGTGCGCAGGGTGCTTTCTTTCTTCTTCTCCTGGGATTCAATGCCATCTTGTCTTCCCTACTCTTTTCTCCTGCTCAATGTTACTAATAATATAATAGTATTAGTGTAGCCTGATCTTGATCTGCAACTGGGCAGAAAACACATTGAATAGACAAGCAAACAAGCTGTTAAGCTTTCCAATCTTATGAAAGAAGCTTAGAATTTGATATAACCCGAGAAACAAATATAAATTGCAGTGCACTGATACTAATGGAGCTCTAGAGCAAGTTCAGTCAGGAAGACCAGACCCCTCAGCCCGCCCTCTATTCCTCACATTCCTGCCAATCATTCCTCACGCATGCTCACGCATTGTTTACTTGCTGTCATCGTCCTGCACCGTCAATCATGCGCAGATCAGCTGATCCCCTCTCTCCAATAAGCACACGGAAACAATGACACGGCTAGTCAATCATCTTGCTGCTGTCTCATTTAAATATTACTGTCTCTCTACCTTCAGTTCTTTCATGCTGCTGTTACGCACCCCTCCACCTCCCCATCTCCGCCCAGTCTTCATGGATCCATCAGCTTCATAAACTCATCATTCCATCAGCTCATCACCACCAGGCCTGGACTCCACGGGAGGATCTATCTCGTTGCTGATCGGGGCAGTCGGCCCTCAATTGCAAATCTCCCCGCAGAGTCCAAGCGCCAAAGACGCTGAGACTTCATCATTTCATATCATCTGTTAACAATAACATGCATCCTTTCTTTATATAACTGGTCTCTCCCTGATTGAACTGCCACTGTGAAGATGTGTATAATTCAGCAGAATCGCAGCCAGTCATTAATATCTCGTGAGAGAAAGTACGACCTCGAGGCTACATCTTTAATACGTGTCCTATTTCCTCAGCACTCCTGGGAAAAGACTCAAGATTCTGCATACAAAAAGCACAGTGTTTGATTTCAGATGAGGTGTTTGTGTGTTTGTGTGTGTCCAAGTTTATCATGGGTCAAAAGTCACTGGGTTGGGCTCTTCCCATCTTTCTTGCACCAAAGGAATAGTGTAGGAGCCATTAGGTATGTCTGAGTATTATATGTTTGAAGGTGGAGCATATCTCAGGTTGACCACGGATGGCAGTGTGTATTAGTGTGGCAGGTAGTTTATATATGGGGCACAGGTGCACCTGACAGAGGAAATGATGCATGGTGTAAAGGGGAGATCGCAAGTTTTTTACCACAAACAAGACACACCAGAGGGAGACCAGGAAACTTATATACTGTATATCAAGTTGTGAACTATAATTAAACGGGAACCTCACCCAAAATTACGAAGGGGCTGGAATCTCTTTGTAAAAGCGAGTAAGGAACAGGATCTTCTCCCGCACCCAGCCGAGTGGCTAGTCCCGGAAAGCAGTCACTATAAATAGTTTTGCATTTTTTTTTACGTGTCTGCTTGAATAAAACTAATACAGAGGCGTCTAGTCTAATCTGGAAGATATGTGTGTTATAAGTTTGTCTTCTCTCTGAATTGATGGTTAAATAACTCTTATTTTGTAAACACACTATTCACACAATACAGACAGGGTTGAGAACATCATGTTCCACAAAACGTGTCATCAATAAACATAAAGATGAAGGTCAGGGTCTTTAAACACAGGACAGCAGTGGCTGTTTGTTTCTTTAGACAACCTTGTGACATTGTTCAGGGTCTTTGACCAAGTTAAAGATTAAGATCAAACATCCAGCCTACCTACACTACCCGGTCAGTCCAAACCTTAATCTTGTCGCTTTTATCTGGTCCCAAAGTTCAGGTTGACCTTTTTTGTTCCCCCATCAATGCAAAATGTATTGTTTTGTTCCAAATATTTATTTTCTTGTGTGATCTTTTTGGAAACATTGACTGTGTTATTGCATGAATTTAGCTATTCCTCAGGGACTTCAATCTGCATAAATTAGTAATACATTCTGAGCTTTGACATCTACAGTCTTGTCGACTTCTTACAAATTAGACAAGTGGGTTATTAAACTGCAATCAATATGGGTGACACATTTTAGAGAGTTAAAAGGACAGTTGGGTGTGATAGAGGATACTGGAGAGATGGTAAAACCCTTGTGATATGGGCTGTATAAATTAAATCTTTTGTCTTGTGTTTTTCTTTTATGTAGACAGATGGCTGCATATCAGACCTTGATAGAGAAGTGGCCTTAATCAAAACATAATAATTTAAAAATAATTGAGATTTACACCAACATGTGAAATGATTTTACCAAACATTTCAAAAGGTTGGTGACTTTAATTAATTTATCTCTAGCTCCTTCTAAAATGTGATCATGTCAAGGCGAATATGACAATCACTAATAGAGAAAAACCAGCTCCGCCTGCAGCTCAGACTTCCTGTAGCCTCCGAAAACATCTGACGATCATACAAGCAATGACAGGAATGGTCATTAAATGTATCATGTTATCATGTGGCAACACATTATTTGTTTTGCTTGAAGGGCATTACATCAACATTGCATAACTAACATTTCAAGGAATTAAATGCAGAAATGTGAACAATCAATTTGTTTAAATAGACCACCACTGAGCTGCAAGGGATTTATTGATTACAGATGAAATGGTTATCACTCACAAATGGGAAGCGTCTCATGAGCAATTAATGTCTGGAACTGCATATTGAGTAAATTAACATAATACAACTTCCTCCACCTGGCTCTCTTGTGCCCCAGCTGTAAGCTGTTCTGCTGGCTCAAGTGTCTCTGCGGTGTTACCAAAATCCCTCCAGCCACTTGTGTGTCTTAATTCTCTAATTGTCCACTTGGCATCTCCCATTTTGCCATTTCTTTTTCCATTGGTCTATCCAGGAATGGGGTGGTATTTAAAATTGAAACAACACACAGTGACACCGCCGTTTAAGTCGGTTAAGTGAGTGTTCAAAACAACATGTTCCTCAAAAACAGATGGAGCTCCAGCTTTCCATGAAATATATCAACCTATAAGTAGTAGCACTAAAAGCACTGATTAAGAACCTTGAATAACAATCAGTGTATTTTGCTCAGATGACTTGTCTTTTCCAACGAGGAAAAGAACACTCCTTTGATCATCTCTAGTTGCCCTATATCCTCCAACATTAACATAAAATGCCTTGCTTCCATTATGAATGGGATATGTATATCAGTTTGAGTGTCATCGATAACGATAAGGAAATATAGAAGAGAGGAGGTAAGCTCATAACATAATAGTAAGCTTGAATCAAACTGGATGTCTGCAGCACAATGATGATGATATTCAGAAGGAATTCACTCAGATCTGACAATGACCTACACGTCCAAAAAGAGGAGCAAGTGAAAGAGAGACCGCTGCATGGGGGACTCCTAGCAGGCATTCAGAGAGATAGTCCGAGTAGAAACACACTCAAGATGTATCTCCTTGTACTGGGAGCACTGGAGGTAATTTAAGCAGATGGCTAATGACATCAGAGATGATCGCGCGCACGGAGTACCTGCTCCCTCTGAGGGGGGCTGGACGTGATGGGAGGCGTTTCCAGCATGAGCTGCGCGTTACTCACAGACGTTTTCTTGCGCTCCCATGCAGCTGCTGGTTGAGCGCAGTCCTGCACATGGTCGGCCAGCCAACCAGTTGAAGTTGGATGCATGAAACACGGACGGAACCTCCTCGTTGATTCAAAAGTGCTTTACCGAAAAGGAGACAAGAAGACGTGTCCGCAAAGACTCCTGACTGGTGCGCGCCTTGGCACCGAGTGAAGCCCACCGAAGGGGAGCAGGAGCTGAGCATCAACATATCGGCGCACTGTCAGAGCTAGTATGTTCACGTTGACTGTTTTCTATCACCTACATTAGTAGTTAAACCATTTAAAAGATCCGGAATACGGTGCGGAGCGTGTCATTTCGCGCAACAACCTCGCCAATGCTGGAATGGCTGATGGCTCTCTGCATTGTGATCCTGGTGGTCTTAATCTGGCCAGGCTCCAAATATGTTGGCACCGAGAACCAGTCCGATGCCTTGCTCCAGGGGCTGGGGATTTCGCAACAGGCAACCAAGGACACGAGCGCGAGGTGCGTCTCGGAGCAAGCGGGGAGCGACGTTTCCCAGGCGGCCCTCGGTGAGAAAGCGCGTGCCGTGGCACTAATATGCAAACCGTCCGCACTGGCCAACTATCTCCTGAAACACTGCAGGACTTTCAGCAATTACTCGCCGTGTGTCGGCTGGACGTGGCGGGCCAGCGCTTTCCTCCAGAGT
Source organism: Cyclopterus lumpus (assembly GCF_009769545.1). NCBI lineage: Eukaryota > Metazoa > Chordata > Actinopteri > Perciformes > Cyclopteridae > Cyclopterus > Cyclopterus lumpus. Next base: position 2,750,618 of record NC_046978.1, read on the forward strand.
GCGTACGAGGCGTGCTGGCCGTACGACAGCCCGGTCCAGTTTGTGCGGGACAACCTGCAGCTCAGCGATGGCGGACTGGTGGCACTGGACTGGGCAGTGCCGTCCTACCAGAAACGACGCAGGACTTCCAGTCACTCCGCCAGTCCCGTTCTGCTCATCATTCCAAACTCGTTTGGGAAGTTCACTAGAAATGTGTTAAAGGTGCGTTCTTGGCTTTTCTCAGACTTCACGGTATACAATAACCCTATATTAATCTGAATGATAGGAGTTGAAAAACCATAGATAGACTAAATAATATGAATGCAGAAACCGCCGAGACCGTCATACGACGTAATACAAAGTTATAGAAATGTAAAAACATGTTGTGTTGCCACAGTGAGCCACTCATCTGTCTCCCATGCAGTTCAGAAGCCTTGTGAGAGCTGTGTGTTCTGTTCTCCAGCTACAATACAACAATACTAAACAATAACAGAGGCAATCATTTTAAAATTCAGAGGCTACAATCCAGAAAAGTAGAGGACCAATTATGTCAAAAGAGAATTCACACACTCAGTCTTTTAAGTGCAAATCAACAATGCCCAATTGGGCAAAAATCAGCAATCACTTGGAATAAAAGAGCGGAGGGGTCAAAATGAGCATATGCGGCGGCAGCACCAGTCTTTTAACTGCTTGTTCAATACACTGACTGAGGTAATTGAGCAAGGGATTACGAAGCATTGTTTGATGTGAGGGGCCTGGGGAAGTGTAGCACTGTATGCTCCACATGACTACCTGCTGATGTGTGTCAGAAATAACAACTCTGCAACAAATCAACACCAATAAAACCAAATGGTTTGATAGTAATCTAGGGCGATCAACTTTGTATTTAGATCTATTAAACAATGGAGCCACGACAACAGGAGGAAAACAGTGTTAAAACATTATAAATGTGTGGCTTTACAACAGCAACAAAAGCTAAATGGATGGAGAGATGAAAAGTAATTGTTACATTCAGACAGATCTGTGCCTCTTGCTTATTTCTGGGCCATCCGTTTGTGATGCTTTCAGCAGTTATGCTTGGGAAAGCTGAGGCACCACAAGAGATATACACCGATTAAGATCACCCCTGAATTACCCATTTGTGTGTGTGTGTATGTGTAGACACACATGGGTCTATATTTGTGACTCAGAGAAGAAATGTAGATTATTTTGGGCTTGCGGTTCCTGTCCTCTTCTCTTTAACATGGCAAATATGGTCAAATATTTGCATAATGGCATAATCAAACATGAATAAAGTACCTGCCAATAGTCATATACAGTCTTTTCAATGGCTTCAAAGTTTGAAATGTGTTCATCACAAAACACACAAAATATACTTACATTCTTTCAGCCAGATAGTTAGATAGCTCACTGTGCATTGTGTTTCTTAAAGCAGACATTACAAGCTTGACATTTAGGGGGACATTTATAAATGTATTTGCTTCCTTAATTAATAAACTCACTTTAAGTTCATCCTCAACTTCAAAAAGGTCACGCAAAGAAGTCTGTTTAATATACTTGAGGTGTGTAAAGGTACGTATAGTGAGCCCAACATTCATTGCTCTGTGTTTAAAGGCCATAACATTTTCCTGGAGGCCGACATCCAGCTGATGCAGCCATTTTGCCTCATATGATTTACACATGTCACACTTTCCTGACAGAGCACATAGACTTGTGTATCATAATTGTGTTATATATAATATCATAATATATATATATAATAGGTGTTTTATTGAGTATTTTTGCACTGTTTTTCACATTAAGTATTTTTCATAGATATTGAGGTAATATATAATCCGGTCGTTATGTGTAATTTACCTTTCATCACTTGGATAATTGTCTTTTCTGATTGCTGAGAGAGCAGCCTGGAGTTTTCCAAATGCTTCGCACGACTGGATAACAGCTTGGCACTCGTGCACTAGATTAGATCAGTGAGAGGGGTAATAGTCGCAGCAATACAGAAACATTACCAGCAGTACAAAGCAGCCCAATACCCAGATATACTATATAGATTATAGATGAACTGAGTTAGTAGGCAAAGAAGCAAATGGGGCATTTCCTGTCCCCTCATGTGTTTGTGAATTGTATTGTTTGTTGTCAACACAGCAGGGCCCGTCTGTAAGACGGCAGCTTGGCTCCTGGGTCGGCTCTTGGTTTTGAAATAGGACCATGACAGTACAGTATGTGTAGAGAGTTGGTTTTTAGCTTCAGTTTGAAGGTGTTCATGTTAATATTTAGTGAACAGTGCTGGGATGTATGCCCATAATTGTTCTGCTGCACCATTCAAAAATATGTGTGGAGAGTACACAGGGATACCGAGTACATTCTCACTCCACTTTCAGCTAAATGAAAATGTATCCCCAAAAGTGTATCCAATATCAGTGCCTTGCTCTCTGGAATATTCAATGAGGCCATCAAGATATGGCAGCACTTCTGTCTATGACGCATATGGAGGCAGCTGTTTTTTCCTTGCTAAAATGACATGGCATCACATTTCTTACCAGCCAATAAGTTAATAGATGCTCATCTTATAAGAATATTGACGACGGAGTTTTTTGTCTCTGCTCTAATGCAACAGACTGCTTTGTTTTGCTAGGGTTCATATAATTAGTTGGTCTGGAAACTACCAACAAATTACCTATAACAATGTCAGTCATGGTATTGATTATACAACAAGTACAGTCACTTAATCTCGATTTGTATCATTTGTTTTATCTACATTTAAGGCTGGGTGAGCCTGTACATCCATCCATCTATCCATTTTCAATACCGCTTATCCTCATTAGGGTCGCGGGGGCGCTGGAGCCTATCCCAGCTGACATAGGGCGAAGGCAGGGGACACCCTGGACAGGCCGCCAGTCCATCGAGGGCACATGTAGGGACATACAACCATTCACTCTCACATTCACACCTACGGGCAATTTAGAGATCAATTAACCTGCAGCATGTCTTTGGACTGTGGGAGGAAGCCGGAGAGCCCAGAGAGAACCCACGCTGCCACGGGGAGAACATGCAAACTCCACACAGAAGGACCGCTCCGACCGGGAATCAAACCCACGGCCCTCTTGCTGTGAGGCGACAGTGCTAGCCACTACACCACCGTGCAGCCCTATGAGCCTGTACAATAGGATGCTATTACCATCCCTTTATATATGTTGCCTACTCTCCTGCACATATCCAACTCAGAGGAGCAAATCTATTCCCTGGACACAAGCCAGTTGAGTATTTAGGGAAACTATTGACCTGAACAGAGGACAGCGCATTGTAGCGAGATGGTTTGTTGCCTCTAAAAGGCTTCTTATCGAATTAACATCCGTAAATTAACTTGATTTGTGGCAACATGTCTAGATGAAGCTGCTAAAGTTGTCTTAACTAACACTAGATGTGGTCTCACGGAAGTATCAACTTATTCAATATACTTTGAATGGACATTTTTTGTATTTCTGTCTTTGCTTCAGTTGAACGGGGTAGGGGAATACTGCTTTAGTGTGTGTGTGTGTGTGTGTGTGTGTGTGTGTGTGTGTGTGTGTGTGCGTGCGTGTGTGTTTGTGTATAAGAAGCACAGTGTGGATGAGGGCTGGCTGAAGGAATTTGTCACAGAGCTGACAGTTCATCATCACTGGCAGAAAACTGCTTGAGCAGCAGCTCGTTGTTTTTTACTTCTCTTGCAATGACGCTGAGATTTCTAAAAAGGACAAATTCACACAGGCATAATATTATTTTTGAGAATTATTGCCAGAAATTAAATTGGCATAAATACGATCTTGGAAATAGGTCACGCTACTTAAATTGGATTAAAAGTCATGTTGAAGAAGCACTTAGGACACGTGTTCCCTCTAAACTCCAAAACATATTATATTATTATGTTATTGCTTTGCTTACTTTTGGTAATACATGTTATAACAGATACAGGAGTGGCTGTATCTGTTCTGCACTTAATGGTTTCTTCCATTAATTTTATTTCCTAAAGGTGTGTCTAGTATGTATTGTGAGCAGTTGTTACTCATCACTCACTGTTATAGTGGTGATTCACACAGTGCATCACCACAGTGTCGCTGTATTAATACCAGGCAGGCGTGAACAGGACAAAATCATTTCACACTCAGTTCACCTCATTTAATCTCAGCAACATTCATCCCTCAGCCCTGGCCCTCATATGCAGTTTAAATTGTGAAATATCTAATCGTTCAGCTCAATATCTTTGGGAATTAAACTGAACTCAAGTGATTCATATTCATCAGAACTTGATCTTCTTCTCGTCTGATGATTCAGAAGAGTATATGTAATGAGTGAGCCAAGAGACTAATGAATAAGCGAGTGAATGGTGTTTCCGGTGTATTGGCTCTGCTCAGAGCTCCCCTGGCACTTGCCGAGCGATGCATCTGGCCGAGTGAATCCTCTTTTCATAATGAAAAAAACAGAAAGCGGCACAAATACTACTGCAGTATTTAATGCAGCCATTCTGCAGCTCTTCCTGCGTCGCACTGGGATTTCTGCAGATTTTAAGCAGAATATAACTAATTTCACATCCGACAATTTGTTTGCACAGGCCACCATTTTTTTATGACCACAAACCTTCGTATGAGAAAAGAGAGAATTGAACAATAATCCCTTTATGTTGAGGGGAAGACTCGGTTTGCGTTTCCAGACACTGTTATGGGTTGAATAATGTATTCTAAAAGGTAATATTCAGTGGCTTGACTGGAACAATCTCTCATTGTCAGTCACACTTTATGTAGTTATAAGCTCTAGTTTAGACTTATAATGATGTTTCAGAGGAATGTATATAACATATATACATATAAGCTGTTTCAAAAACCTACTACTATCATTAACAATATTAAGGATTAAGCCAATTAAGGGATGCTAACAATAAGCTTATCTACAGCCAAGACTATCAGTAGAACTTTGTTATAGGCTTGTAATGTTTGTAGTAAACAACAGTTTGCTGTAAACATGCGGAGAGAATTAAAACAGCAGCAGAACCATTTTTATTTGAAGAGACTTTAAAGCAAAATAAAAATGATGGTAACCATTTGTGCCTGAGGATTGTTTCAAAGATAAAAATGCTTTTGGGTCAGCAGAAGAGCATTTTACAGATTTGAAAGACTCATATTAAATTGTACCTGATTTGTATAAAACTGGCTTATTCTTGTAATTTGTTATTTAGTTTTACATTATGCTTAATTGGGCCTTAATTATACTGTTTTGAGCGCAGTTCTTGGCCATGTTTTGCCACTGATTTGTTTTCTTCATTGGACCACATTGTGAAGGCAGTATCTCGGGATACATAACTATTGTTTGCTTATGTTCATCTTTGCCAACAAAGAAGCACAATAGTATGTGTATTATCTGTCTAGCAAGAGTTGGTTGTTCAACAGTTTGAAGGTAGAAATTGGTAAAACTGAAAGAAAAAAACATGATTCCGTGGTATAACAAAAGGTTGACTTTTTCAACAGGGGAATGATGGTTTAACCTATTCTGCAGTATTACAGTGTTTAGTAGTTAAGCAGCACAGAGCAATAATTACTTATGCAATTTTCACTGTGTTCTCACTCCCCTCAGCAACTGTTCATTTCGTTTTCCTTACAATAAAAAGTAGTGCCATGACATTTCAGGTATTACAACCACAACGAAATTTGATTCTGTGGCATTACAACCAAGAGACCAGGCCACACTATTCATAAAGATGTCTTTATGTAGGCATAGTGTATGTAAAATGCATCGTCTATCAACCATTCCTTGTCTTTTCTCTGTAATGTTACAAACATGGATTCATACTTTTCCCTTCTTGGTTTATGGCTGAAAATCCTCTTTTTAATTAAAAGGAGCAATCACCCTAAATATAGAATTCCCCACAAATCCTCCATAATGTTTCCAATGCGTAAAACGTGCACTCTTTGATGACACGTGGACAGCCTTTTACTGATGTTTCCTCTCACTACAGTTGTGTGAAACGGCCCTGTCCCATGGCTACCTTCCGGCAGTTTTCAACCGCCGCAGCCACAACAGCACCCCGCTCACCACACTCAAGCTGCAGCAGTTTGGGGACCCCGCAGATCTGCGCGAAGCTGTGCGCTATATTCGCCATAGACAGCCTGCAGGAAGACTGTATGCAGTCAGCGAGAGCACAGGCTCGGGCCTTCTCCTTTCTTACCTTGGGGAGTGTGGATCATCCAGCTACATGACGGCGGCCGTCTGCCTGTCACCTGTGTTCCGCTGCCAGAGCTGGTTTGAAAGCGGGCTGTGCTGGCCTCTGCAGTGGGTGTTGGCGCTCTACCAGAAGATCTGTCTCAGCAGGTATGGAGGGACACGTGCTGGCATGGTGTTGAGGGATGTGTGTGCAAACTAGTGATGATGGGAACAGAATGTAAAAGGTGAGGGAAACAGAAACTTTGTCAAAGTAAGATTCTGGTTCATTACGCGCGGCATATTGTTACAGCGCAGGCCTTTATTTATATTGGTTATTGTAGTCACCAAAGTAGTTGCTAAAATCTGGAAGCACATCAACACCACAACACCTGTCAAACAGAACACAGCAACATATCAGACAGGCTCTAACCAAGTCAGATGTTTCTTCAGACTAAACTGAACATGAGCGCACCTGAAACAATCCCTCCTTACACAAGAAAGATATGTGCACAACTATGGCAAGCAGGGTAGGTTGCCACATTTCCAGTTGTCAGCAATTAACTGAGTACTTACCAATAACAACCAGAACTACAGAAATAGCATTGTAAGTTATATTTCTACAGTAGAGTTATGGGTGCAGGTAAGCAGTATGTAAAAATCCTAGAAGTAGAACTACCTTAGTTTATGTGAGACAGAATGAGATCAACACCTTCTCTGCAGTTTATTGCAGGTTAACTGCAATATATCAAAGTGTCAAGAAGATGATGACAAAACAACCCAGCTTCATGAGGCCACTGCATGATATAAACAATGAGAAAAATCTCAGACAAAATAAGCAGACAAGGAAAATTATGAATTTTCAATTGGCCAAAAGGGATACAGTTGTCAGAACAACAGATGCAAGTACTCACTTCCCATTTACTGGAAGAGCACAGATAATTAAGGAGACAATCAAGTTTCCGTGGCAACAGATGGCCTGCTCAGGGTCAAGTTATTGATTCTGAGAGACATCGTGATTCAGGTAACGTTTCTCTAATCAGGGGGGGGGGGGGAATACAAACCAGTGCAGCTCTTCAAAATGGATTTACTGGTTTTTTTCTTGTTCTTCCTATTTATGTGTATGCTTGTGTTCTTCTTTGTGCTTGTGTGTGTGTGTGTGTGTGATTGGATGATCTGCACAGGTACAAGACGGTGCTGGGTGAGAGCATACAGACAGACACCCTGTTTTCTAGCTGTTCCTTACGTGGCCTGGAGGAGGCATTGTTCTGTCAGACTGGAGAGGCGGGCTCTGCACCAACGGCACCAACAGGGACCAGCAGCCTCTGCAATACTTCAGGTACCTGGGATGGTTACTGGGAACGCAATGAACCCTTGAGAGACGTGGACGAAGTGGCTATTCCTGTTCTGAGCGTGTGCGCTCAGGATGACCCGGTCCGCGGTGACGCCCAATCCTCCGTACCCTTTGAACTCTTTGAGACAAACCCACATTTCTTCCTCCTCCTAACTGACCGTGGAAGTCACTGTGGTTTCTCCACCCAGCCCGAGGGGAGCGCCGCCGCTGCATTTGGTGCAGCCAGTCACGCGGCCGCACCGAACAGTGGGACGGAGAGCCGTTGGACCAACTGGAGCCACAGAGCTCTGCTGGAATTCTTCAGGGCGACCACAGACTTCTTCGCTGGAGAAGAGAGAGCAAAGCAGCTTGCTTCTCGGAGGAGAGGGCTGGGGGGAGCAGCGGGAGGGAGGGTGTTCCGCCACCGCAGTGTCAGTACATGTAAACGAGTGCCAGCGTGTTCCCATAATATCCATGCCATTTACAACTGGCAGAGGTCCTATACACGATGAGGCAGCTTCATGGAAGTTAATGGACTACACTGATGCCTTCTGATATTGTTTTCGATTTGGAAGGTTAAGGACTGGGTTGCTCTCTGCCTGTGTGACACTCAGCAACTACACGTTAACAACATCTGCACTTGTCTAGTTGTGGACATCTTAAGGACTGAGGTCATGGAGTGTGTGTCATTCTCACATACTTGATATTTGCTATAAAACAAGGTGGCAGTTGTCACTAAACTCTTGAGACGTGCGGCGATATATTTTTCTACAGACTGATACAAATCTCTTCACTGCCAGCTGGTTAATCTGTAAGATTCTGTCACGACACACATTTATTGATTCATCAATTCATCTGCCTCACACAGTTTACACAGGCACTTACAGTATCTTGCTGTTATTGTTTTGTATCACTGAGGAGGATATTGATAGGAGAGCAAAAGTGTTGAAAGTCTTTTGCAGAGAGTAAAAATGTGAAGAAAGAAATCCTGTAAAAGTTTGAAATACATTTGAGCTCCATGTCAGAATGAACTAATTAAGTGGAATGGTACACATTAAAGAGAGTTTACCGTGTATATTATTGAATTTTCTCTTCTGTATTGGGAAATGTCATGTGAGGCCCAGAATAGAGGAACTTATGTGTGACTGGCACCCAGTTAGCTCTTAGAGGAAAATCTTTGTCATGAGGTTATGATATTTTAATGAGTCGGGTTGCTGGAAGCACTTTGTGAGTTTGTCTCATCGTTCAGGTTTCCCCTGGCTGCTCAGGATCTGAAGGGTATGGAGCTGTGATGGTGGATGGTTTTGCATGAAGATATAACTTCTAAGACTTTGCAGCAGGAGAATATTCGGACCATTATATTCAAGTATATACTCAAGTCCCTGTAAATTGTCTTATTTAAGTTCATTTTTTGTCCATTAATATCATTATTAATTAGTTTAATTAGAAAGATTCATAGTAGTAGAAAGCATCATGACATAACATTACCAAGCACTGTTTTTCAACCGACCTTTGTCTTATGTTGTTTTATAAACATGCACAGTAACAATAGAATAAATGAACCAATATGGGATATACAGTTTGCAATATCTCCTGAAAAATAGCATTTATCTTTCCACTGCAGGTAAGTATATTTATCATTAACACCATCATGTATGTATCATGCATAATATATCCTGTTCTCAGTTTCCTATTATTTCTGCTTCACACTAGTGATCTGTGGTCTTGTCAAAACTCTGTTGAGTAAATACTAACAGACACTCCCCATCATAGCACAGTCCCCACAGCTATGTGTGTGTGTGTGTGTGTGTGTGTGTGTGTGTGTGTGTGTCCACTGAGCCTTATCCACTCAGACAGCTGGAACACAGCAGTGTACACACAGACACACAAAAAATGTGTGCATGCAGACACATTGTCAACATGCATCCTCACCATCTCACCCACACACGCTGTCGGATACATACATGATATTCTCATACGCACTCATGATCTACAGGGAGATTCTCAGCCCACCAGCCATGGTAACAACACTGTTTGTAACTGGAAACAATCAAGTTATCCTCAGTGTTGCAGTTGGGGAGGGAAGAGTCGTTTTGTCTCGGGGTGAAACTGACATCTCTTTGGTTTTTAAATGAATCCCTTTAGGTATAAGATTTTGTTTTGAAAGATGCATTCATTGTATGCATACAGATATGGAGTTTGACCTGAGCAGAAACAAGACTGAAAAAGATGTAAATGTTGCAGAGGTGTCACAGAATATTGCCACGGTTGTGTTAAATAGCGAAGGATTTACAAAAGGATTTATAAATCTTTGCTATCTTTGTTTTTTATATTATATTATTATTATATTAGTGTGCTTTATAAGGCATTTTAAAATCAAATACTGATAGATAGGCTTAAATACTGTGCTGTTGACAAGTGAATCTTGTGCTTGTCATTTCAAATAGTTCTCATAACTGGTGTCTGTTAACAGGCACAACAACATGTCTATTCGACATCCATCACAGTTCCATTGTGTGTTTTGTATACAAGTATAAAGAAATTTCAATATCTTGATCATTCATGGAGTTTTTGCAGTGAATTAGTTTTTGTATCACTCCTATCTCAAAAATATGTTTGAGACTAGATGTTGGCACGTTAACTCTTATTTTGAAATGATTAGAAAAAGCAGTAAACTTCAGGGACCTTTTAGTGGGCAAGTCTGTGGTTCTTTATTACTATAATACAAATATGGCAAGCACATGATGAAAAAGAGCATATGTGACAGCATGGGTACCATTCAAAAAAGGGCTTTATACAACATGTCCTATTTTATTGTTGATTAAGCCTCATAATTTATTACCAAAAGTAGACAAGAGTTCCTTCGCAATAAACGCTGGCTTTTATTGGCCTCTAGCCAATCAAGCCATTAAGATTGAATTGCCCTTTCCCCCTTTGCTCATTCAATTCAGACCCAATAGTCTGCCTCGTGATCAGGGACTGATTTAATTAAAATGATTGATATTTAATTAAGAAAGCGCTTGACATTCTCATCACTTTGATTACACAAAATCACAGGTTCTTTAAATTGAAGCTCACGTTCTGTTGGGCATGTGGAGGAAAACAGGTTTGTATCATCTCCCAAATACACAATAGTTGCATTAGAATTGTAATGGTATTCAGAGAAGCTGGTTAATGCAATAATATAGAAAATCCCCAAAAATATATTTGCAAGAAGATTTAGATTTGGAAACATATTTGATAAACTGCCGGAAGGACGGAATATGACAAAAATACTAAATGTGTGTGTGGAAGACTATGATTTTTTTTTTTTTTTTAAAGAAGACACTCATTGTGCATCTTACAAATGAAAAGCAATTAAATGGACCATTTGTCTGTTCAGTACACGTAGGGGTTTTGCTGCTCCAGAATTATGATGATAAGTTCATAGTAGACACAAAAATATACTTATGTCAAATATATTATGTTGAACATTGTTGCTCCTGGATGGATCACAGCCAACCCAAAATTCTCAATACAACTCCTTGTCCTTGGTCGTGGTGGCCACAGCACTTAAAAGAATAAACTTCATAATTTTCCAAATTCTGTCGCTTTTTTATTAACAGCATTTACTTGTACTTTTACTTTCAATACTTAAGTACATTTAATATCAGTACAATAAGTACAATAAATATCACTTAAAACATATTACTCAAGTAGTGCTCTCATAGGTGACTTTCACTTTTACTGGAGTCATGTTCTTGTAAGGTATCTTTACTTTTACTCAAGTATTGCTTTTGAGTACCTTATACACCACTGCCAATGAGTGACATCACGATGACTACATCCACTTTTTATTACATATATCGCAGGAATGCCTCAGATTTTGTACATTTTAGCTTCAAACATTACGATATCAGAGTCTCTCCAGAGCCAAGAAAACTACATGTTATCAGAGAGAAGCAAGCAAACAGCAGGTCAGCAACATTACAAAACAGATGTGTAGGTTTGGGTCTCTGACACCTAAAAGTACTTGGTTTGGATAATAATCAACAGGTGTTTTGATGTTACTTTGCCAGTTCTGCTTCCAGTAAACACCCACGAGTTATTCTGTATACAGGCAATGGTTACAGTGAAGGACTTCTGGTCTCCCTGGTGTTTACATATGTGCACAACTTAAATAAAACACCAGAGATAGTGTTGAGGGCAGACAAAGGAGAAAGAGATAAACCTTCCCCCTCTTTCTTTATGAAGCGTTTACTGTATTTCCTTTAGCGCTATATCACTCAGTTTTATTATATATCAGGTTCCCATGTTGGTTTGCCAAGACAAAATAAAAAAGTTTGATCTATTGTCATACGTATACATTAAGCTTTATGTTCATTATTTGTGACGTGTTGGCTCTTGGCTTTATAGTTGAGCAAAAAACCTTGAAGATGATCTTTGACATTCAAAAAGGGAGTTGGCATTGACTATTCAAACAGGAAGAAACAGAATAAATGGACCTCAAATTTTAAACCATCACCGTCTTCAAGGATTCAGGGGATATTTACTGTTTTACTACATACAGTAAAAAGCCGCACTATCAGTGTTTTGTGAAATGTGAGGGTGTGAGATATTTACGATACACCTGCAGTTTAATGCAGTATTTACTATACTTCTACACAGTCCAGTGGGGTCTTTGAGTGAGCATGTCCCATTATGTTTCATTAATCTTGGTCTGAAATGGCCCACTAAGGTGCTCAAAACTCCAGTTACAGGGGGATAGTCATTTTTACTATAGGAGGAAAAGTGTATTCAAGTGAATTCATATGTGTGTTTTGGTCAGGCATTAATCATTAGTCTTTGGAATATATTGTCTCTTTTTTATATATTTTTTAATTTGTTGTCTCTTTAAAAAGCATTTCAAAGTCCAGAAAAGGAAAAGAAAAGAAAAAGCCCAAACAATTGGAGATATCCCACAGAAAATGACTTTGGCCAGAGCACCATCTTGTGGACATTATAGGGAAAAGGATGGATATTTCTAGTCCCAATAGCAGGTTTATATGTTCAATTAACAATTACATCTTAAACCCAATTTCAAAAATAGACACTGAGATTTCCTTTGTAACCAAAATAACAATACATTTTACATATTTTTTAATTAGGCATTCATTTAGTACATTATTTCATTATTTTAGTATAAAATAAGATAAGGTAAAATAATCCTATATTAGTCCCTCAGTGGGGAAATTACAGGATTACGGCAGCATTGCTCACAGTAATAAGTAAAAAACAAGTAGTATAATAAACAGTAAACAGAAATAAGATAAAGAGTAAAAACAAGAAGAATATTATATATACATACGGAATATAGTCTATATGTTCAGTATAAGATTGTAGCATGATTGGGTCCAACAAAAATTACAGAAATAGTAATATTAATACTAAAACAGGGCGTTAATAATTTAATTGACAGCTAATTTAGAACAACGTTAACTCAGGAAAAAGTGCAAACACAGTCCGTTAAGGATTGAGGACATAAAACCACTGCGGTGTTGTGACCACATCATTAGTCAGTGCAGATTAACATCCACAACACTGTAAACACTGTCTGCATCCCTGTGACCTGTTTTCACAATGATGTCTTTATCAAGATTACTCGACCTACTTGCTCATCCGAACTATCCAACCATGTCATTTGAGGTTGCCATGGAGACTACCTGTTCTGCTGCAGTTGCCAGCAGATGGCGACATGAACAAGGTTTCTGCCTGAAATGTTCAGACCTCTCCAGGTGCTGACTCTGCTCAGACAGACACAATGACGCAGCTATCTCTGCTTTTGGCTCGGAAAATGTCTGTATATTTAGCACCTCGTTTTAAATTAGAGCTCAGCACATGGGGTATATATTAAGCTGGCAGTTCAAATAGATATCTGCCAAGTCACACAAATTGGACTGAGCACATATGCTGCATGTCCATAAATAGTGTACATGTAATGGAATATAAAAGCATTTGGCGAAGTTTTGAATTTGTTGCATATTCAATAGTTATCCTCATTTGTATGTATGATCATGTAATATAGAAACTCTGCATGCATGACATGTGTGACAAAGGTTACTTCATGACACATGATGCATACTTAAGAGATGTGAACAAACTGAGCATTCATGAATTATTGATTAGTTATAACTACTTGCATTGATACGAGCCACTTAATTAAATTGAATGCAGACAGATAGTTTATTAGTTTATTTGTCTGCTGTTGATACATGATGGGTATTTATGACAGAACAGAAGAACTAGTTAAGAAGGAGTTCTTCAATCTGAGCTCTAAAACATTCCTATTTTCAGTGAGCTGTTTATAAACGTTCTGTTTGTTTTTCAGGAGTTCTTATATTTAAATTTTCAGAAGTGTTAAGGCCGTGTGTTAGCATGAACAGCTCACGTGAACAGTGCACCTTGGTGCTTATTGGCATGTTACTGCACCGTGTGGATGAAGTCTGAGCCTCTGTGTGGGTGTTCACCTTGGGTCTAATAGTGACTTTGTATCCCGCTTAAAGTGTATTTAATGCTGCAACTTATTAGCAATACAATTTAATTTAAATAACCCTAAAATATAAACTTGTGTTTAATAGTGTCTGTGCAGTTAATTATTACGGAAATAAACGTCACAAAATGTTATCTGAAAGACAATAAAGACTACTTGACAAAGATTACTCATTTTGGTAATGCTTTTGGTCAATAAATCAAGAGATTATGTATGGCCTGATCACTTACAATGAGTCAGTGGTGTGTCTGTGTAAGCAAAACCAAGATTGGGTCCATAAGAATCTAAAAAGCTTCATAAAACAATATGTTCCCATTATTTGGCAATTGTGACATTTGTGGGAGGAATAAATAAACATAATCAGAGTATCAGTTTTTCAAACCCTGCAATAATACTGCAAAAAAAGCAACAGTCTGTAACATAACTGTGGTTAATTAAAGAAGTGTGCAGCACTTGCATTATTAATATATTCAATAATTAAAAAAAAAAAGTGTTTTCGGTGCCATGCGTGCTTCAAGAGGAGCAGGTAAGCTTTCGTCTTTCGTAGATTTTGTAAGATTAAATGTTACGAGTAAATCTGAGCTGTACATGTTCTCCAGCAAAGAACACAAAGAAATGTCCAATGTGTCCAGTTCAAGAACTGAACTGTGCCGTTTCATACTGAATGTTTACAGAAAATGTGCTATCATCTGCATTCCTGTTGCCGTTTTCTCCTGAGTTGTGGCACAGTGTGCGTGTCGTTGCACTGGAATCAGAAGCTCATGTTTCTTCGAGCCTCAAAGCAAAACGAGACAGAAGTGCAATCACAACGCGTAATATTAACACCTATTGGAGACCGGCTGATGAAAGTGTACATTTTCCAAGCTCTTGAACCTGCACAGAATATTTGTATTTTGTGATGTTTAAAGAAAGCTGGTCATGTGACTCAGTGGTTGTTGTGTCGTACCTTTTCAAAGTGAAGTGGGCAAGAAGTCAGAGTAACGTAAGATACAGTATGTTACAAATTATTTTTGAATTGAATGATTTTTATTTACATTGTAATCATAAAAATGTCTCTCATCACTTGTCAAGGGTCAAATATCAGTTACTTTGCAAATACACAGAGTTTCAGAAGGTTTTCCCTCATTTACAAAATACACATATGTCAACAATTTTTAAAGCGTGCTGAAAACTGTTTTCAGCAAGCCTGACTGCCACTCCACAATTACACCACAAGTGACATACTTGACATACATCTTGGAATCAGGCTGCAAGTATTTGTGGCTAGCCTGCAGCAAATTCCTTATCCTTAACTGTCACATTACATGGGTTTCACAGGGTGTGGATTTAGTTGTGCATACCCATCAGCTAATATGTGCTAGTTTCATTCTTGTTGTGCCTGGAAGTGACAAGGGAGACAGGGAATTTAAGTTGAGAAAGTGTTTGGAGAAAGACAGCAGTCATACTGCTCGTCAGCGTGCGTCGCTGTGCCAGTGTGTGCATCTCGGTCTGCACGTGTTGCATGTGCATGCATGTCCTTTTCTCTGCA
This sequence comes from Cyclopterus lumpus, assembly GCF_009769545.1. Classification (NCBI taxonomy): domain Eukaryota; kingdom Metazoa; phylum Chordata; class Actinopteri; order Perciformes; family Cyclopteridae; genus Cyclopterus; species Cyclopterus lumpus. Next base: position 2,766,134 of record NC_046978.1, read on the forward strand.
CGATGAGGTTGCTTGTGGGTAACCACCTCTCCTTCAGGCTAAATTGGAGTTGGCAAACACTAGAAGAGCTAATGCAACATGACAGTTAGCCTGGTCGGTCTCTGCACACAATCCAAGCGGCCCTGGCACGTAAAACTAAAGCATCCCTCAAGACAAGAGTCACCAGCAAGCTGGTTCAACCCTGGTTTATTGTGACTCAGTTTTAACAAGACAGGGGAAATAAAATAAAAAAAGTCTTTTGTGACATATTTTGTCTCTGAAATATCTGTTGTACACCATATACTGATACTGTGGCAAGTTCCGATTGCTTTTCCTCTAGGTACACTTAAAGGAACTAAACTAAGCAGAATTGAGCAATAGACCAATGATATGAATGTGTACCTGTGGCCCAGTTGCAGATGAGCACCTCTCCAATTGGATCAGAGTTTAAATGGCTCAGATTCTCTTTAATTAGTATTCTCACATGTATTCTCTCTGCAAGTAATGCAATCTTGTTGTTGCTCTTTCTCCATCTCTCTACATGTGCAACCCATGGAGTCTTGTGCGAGGCAATGTGCTGTATGACCGAGCAGTAGAAGTTGAGGGCCAGAGAGCAGCAGGTGGGCTACGGGGGCGCAGCAGGCTCATGTTTTCCCTCATCTTCAGCACAACAGACCTGTGTAGGATGAGCCATACAGTACCTTCATCTCCAGAGGACTTAGTCTCTTTCTTTCTTTCTTTCTCTGTCTCTCTCTTTCATTTTCTGTCTCTTTCATTGCATGTCTCCTAGATACAGACGGATAGACACACACACACATGTCTGACAGTGCAGCAGTGAGGGCAGGGCCTTTGTCCCAGGCAGCCAGTTTATTCTTGTTCTGCTGTGTTTTATAGTACAGGCTTACATAAGCAAACAGCCGCTGAGCAGCTGCTTTCAAAATGGACTCCATACGCTCTCTTCCACATGCAAGCATGTACATACTTGATGGCACACATATACTGCATCTGTTTTAGGATGAATATATACTCTACGCACAAAAGCAAATGTTTTTTCCTTTAACATTTTTTGCAACTCGGTCATATCAGTGTGAGATAGTAAGGCGTCACCAGATGTTTCCTTGCCCTTGGTGCCTGTCCTGGCTAGACATCTCTGACAAGGGCCCCAGATGGAGACTGAAGGGGAGGTGGGAAGGGCAGACAGAGATGGGGAGAAAGGGAGAGGGAAAAGTAGAAATGGGGGCACGGGAAAGGAATGACATGAAAAGGGAGTCGAGAAAAGCACATGCAAGAAAGACGGTATAGGAAATAAAAAGATGGATGGAAAGGGAGTAAGTATCTGTGCGTGCGTGCGTGCGTGCGTGCGTGCGTGCGTGCGTGCGTGCGTGCGTGCGTGCATGTGCAGAGTAAGCCTCCCTGGAAAAATACCAGCCTTCCTTAACTGATGTCTGCCTCACAGCCCATTTGGATGTTCTGCTGCACACCCACCCATCACCACCATCACCACCACCACGACCACACCCTGGCGGTGGCACCCTGCCCTTCTCCTCTGCCCCTGGTCTTTCATTCCTCTCATTCCACTTCTCCCCTCATTTATTTCACGCTACAGCCATTAGTGTAAGAAAGTAGCATGGCCTCAAGATGTAACTGGGCTTAATTTGCATTCATTGGCTCTGAATGTGAACTATTAATGTACTTGGGAATTGAGCAGTCTGTACCTGAGACGTACAAAAAGTTAAATTTGATCACTTTTGAGAACTTTCAATATATACATGTTTTAGTCCCTACAGAGACAAAACAGGACTACTTGAGCTGGTAAGAAAAGGGAGCCTATAAAAGCATTGGAATGAAATAAATAAGAACCCAGTTGAATGTCCTTCATCAGACTGCAGAAAATGTTTAGTGAGACACAAGTCAGACCGATATTTAGGTTTGTAGAAAACAAGACTAAAAGAGATGGTTTTGCCCACTTATTTGTTCAAGCTAGTGAATAACTTCTATTTATAGAAGCAGGAAGCGAGCTGCTGATGAGTCACTGCGACTTCCTAAAGAACTAACTGCAGGCCGAGTACAATTCACAGTCTAATTACCCAAATACTGTACGAAAGCAGATGACGAAGACACTAAATAAATAAAAAATGTATCAAGAATAAAAAATAGAATTATGGTATGGTAGATGAAATCGAGAAGTATTTGTACTGAACTGTAATAGCTGTGTTGATGCGAGCATACGGCTATTTTATGGAGGCCGCATGTACTCATGTAGAACAGACTGTACTGGATCAAACTCGCAGAAGTATATGTAGAAAGGAAGTGTTGGTTCATTTGTTGCACAGCGCTCGGCATAATTAGTCAGTGAAAAGCCTCGACTGGTTTCTTTAGTATCACTCTGCTCAGAATGAACGAGGCTGACGGAAAGACACCACTCGACGCTGCTGAGGGCGAACTGATCAGTCAGGAACATTCACAAGATTCAGAGACACTTGTGTGGAGGAAGTTTTAGCGAAACAAACACTTAAATAGGACACCTGTGGGGACTTAAATCAGCTTACTGTAATGCGAAGTCAGACAGGTTAATGTGGCAGGAAAACAGAACGGGCTTCCCCTCACACGAGATCCGAGTCGTACTGTAATACTGTCTGATTGCTGCTGTAAGAACACACAGATCTTTGCAGAGACAATGCAGTGTGTGTGTGAAAAAACAAAGAAATTACTGTACAACAATTACTAAGTAAAGAGCAGAACAAGTAAGTAGTGTCCTGGTTATTTATTTTTGTTATTCGGAAGCAACACCTAAAAGAGAAAACAAGACATTGTGGTTTAACTGGCATGTCTTTTCACCAAACTGACTACACAATTTGGAAAAAGTCCAGTGGACACGCTGCATAATTGAATGAGGCATACCCTCGGATCCCTTAACATGATTTTGATATTCTTACACATCTTATCGCACTCGTCATCCAATGTCAGGTTCAGATCTATTTCCCATATTTTCTTGAGAGCCGAAAAGGCCTCATTACCCAGGCTCTGAATCATCATGGAATAATACAGAGATGCCTCATGACCTTCCCATAGCTCATTAGTTCTTAATCTAATAGCTCTGCAGCTGTATGAGCTGGTGTGCTACATCCAAAGATCCCGGATAGCAAATGGCGAAGGTTGCAAATATTGTTGAACAATTGAGACCGGGAATTCTAAATTGTTGTACAATATGCTCAAAAGATTTCAATATAACATTGTGATATAGATCCCCAAATGAAACAATTCCCCTTTCCAGCCAATCCTTCAAAGGGGGGTAACAAAGTTTCCGAGTGACCAGATGCATTTCTCCTGTTTTGATAGAGACTAGTACTGCACTGATGTCATATCATTCAAAATGTAAGTACGAAACAGTCAAGTTGGGGGAAAAAGACAATTAGGGATTCATGACTTCTAAAATGTCTCCCAGTTGGTGAAAACAACAATGGTTTACCAACTGCTCCAGATACATAACACACTAAAAATGGTGTGACAAGGCTAGCAGGTGGAGAACCTCCGACATAAACGCACCAAAGTCGGAACAACGAGAGGTTTTTCTGTTCTTCATATTTAGCTGACATTTTGTGAATGCAGCATAACCACCTCCCCACACCTCCCACTCTTGACTATCGAATGCTTCTGCAGCAGTCTGCCCTCTGAACACACAGAGAAGAAATTGATATCCACCCTCCATTAAACACAGAAAACAATTTGACCCTCAAATTGTTGAAATAGCGGCGCATTGCTGGGATTATTAACTGTAATGTACAACATTTCTAAATTGTAATCTCTGTTAATAGCCATCGTACTCATTACTAAAAAAATAAATAAGTAATGCCACCCTGTCCAACACCGATTATTAGCTAGCAGTTAAAGGAAAAACACACAAAAGTTCCTGCGTAAGCATCAAGTCATAACACTGTCTCCATCTGGAATATCACACAAAAAGTTAAACATTTTCCGTGGCCACCCCTTTTATGTCATTTGTCCGAGTAAACCTACAGCTCAGCCACCAGCTATTCCCTGCTTGTGTCATTCGCTCTGTCCAAGCATGTCTGGGCATGTCGCAGAAAGGCCTGACCAACCCACGTCTGGATGTGACTGCCTACATGACTGCTTTCCTGATGGGTGTGAAGGGGTAGAGAGGGGCTTGGGCTGAAGGAGGGACAGGGTGGGAAGAGGAGACGGAGGGAGGCAGGGATCTCGAGAGGAAGGGAAAATGTGGGTCAACACAGTCAAAGCCCTGTCACATGTTCCAGTCAGCTGGAATCGGGCCTCCAGTCCAAACCAGAATGTTATGCAAGAGGTTATTGATCCGTGAGAGTGCATGTTGGAAAATGAAGTGCTAGTCGGGGCTGAGGCATCTTGCTGGTGTGTCTGCTGCATCCAGTCACATGGTGTCATGCATGGAAAGCCGACATGTCAGAGTATCGCTGGAGCTACAAACTGATCCAATGAGTATGAGATTTTTAGGTGAAACAAAAGATTTGGATGATATTAATAGTTTTTTCTGCTGGTGTGAAAAAGCAAGCCCTGGCACTTTGATGCTGTCGGCTCTAATAGCTACCACTTGTCACTAAGACGTATTTGCTCAAAGTCTCCCTATCACAGCGATGTCATCCCTTTCCCCGGCCACAGTTATGCCATCCTGTCTCCATCTATTAGCTTCAACAGTCACATTGTTTTTTAGTTTTTGTAACTTTTTAGTAAGAGAGAGGTGCATTTCAGTTACTATCATCAGTAGTTGTTCCAAGCATCAGACATTGAGGGTGTTTGGAAAGAATGGAGGTTGGATCAGACTGTCTGAGGATAATGTGTTCCTTTTCCACGAGCAAGGCTAATCATATCAGTAAGTAGGCCTTGGCCCTGCATGTGGCAACCAAGATAACCCTTATGGAAATGCTGTTCTCTTGGAATTCTGGCATGAGTGCACATTGTTATGGCCTCCTTACATGAAAAGGGCTCAGAGTTCCCAGTCTGCTGTGGCGAATAGTGAGGAATTAGTATAGGACAATGATATAACACGCAAGTAGCTCTTTAAACAAACAAAAATCGAGAGTTCAGCTGTGACTATGCATAAAAATACTCCTCTCTTTGTAGTTAATCCAGGTGACAGTTACATGAACGAATGTGGTCGACATCACAGCCACAACGGGTTTATGAAACAGCTGGATGTGAATTACATGAATCAATGGTAGGTGACTTTTTAAAGGGTTCAGGGTCCAAGTGAGAGTATTTCCTGGAACAAACAAACTTAACGTGGAGAGGTGACGGAGACCGGGGGCAGTGGTTACAGTTCACTGACTGCGGAAGAGTACAACAAGCACAGAAAGGAGAACACGAGGAGGACAGTACTTTGGACCAATGTCTAATCTACTGGCTCCATCTACAGTTGTCATATTGTTACGCAAACGTTCTGTATATTCAACCTTGTAGTATAAAAACAAAAAAGATAGTGGTTTCTAAATAGTCAGTAACTGACATTTTTCAGCAAAACTATATCTTAAACCCACCTTTGCCCTAAATTCTCCCTTGTTTGTGAATTAGCTGACAACTATGAACAGAACGTACTGAACCCTTGTCAAGTATGTTCCATAAAGTTACAAAGTATGAAAAAGGACTTATATTCCAGAAAGGTCATTGGGCCTGTAACACTGGCATTTATTTACATGATATCATTTTGTTTTGTGTACATTTTAGGATAACAGGAATGTGTCACGGGAAACCGTTTGGTTAACAAAAGTCAAAGAATGAAGACTTCTCTTGAAACAATTGAAGATTTAGTTTCAGTTCCAAGTAACCCTTGGAACTGAGTTATAAATTAATAGTTTAACATTTTGGGAAATATGCATATTTCTTGCTGAGAGTTAGATCAGATTGAAACCACCCTCATACTGTATATGTCAGTTCAATATATAGCTACAGCCAGAGGCCAGTTAGCTTAGCTTAGCATAACGATAGAAAACAGCTACACTAACCGTTTCCTGGCTCCGGCTTCATAATAAACAGACAGATAGCAGTAGTATTAATAGTTTCATCTAACCCTCGGCAAGAGACAGAACAAGCCTATTTCTGTTCTTTTAAAGACATGAAGTAGTGAACTACGTCTTTAAGGGGCCCCTTCTCATTTTGCAGTGGTAGCTGGGATGCTGGAGATGACTGCCGTTGCTGAATTACTGCTAGCCACAGTATATATATATTTAGCCCCGTCTTGTCACAGACGTGTGCTGTGCTCTATGCTGACTGTTGCAGGCCTGACCAGAACAATACTCCGGAGTATACTTCTCCTGTGGTCTAATGGAAGTTTTCACTGCTCGTCACAGACCCAACTTCTTCACAATACTGCTCAGTATTACAGCATAGAGAGGAAGAAGGAGCGGCGCCTGGCCAGATCATAATGTGGGTCATCCAATCTATAACAGAGCTGAATGGGCCAACTCATTATCATCTGCAAATCTATGTACCAGTGTGAGGATGACTCTGCCAATTATACCGGTGGAAACAGATCACAAGGAGGGGAGGATGGAATAGAATCTTCATTTGAGAAATGAATAACATCAGCTGGGACAACACTTTTTAAAGCATTATAGTTTAAAGCCCTTAGATGTTACCCGAGGTGGATCATTCTGCAACAAACAAACGTATATTCCTAGTTTGACAGAGCCCTCGACTGAAACCAGCTTGGTGTACCCTTCTAATGGACTCTTCACGGCATTTACAGACAACTCTGCAGAACAACATGGTCCACATACTTGTGTGATCTGCACAAGAGGGAGGGAGTGAACACTTGGCATGATTTTGAAAGTGCATTTTTCAGCTTCCTTCGGAGGTCTGCAAGCCAGCACGCTGGCCCTTTAAATCACTGCAAAGTGTCATCTCACACGCACCCAACTTTGCTGAGTCATTGGGTTCAGACTGCTTTTGTAACCTCCACCCAGCAGGGCTTCTCATTGGCTTCGGTCTCACCACAGCACTCCAAGTGGTTGGCTGCCAGCTCTACTAATCAGTTTCTTTTCACCAGAGGCATTTCTTAAAGTGACAGGGGTGCTCCCTTTTCTCCCCTGTGACTGCTGTCTGACTGACGGTCTGAGAGGACTAGACCCAAGAAGCCTAGAGAGGTTTAATTGTGGGGATTTTGAAAAGAGAAAGGCTGGATGGGAGACGACTGTAAAGAAAAAGAAAACAGGATGGGTGTTGGGGCTCTGGGTCAGATGGACACTTGAGGTGGTAAAATCAGAGACTGAGGAAGAGTCAGCATGCTGGAGTAAAGACAGTGATTGAAGAATAAAGTGTCCGAATTGAGACACTGTGTAAGTACAGCTGGAGTTGCTAGCGTAGATGGATCTGTCTTGTTTCAATACATAGGCGCTGACTCTTCCCTGCACAGAGAATTTCAACATTGCTCACAAATACATTTAATCATTTAAATAAATAAAATCCTGAATGGCCAGGATGGTTTGGGTAATATCCTCAGCAGTCTCTCAGTGTTGAACTCTCTGACTTATGGCTTCAGGCTCTCAATTTCATCTGCGTGAGCCGCTGTCGCTCCCTCCGAGCATAAAGTCCCCCCACCTGTTGTAATGTGTGACTGTGCAATGTGTTTGGCTGTGGAGAGCCATTACCTGGCTTCAACAGTTCCCAGACTGCTCCTTGCCTGGCAGAGGTTGTACTGCAATTGAGGAAGGGGGCGAAAGTAGGGGACAATAAAGTGGAGCGTGTATTGAAGTGAGACAGACAGATGGAAAATGTGTGGCTCTAACCAACAGGTTGTACTGGTGCATTTAAATCAGAGCATGGTACTCATGGTACTCGAGTCTGTGCGGTTACGAGAGTTACAGGAAGTGGCAGCCTGATGTTTCCACGTCATACCTGAGGAGAAGCGTAAAGGCTTGACTCTGTGATGCATCTTTTCTAAAGGAAGATTTTTGGACAATTGTCATCAAGCTAAACAATTCCAATATGCTTCTGAAACACCATCATTTAGGGGATTCATGTGGCAACACCATCTTAATTGCCCACTCCCGAGAATGATTAAACCACCTAACAATATAATAATATCCAAAGCAACGACATTTCCACTATAAGGATTTTAATATTGTCAGAGTTGAGACCAATTCTCTGTGACTTTTCTCGCAATTTTGTAAAACATTATGTTTCACAAATGTTCTGCAGAACTTAACTGTTGAATTACATTAAACAGAGGTTTCAGTTGTTCTGGTAATCGGGTTTAAATTAACCTTCCAGGTCGCCTACAAGATTAATTATAAGTGAGTTCAGAAAAGACAGCAGTCGACTTGGAAAGTGATAATTTAAAAAGCAAATTTAAGAAAAATAGTCAAACCATTACAACATTGCAATGTAACAGCTTATAATGTAATAGCACATCAGTATAATGCTTGTGCTCCATTTGTGTGGTCTCACCTTAAAATTCAAGCAATTACTGGTTTGGTTCAATCTATCCTCGCTCCATGTCTGCTCAAATTACTCCTCATCTGGGGCCAGAGAGACCTTTTTTGGGGTTGGTCGTAATATCAAATCTACTGTTTGCAGGAAATTGTATCTGATCATGTCCAGTGGTGCACAACGAGCTGTATTATATGGGGATATTATAAATCATTGCTGTCATCACTGAGGTTTAATGATGTCTCTCCTTCAACCTGGATTTATTTAACAGAAGTGGTGCACCCTGCCCTGATGGAGGACATTAAGAAAAGTCTGTGTGTGTGTGTGTGTGTGTGGGGGGGGGGGGGGCGGGGGCAAGGCAAGAGCACAATTCGTACACAAAGCAATTCAAAGTGCTTTACAGCTACATAAAATTACAAAAAGGCAAATAAAATCATTTCATAAAAACATAAAAATAATAATATATTAATTATATTAAAAGTGAAGAGTGCATATAAAATACTTTCAGTTGTCAAATAGAACCGTTTTCACCTAACAATATAATAATATCCAAAGCAACGACATTTCCACTATAAGGATTTTAATATTGTCAGAGTTGAGACCAATTCTCTGTGACTTTTCTCGCAATTTTGTAAAACATTATGTTTCACAAATGTTCTGCAGAACTTAACTGTTGAATTACATTAAACAGAGGTTTCAGTTGTTCTGGTAATCGGGTTTAAATTAACCTTCCAGGTCGCCTACAAGATTAATTATAAGTGAGTTCAGAAAAGACAGCAGTCCACTTGGAAAGTGATCATTTAAAAAGCAAATTTAAGAAAAATAGTCAAACCATTACAACATTGCAATGTAACAGCCTATAATGTAATAGCACATCAGTATAATGCTTGTGCTCCATTTGTGTGGTCTCACCTTAAAATTCAAGCAATCAAAGTCATTACTGGTTTGGTTCAATCTATCCTCGCTCCATGTCTGCTCAAATTACTCCTCATCTGGGGCCAGAGAGACATTTTTTGGGGTTGGTCGTAATATCAAATCTACTGTTTGCAGGAAATTGTATCTGATCATGTCCAGTGGTGCACAACGAGCTGTATTATATGGGGATATTAGAAATCATTGCCGTCATCACTGAGGTTTAAAGATGTCTCTCCTTCAACCTGGATTTTTTTTTTTATTCTTTACAGCTACATAAAATTATAAAAAGGCAAATAAAATCAGTCCATAAAAACATAAAAATAATAATATATTAATTATATTAAAAGCGAAGAGTGCATATGAAATACTTTCAGTTGTCAAATAGAACCGTTTTCAGCCTGGATTTAAACATTGTCAGAGTTGAGGCCTGTCTCACATCTTCTGGAAGACTGTTCCAGATTTTAGCAGCATAAAACTGAAACCGTGTTTAGTCCTGACTCTGGGCACCAGCAGGAGACCACTCCCTAAGCTTCTCAGAGCCCGAGATGGTTCATATGGCTCTAACATGTCACACATGTACTTTGGTGCTAGACCATGAAGAGATTTGTACACAGCAGTACCAGCCACCTGTGGATTAGACCCATGCAATAATACTGAGATGAGGAAGGACTGGTTTCTTGAGGGAGGTGAGCCTGTGGCACATTCCTGCCCAGCTTTGTGAATGCATCAACATAAACTGAGGCAAGGAATAAAAGCTTTGTCACTGTGCTGAGGCAGCATTGTGTTACTGCAGGTTTAAAGTGTTACAACCAAAGGGTTGACAGGTCTATGATCTGCTTCTCTGCTCTGTGCCTCAGTCAAAAGATTGGCTGATATATGGTGCCGTTTAAACTGCATTGTTTTGATTCCCTGGCTAATACGCGACAATATGCGTGTCTGACATGCACATCCACTACATGAAAGAATCATGAGAAAATTCACGCAAGATCTGGTTCTTCTCATGCAAGCACTGCAGTGGCTTGAGAAGACTTCAGGTGTCTTCAATTATGAAGCAGTGGGCACTGCTTGTCAGTATCAAAGACTCCAAACTCTCTGCTGTTCATATCTGCATGTCACATGTCTGTTACCACTGCATTCAGACAGTGGCGTGGCTAATCTTCTCCACAAATATCCCATCATGTAAATTACATCATGTGCATTTTCATTTCACCTTGAATCCTAAAGAGAGAGTTACTTCCACAGCTGGCACACAAATGTTTAATTTTTTCACCGGTTCCAAAGGGAAAATGTAGCACACCACCACACACTTATTCGTTAGTAGAACCCGATTTCCTACTCCACTCCAAACCACAGAAAAGCTTTGTTTGACAAAAACAAAGGTGCCAACTGCTCCATAAAACTGTTCAAAATGCTCCACATGGAAACTTCTCAAACCGTGGAAAATGTAGATTATGAGGAAGAAGTGGGGGAGTTTGTTGTGAGTTTGAACACAACTTCCACCGTACTGTATCTCTTTGAGGTCGGCAATCATTACAGATCGAAAAACGGCACGTGTACGCAGCCTAAATTAAATTTATTTTTTGGGAAAAGCTTAATTTCAGTTTAAAAGTAGAAAGTATAATGGTAAGCGTTTGCATTTGATTCCAGTTGCATGAAGTAGTGCAACTGCAAAGTGAATTCGTAATGTGCCCCTAAAACCTATGCAACTAGTAACACTATAATTATTTTCGAGCAGAAAGTGCTTTCCAGAGTTAAACAAATTGGAGACGATGAAAGGATAAACAGACGTTAAAATGGAGTAAATGGAGCGCTGTTTCAGAGGTGAGGAGCCAGTACTGCAAAGACTCAATCAGTTAGTTTTGCCAGTTTAACGACCCAAACTGGAAGACCTGAGGGTCTCTTCAGAAAGTTAAGTTTGGTTGTATACTGCAGCACCAGGACAAGGCTTTATATGTGAACTTGACTCATGCCTGTTAGAAAATAGACAAATCAGGCCTTTTCTCAAACAAAACAAAATTGTGGGACTGTTTCCTTTTCTGAATTTAGTGTATAAAGATAGATAGTGCCACATTTTACAGGTACGGTAAACACCTCTGAAGCAAAGTTTTGATTTCCGGGCAATACAAATAACTGACTGTGAAATAAACATTTGGTGGCACACACAAGCTGAAAATCACAATTATTACCAGCTGACCTTGTGAACTATAATTACATGTTTATAGTCAAAACATTACGTTATTCCAACTATTTATAATCATTCAATAGCAATACTGTATATTCAATCAAATCTGTTGCCTGCTGGTGTAGAAAAGTTCTCAACGTTTCAGACGTAACACTTCCCAACAGCTAATAGATCAGAGGATAAAACGCCTCCCATGGGCGGATGTAATACCATTGCTCACTATTTCGAGCGCCCGCCTTCTTCATCGAATAGAGGTGCGCTGTCATTGGCCGATGCACCTGATCGTCAGCGTGCGTACTGCGTGGGCGTCAGCACTGGGTTTTCCGGTGCGCGGCTGATTGGCCGATGGATGAGGTTGACGTCACGGCTCCGCCAGCTGATCGGAGTGAGAAGCCGGTTTGAAGAGAGGAGTTGGACGGGAGAGAGAGACCAGGGAGGGAGCCCCGAGGAGCAACGAGCAGCACGGGGTGGGTCCGGCTAACCGGATACTCAGATTGGACCGTTTTACATTTCTTTTGTAGGGGTTTAAACGTTAACAGCGGAGTGCACGAGACACACAACGCAGACAGGCGGGTTAGGGTGAACTTGCGGGCTTTGCATCTCGTCGAAACCACTGGAAACTCTTCGAAAAAATTGATTGAGAGTTAAGGTGTGGCTGAGGGTTTTCTGTAAGGCTTCTGCCCTGAAAAATGTTACAACCCCGACTGTTTCTACTCGAGTGTCCAGGGCTGAGACTCATATCTACCGATAGATTAAAAAATTCTGTTCCGTCTTTTTCATCTAGGAAGATATTACATAACACATGTAATGCCATTTCTTGATGTGCGCATACCTTTTGGCGCACGTGTCTTACAGTAACCTAGATGAATTGGACTATTACGCAGTTAAGAAGTAAGTCGAGTATTTGTGTTTCTGCTTGGCAGGTTGATTTGGTTTCATAAGTGAAACGTAACGGACGTGGCAACTTTACAGCAAGCAGTCCTGCTGAATGCCACAGGCAAACTGGGCGTGGGGGAAATGGTCCGAACAGAGCCTAATATTCCTCAAATCTCATCCAAGCACGGCACAAATTGCGCATGTGTGACATAGTATAACCGTACTCGCAAGTGCCTCGGTGGAGCCGGTGGATGTACCTGAGACAAAGTAAGTGCGACTGGCAAATACATTTTTGCAAACTTTTTAGCGGAGGTGACATTTAAAAGGCCACAAGAGAGGGCGTGCTACGGTGTTATACCAAAGGCATTATAACATGTTTTATTGTCATTATCTCAATATGGATTGTGTCAGTCTAAACAGAAGAAACGCAATGATTTGGCAGTGAAGGTTGTGTGTCGTTCTGCCGAGGCCTATTTAAAATATGGATTTTTGGTACGTGTTTATGATACAGCGTTATTATTCTATTGAGATAATATGATGAGGCGGGTGCGTCTTTACCGAAGCAAACGGTTGGGCGTTGAATGAATCCGAATCCAGCAGGGACGGAGTTTGGTCTATTTTTCTACACGAGTCATTGCTTTACTTGTCAAAGAATATCGAGCACTCGTTCCTCACTCCTGCGATGCGTTTATGCCACAATAACCGAGCTATAATTGAGTGCACAGGCAGACTGACCCCGTATAGTCTAATTAAGATAAGCTTTAAGTCGAAAGGAAAGCAGATAGAGTGAATTCCTCAAGGCCCCACCCTTTGTAGCGCAACATGGATGTGGAGAGTTGCCCCCACCACCTCCTCCTCCTCCTCCTCCTCCTCCTCCTCCTCCTCCTCCTCCTCCTCTCCGTCACTCCCTCCGTCATTCATTTCCATTTTCAAGCTTGTCTTGTGCTGTTCCCTCCCTCCCCCCCCACAGTGTCTTCGGGTGCCTGCAGTAGATCTTCATGTCTTTTAACCAACTTTAGATCGTGGCATCGGGATCTACTTCCAGGGATCTACAGAGGTGCTAATTGTTGGAGGTAAGGCGTGGTGGTATGCTTAAAGCTCTATTGTAACTGTGCAAAGCAAAAAGGTAGGACTATGTGTCTACCAAGAAGTGTATGTGACATATTGTATATTTTAATACTTTAATGCTTTTTCATTTTTGCCTGTTTTTGTTTTCCGTTGCTTGCTATTTTTTTTACTGGCACCCTGGTTATCGTGCTGTGCTCATCAACCTGTTGCAAGTTTAGACAGTCAATGAACTCTGTCCCCCATTTGTTTTATGAATTCTAGTGACATGGATTATGTAATCTTATAGTCAGTGTTCAAGGCCCTCACACATTTGCAAATGCAATCTCAGTTTAAAGATTTCGACATTTAAGGAAGACAATGGGTTAAAATATAACAATCTATCTAAGCTCAGGTTTCCAAGCTTGAATTCTTTGGCAGCAAGAGGGCCTGGTTATGATGCAGTAAGGACTGGCTGCTGAGCTGCAACTCTCCGTGTCCTTTTCCACTTGCATCTCACATCAGCTGAATGACAGCTCATACCTTGTTGTTGGCAACAGATTGTAGTTGTGAGAGGCCTTTTTTTTCTGCTTCCCTTCTCTAATTCTGCATGATGAATCAAAGGAAATGCACTTTTCAGATGCTCTGGACATGCTTGTTAGTTGGGTATAGTGAATTATACATGATGCTGCAGGCCGATCAGAGTCCGGACCATGGGACACATCTGGATTATCAGGATGCAACCATATGAATGCCTAGGCCCTTACCTGTATTTAAGAGAATTAACTTTGGGGGTAATACTGTCAGAGTCCCAGCACATGTCCCACCCATGCAGGAAGCACTGTGTTGGGACTGGTTTCACATTTAGGAGTGTGACAATTTATTTACAAGGCCTTGTTGACTTTGGTTACAATGAAACATTATGGGTGTAAAAAGACTGGTCCACAAAAAGGATGTGAAACTGAGTCCAAGTGAACTGCCTGAAATATGGTGCAGGTTAGAAGTTCATATTAACATCAAGTAAAAAGGGAACTGAATCTGCAGCCTCAGTGGCTGAATTCTTGCAATTCAAGGGTAATTACTGTGGATTTGTAAAGAATTTAATGACTTCATGAAGTCAGTTGCTGTTCAGGCGACACCCTTATTCACCACTACAGACATCCTGCTGCTAGGGACTGTACAGCATACTGTACCGCTCCGTACCGTTACGGAGTTGTGCTCTCTCTTTCTTCCCTTTGCCTTCTTGTTGGAATGTTTGCTTTGCCTGGGCTCTGCTTGTTTAGCCACATTTAATTAACCTATGTATGTAAATATGTGTGTGTGTGTGTGGTAAGCCGACATAGTCATTATCTTTACATGGCTAGATGTGATTAATACGGTTGTCAAGCAGTGACATCCATTGTGCCACTCCCCAGACTGAGACACATACAGAAAGGGCATGGAAGAGGGGAGAAAGATTGGTATCTGGTGTTTGTGCCAGCAATTGTGTGTTCCTGTGCCCTGTAATCCAGACTCAAATGTCAAGTTATCCTGAAAGACGTTAGTTTGAGTCTACGTGAAGGCTAAATATTTGTGTGCACACGTTTGAGTATTTGTCATATTTTAAGCAAATTTTATATATGCTTGGGTCGGCAAATTGGGAAGAGTTTGGTCTGACAAACCGGCCTTTGACTTAACTTTCCAAGATACCCACAGAGACCTAGAACAGTTTTACCAGTTACTGACATTGATCAGAAACGTAGCATGTAAATATGTAATTTGATGCGTCACTCCTCCTTTGCTAACTTAAGTTTGCGAATGACCAATCCATCAAATGTAAGTGAGCAGGACTGAACATTGATCGTTATTGACGACCAACCAAAGAGGGGAGGATCTGCGGGGGAAATGCGGTAGCTGCAGTGAGGTTGCACATTTTGTCTTAGGGAGCTAACTTTGACTCGCTAAGGCAAATCTTTCTCCACGCTTTGGGATGAATCATTGTTTGTTGAATATATAAATGTTCCTCCGAACATCGGTACACAGTTAAAAGAGGTTATCGAGTATGGAAATTGTCAGCAGGTTAAAAGGGTGTGTGTCTGCGTCCAGTTAAGACAGAAAAAAAAGCACCTTGGCAGGTGTTGCCGTGTTGTTTGAAGGTGTGTGTGTGTGATCGTCTGATGGAGAGACACATGTACTCTCTGTGCTTTTATGTGCACACATACACAGGACAAGGACGTTTTGGTGTGTGCAGCATCGCAAAGTGTGAGATATAGCCGTTGGCGATGCGGTGCTAACAGCATCGTAGTTTATATAGTATCGCAACTGTGTCCCGGACTATATTGATTATGCATCAAATGGAGCGAGATTGCAAACACTCCTCAGCAGGGCTGTGTGATTTAACCAGCCCCATATGCATATGTACAACACATGTTGCACTACGTGTGCCTGCCCACTGGAAAAGTTCTCTCTTCCAACAAAAATGTAAAACTGCACACACACACACACACACACACACACACACACACACACACACACAGAGCCAGAGGTAGTAGCCTGAGGGAACAGATATACAGAGAAATAAATTACAGCTTATATGCAAGGAAAAAAAGCTTTATGAAACAGCACAGTAGGTGAGTTTTAGTTCTAGCCTCATGCAGGCACAGGCTGAGCAAGACTAAAGCTCTGTTAAGATTATTTTAGGATGAAGCAATGCTGTAGCACGCTCAGCTTTGGGGCTGGTCTCTGCAGGGCCAGCGGTGAAAAGCAGTGGGCCTCTCGGCAGAGCTGCTGGAATGCGGACCATATGTAGCAGGCATCCCAGGAATGTAACTCAGCCCCGCTGAACTGACCAACCTAAAGACACTCAGGGAGCCGAGCAGGATGAGGAGGATAGGAAGGGATAAAGTGAAGGGAGAGCAAGGGAAATGATATTAATGGATGAGAAGGATCACATGGGGGGGGGGCGGTTGGGGAAAATGAAAGTTCATAAGGCCGAAGAAGAGAGCTTAACAAAGCGCACGAGAGATGAGTGTAGGAAAGATAGGAGGGTGGAGATGGGGAGGGAAGTGATAAAAGAGGCAATTGATGGGCTAAGAAGAGAGAAAGTATTAAAGACAGGTAGGTGTATAATTAAAAGAAATGTTGTAGTTTCCGTTTACTAGACCAAGTCGTCTTCATCAGGATAATGCAGACGTAAAGATTTGAGGTGAGTAGAAGTTTGTGTCTTTAGTCTGGACTACTACTCACCACACCAATTTGTACTGTTGTTATACTTGCCATGATTTCTTTTTGTATGCGGTATGGTGATGAATAATCAGTTGATTGATGAAAATTAATATGCAACTATTCTGACCAGCACCTTTTGGGTTTAAGTTATTTATTAGAGCAACAAAGGTCAGGATTTTCTGCTTTTTTCTGTATTGTATCATTTTTAATTTATTGTTTCAGATGGTTAGTCAGGAAAAACAAGACAATTAAAACTTGTGGAAGGTATTTGTTACTTTTTTCCACATTTTATTGACTAAAAGGTTTATAGAATACATTGTTATGATTAGAGATTAATCAGAAAACAGGATAAAAATATTAACTGTGGTATCCTACCCCCTTTATTCAGTAAGTAAAGTTTTTGGGTATTACCGTTATCTCGCATCTAATGTAATACAGGATATTCAGCAGGGTGTGGCTTCTGTGGATAAAATGTGGTCATAGTGTTCTTCCAGCTCACTAGCTCGGAGTGAATGTCTCTGTCTCGTCTCTGTTAGCTTAGCACACTGTGCTCTCAGGCCATATGGGTACAGCTGGGGCCAGAGCGGCAGGAAACACTCACTCACAGATACACACACTTATACAAACATATCTTTTTAGTCCAACATACCCCAGATATGTCCTCTACACACATTTTATGAGCCTGTCACAGTTTTTCATTGACTAACCAAACTGTCATCAGCTTATCATTTCATTTTGTGTCGGTGTAATAGACGAGAAGTTCTTAATCCTCTATAATCCAATTAGACATTTAGCTCATAAAACCAGAAACCAATAAATCAAATTAGGATATTTTTGTTGTCACATTAATTAGCACGGTAACCCTTTATGCTTTCAAAAATTACTTGGCAGACTATTGGATAAACTATCTGTCAATCAAACTCTTGCCGATGCTACAGGGGCATTTAGCCAGAGCAAGGGATGGACACAAACAGATACATAGCGAGAAACAATGTACTCTTTGACACACTTCCCAGTGGTGGGAAGTGAGATGCCAGACAGAGGAAGCACACATCTTTACCCAGCGTTCACACCCCTACTTCCATCCCTCTGTTTCTGTATATCACTGTCTCAGGAGCTTTCTCTCCCCTCCTGTTCAGTTATATTTTCTTAGGGATAATTCCCCCCCCCCACCTCATCCCACCCCACCCTCTCTCTCTCTGTGTGTGCGTGTGTAGAAGATTTGACACCCCGTGTCCTTCACAGGGAGCTTGCATGAACAGGCACACACACACACACACACACACACACACACACACACACACACACACACCCTCAGTTTGAGAGTCATGCTGCGTCATTGTCTCAGCTGTGCGTGGTTTGAACACCAGGACCAGGTTGTGTGATTCTCACTTCATGACATCACTGGGGCAGATACCACCCGCCTCTCTTCCCACACAGACACGTGCCATACTGTTCACATGCATTCCTGGCTCCAGATACGCTGTAAAAAAGCCTGTTAGATGCTATGCAAGACTTCACTTGAAGGGCTGTTCCCTCTTCCCCACCTGCTGACTTCCTGTTCCAGTTCCTTAACTTCCTTAAGCAAATACCATGATGCATTGGCTGAAAAATCTCCCACTTGCGTCAATAATGGCTCAGGCTTGGTTGTTGTATTTAAAGGTTTATTTTAGAGTAGAAATCAGCTTATCCCCCAAATTAGAAGAAACACTCTTTTTACATCCAACCAGGTGAACAGCCGAACTAGACAAAACCTCCTTTGAGGAACACATTATCCTTTTTATGGAGCTTCAGTCCTCATTTAAAGAATGCCTTGTGGGTGCTCAGGTCTTCTTCCACTTATTAACTTATTCTCCCACTTCAAACTGTACCTGGTTTCATTTTGAATCATTAATTCCTATCCAGATAAACAGCAGCTGCAAGCACAAACAGAGATTATACAATATATGGACAGGGCTCATGCATGTGCAGTAACAAATGGACACTCCCTCATTTGTCAGCAATGTCAAGTGGCATTTCATAATTCACATTGCATGAGTCTGTGTGTTGAGAACAAGTAAGTCGTGCATATATAAAACAGGGCGTGGACCTTTTCTCTCTCACAGACACACACACACACAGAGCCCCCCCCCCCCCCCCCACCCATCTCCCCATGCATGCATACATTTGCTCAGTCATACACTAACCCATTTGAATGCTCACACACTCACAATGATCAGTTCCAGTCACTTTCAGCTTCCAGAAGCAAGCCGTGTGAATGATGAACCCACTCAGAGTGCTATTTGCCCTTCAGCAATGTTTGCTCATGTGTTTGTTTGTGTGTATGTCTCTTGAAATGCACGCCCTTTCTTCTCCCTAATCCAATTCAAGGCTGTAGGAGGAAAGCACTGGTAAATATATTGATCCACTCTTGACTTGAAAGCAATTTGTCCTGCCCGGGTGAAGGGTTATGGGGGTTGGATCTGCGCATATGATCTAGTGCACAGCTGAGATTGGGACAATGGCACAGTGTAAACATGCACATAATGGCATGCACATCCAGGATTGCAAATGTATAGCATTTACATAATCATCTTCATTCCAAATAGTTTGGACTAGTTGTCCACTCGAAAGAAGCGTAACACAAACATTTAATGTGGCCATTAATAGAGTTTCCAAAATCTCAGTGGAGGAATAATACAAACGTGGATCCTTGATTACGTCTGGAAGAGTGAATACAAAGGATACAGCTTATTGAACAGGCGCTGCATGGTTTCTATGATCAGAAGTGAAGAATAATTTGGATAAATGAGCGAGTTCTCAGAACCAAGAGAGACACTTTCCAAGATTATTTGATAATTTACAGAATCTGTGTTACTGGTAGAACCTAATGCCAGATGACTCAATCTCTACAAGCTCAACAAATTGATTTAATGTATTATGTTTCTGTTCCAACAGCGATCAGCTTGATTTGGTATGCTGGTACTGAACTAGTTACTCTGGGGTGTACCTTAAGGTTGCTATAATAAAGCTAACATGAGCTGTTCTGCCAAGGTTGCAGCTTTTAAAAAAGGGAAACTTTTTTTGGGGATTACTGCAATAGCAAAAAAGATGAGGGCAGGGTGAAGCTGCTTGGGAAACGAATATTGTTGATACTTCTTTTGAGGACAGATAAGATACTTGTCAGAATCTGTTGCAAAGCTGCTCTCATCCCTAAAGCACAACAACACATATTTAAGATTACCCTGGCCAAAATACCATATTGTATACTCTGGTTTAATCTGTACATGGTGGTTTCTAGTATCCATGTTAGCTCAAGTTGCACGAGAAACATTTAGCTTACTTTAAAACCATCACATTGGAATTGTAAAAATCTCACAATACAGACTAGATGCATTTTTTGGGGGGGGACTTTGGATAAGAATGTCATTCCTAGAGTGATTCATGGGGCTTCCCATTCTTTCATGTTTGCCAAGTCATTCCCTGCATGGCCCTCTGGGATATGTTGTTATTGGAAAACATTCATAGAGTACATTCTCCATCCTCTGTGGTTTTTTTAAAATGTATTTATTTAAATCATACTTAGACATCAGTTCAACATACTGAGAAAGATTATTACAAACTAAACTGCCGTCCCCCGAAACGAGTTAGGTTACACTGAAAACAAATGAGGGTGTGTGCCATCCCCCAGAGGGAGCGCTTTGAGTAAAGTCAAATCACTCTCTTTATGAGGGTATGTTGATACTTGGCTATTCTGAAAAGTGTCAACCGCTTGTAGTTTATCTCACAGTGACTTTGCATTTTCGAGCACTTTGGTTAAAGTTTTACTTTAGCCGAACCTCACTTCTGTTTTAAGGTTTGCCCTCATCCTAACCTCTAGCTAACCACCTCGTACTCGTTAACATGAAAAACACCTTTTGGCCTAAATTTGATCAAATTACAAGTGTGTCTCCCAGAGACACACATGGGTTGTTTTTCTGTGAATGTTTAACTCTATTTGGGGAGAGTAGGCCTTGCTCTCCTCGGCTCAAGTTATCGTTTTCACACTGCCAACTGTGCTTGTATCACTCATACACAAGTACACTGTGTCCTTATTGTGTGTTTGCCTATTTGTGCGTACACACTCCAAGGAGCCATTTTCAGCCTGTTGCTTAGGCTGGCTGTAATTGTCCTGGGAATCGTCAGCTCTGTGTAATAAATCACTCCTCTGGTACACGGTGTTCTCCACTCTGGGATGGCCTCTGTGTGTGTGTATGGTGCATAACAAATCTTGAGCAGAGAAAGAACATAGTTAAGGATTAATAGGAATTGAAAAATTACATTTAGAGGGAAAAAACTGCTGCTGCTCTGTCCCAACAAGCTTGTAGAGGTTCAACTTAATTTGGTATGCTATTTTAAAGAACAACCAATGAATGCCTTTTGTGTATAATGAGGATGTAAATCTATTTCATGTTGTTCCTTTTTTTGATGTGCACATGTTGGTGCTAATTCTTGCCTTTCTTTCAAATTTCCTTTCAGCCTAGCATGTCCAAACAAAATAGAAAACAGGTCTTTCTGACTCATTTCAAAACAGAAGCATTTGATGTTCCAGAGGAAAACATCAAGGTACTGCAGAAAGAAACACAACGGTGTGTTTTATGTGTGTGTTCAGTTACTGCTTTGTAGTGGCTTACCTTTCTAGCTAATGCTACAAATTCCTCCAATTCCTCGGTTATCAACAGATACCTGTATTTATGCTTGCTTGGGTTAGCAACGGCCTTTTTAAAAATGTGCTGATCGAGTACAAAAGGAGAAACTTTTGTCCTTGATCTCATATACACACCCAATATTACACACCCACAATGGATCCCTCTGGATTCAGTACAAGACTAGAGCCCAACACCAATTCAGAACTTGTGTGGAAGAGGACCATTTGGTCACATTTGAGAGAGCGAGAGAGAGCGAGAGAGAGCGAGAGAGCGCGAGAGACCAGAGCTTTCCACTGTTGCTCAGAGCAGCGTGGGGTTCATTGAGTTTCTAGGGGTTGCTGGGTTCGCGGTGCTGCCGAGAGCTACTTTGCCCAAAGTCCTGTCCTTGAACTGTGCAAGAATATGCTGCTAGGGAAAGACTTTTCAGTCCGAATGACTGCAATAGTTGAAGTCAGGCCAGCTGAAAGGAAGCCAGGCGAGACAAATCCTGGGCTACTTGCAAGTATTACACAGTGGCCAGTGGAAAGGGGATGGTAACGTGGAACACCACATAAGGGGTTTTCTTGTCACTTCTAATTTCGAACATTCGATTAGGCCATGGTTAAACTTTCAAAACTATTTCATAGCAAAGAAGATGATGTGCCAAATTGGCCCTGTGTAGTTTCTCTTAGGGGTTCATCCTTCCACCAAAATGTCTCAAACTGACATTAAGTGAAATAACAAAATACTTGAGATGTTGGTGAAGCGGTCACACACCCAAAGGACTGGAAGTGTCTGAACAACAAGGAAAATTCCTTCATTCAGCCCAGCATGGCTGCTGTAAACTGAACTGCCCCACAGGACAAGAGCTGTTTTTTATCAGGAGTTCCAGGCTGTAACCAGAGGCCAAGCTATCTAGCTAGCAAAAGACTTCTGTATTCAATTATAGCAAAAGCGGGGAGAATGCTAAAACAGTAGGCTGACTTGTCTGATGCAAGCTTACTCCATGCCGCTACACACACACAGCTTGTTTGATTAAGCACGCACACGCACATTTAACTCGCCGTAAACCACAGCATTCACAACTAAGGACAAAAGAATGTTATAAAAGTGTTTCTCTTTGGTATCTTTGTCCCTTCCTCCTCACATCTCTCCCATAACAAGTTCCCTTTAAAGCCAGCCCGGAAAGAAGGAGTGTGTGTGTGTGTGTGCGCATGTGTCCGTGTGGGTGTGTGTTTGTGTGCCAAGCATCTACCAGGATAGCCAAAAGCTCAAGCCAATGTGGAAGCGTCTTAAGATGGAGCACAAGTGATGGTTGCTAGATGCTGGCTGCAAAAACAAAATCTCCAACTGCATAGAATTCACATGAAAAGGTCCCGAATTATTTTCTCTGGAAATACAAAGTCATTCTTATTTGTCGGAAGAAGTTTTGACCTCAACAGCTCGCTAATTTGGTTCCTTGATGGCGATTTCAAGAATGAATGCATCATTAAGGAGATATTACGACATTACCAGGAGTTTGGTGGTGGGGTTTTATTTTTTGACAAGGGTCAGCTTCAGCTACATTCACAGCAAGCAGCAGTTTGAAATCAAAGCCGTAAAATGTTACTTTTGCTATATCTCTTCAGGTTGTGGCGTGCATAATTGCATGTTGGGTATACGGTGCTCGCTGGCTGACCTACAGCAGTTCTTCACTGGCAAGCTTTATGTCCTCATGTACCAGCTAAAGCTGCCAGCTGAAGAACTGTTGTGGTCGGCCCTTTCCTGCATTGAAGACCCGTCCATCCCCCAGAGTCACATGGGGAACATATCAAATCCAGCCTCTTATAGCCATTTCAATTAATAAGCATAGCTGTCACTGCATGGAAACCCTGTTACTTATGCGGCACGTTCATGTGTTGAGATTCCTACCATGACACCTGCCGTATCATGTAACAAAAACATTGCATCATGGGACAGTAGACTCGTATGTCATTTTGGGTTAGATTTCTTTATAGCTGTGTAGTTTAGTGTTCCCTTCTAATGATACGTTATTATAATGCTGTTTTTACCTGGTTTGCATCATTCCTAAAATTAAAAAAACATACACATTTTAGTTGAGCATTAGCTGTCACATTCAAGTCTTTTCTTTCCTTGTTTTAGATTTGGAATACAACTCCTTGTTGAAATACTAAAGGAAAAACAACATCTGAAATGGATTTGTATTTCTTTTGAAGATGGCTGTTCTCAAATGCTGATAGCTCAATAGATCAGTAATCACTTTCTAAGCTAATAAAGTTTGTCGATAACAATATTGTATTACAATCCCTTATTGCTAGAGGTGACGATGTATATTATTCATGCTCTGTATTTGTTTGCTTAATGAATAACAAACAAAAACTAATAACACTTAAATAATAAATAAACAGCCAGTTGAAATATTCTTTATTCAACATGCCTCTGCTTTAACTTGTCTGCATCATAAAATACATTTCCATTATTATTTTGAATTCTTATTATATTCACCGCTAATACAATAATTTGTATGAGTCTTTCTTTAAATTCTTATATTTGTGTGATTATAATTATTGTTGCCGTGGCTCCCTGTCAACTGGAGGAAGATGGCTGCCCACGGTTTGTATCCGGTAAAAGGGCGCTTTTTCTCGCCACTGTGGCCCCAGTGCTTACTCATGAGAGAATGTTGTTTAGTCCAGACCTGCTCTAAATAAAAAGCGTCTCTAGATTACTTCCATTATTATTTGACGCTATTCAAGTACATTTAATTGAACATTTCTCCTCTGTAACAACCCTGCGTGTCATGCAGATAATCGCACATATAAACTGGCAGACGGACATCTTTCCTGTGACCCTCAGCAGTCATAAAGCGAACAAGAGACAGGGCGATGCCCAGAGCAGGATATGAGAGCGAACGTGTCCCTTTTTTAAAAGCTACCAGCCAGAGACGAACAGAGGGAAGGAATGTTTTGAGGCTTAACAAAACCCAGATGCCCAGGCATACTCTCCCTTGCACACATGCTCTCTGTTGCCTTCTCTCACTCCTCAAGCTCCTAACACCACAGATGCAAGCAGGAACTGGGCAGACTCCCTCCTCAGCCTGCCCGAAATACATCGTCTTCTTTATCAATACATTAACGTGGTCAGGCTCCTCGCTCTCTGTCTGTGTCCCAATCTCCTTATCATCTTGTCTGCCCTTTCTTTCCTCTCTGTCCTTGTGCTTGGCAGACCTATCTCCACACCCCACAATCCTCCCTCACTCCAGTGACACAAACAGGAAACACCAACACAAGATTATTCCACACTCCTGTCCATCCTCTTTAGGAAGCGCTGCCAGTATACCTGCATCAATGCACCACACTAGTGCATATAAGGGTCATGCCTCGACCTTGCGTAAGTTTCAGGCCAGTGACTTGCCAGCCTGATCCGCTCCCAGGGAATCTGTCTGTGAGTGCATTAAGAGATTGTGAAAGGAGGGATGCACTTGCAGTAAAAAGAATCCACCTGATCCTACAGGATGGGATCATTTTGCTTTCCTGTAGTACACATTTGAAGGTGTGTGTGTGTATGTGTGTGTGTACCCCTCTCTTCCTCCCTCTCTCCCACCCAGATGTGCCAGTAGACCTGGGTGGCCTGTACCTGTACCAGCTGCTGTGCCAGCTGTGAAGAGTGAGCAAACAGCTTAGTATCATAGAAAGAGATGAACAAGCAGCTGCTGCAAACGGTGAGATGGAGGAGCATCATCAAAGGAGTCAACCATCACACCATCAATCATAATGTATTTAATATTTGGTTTAGTTATTTTACAGCATATCATTGATCATTAAGTTAACAGCATTAAAAATCTGATTTAAGTGTGTGTCATTTGTACTATGCTGCAGTCACATTAAATGTCTTAAGTATAAAGATTGTGTGTTTTGTTATCAATTTTCAGCTTTTGTGACTTCTTACGTTAACTTATTTTAAACCATTAAAACAGAATTAGGGTCCTCGATCACTCTTATAAAACTCTACATGAATGTGTGAGACAAAATAGTATTACAGTTTCCCAACATTACAGTTTTTTCTCAACTGTTTTGCCTCTTTAATAATAACATCCTCTCAACTGTAAGACACCGACGGCTTACTGTACTCTGCAATAATTTGAGTTGTGTCGAGCTGAGAGCTGCTGTGCATCACACTTTAGATATCCGATATCACAGTGTGTAAAGGTTTACTGAAATCATCAACACTGTATAATGCTGAAGTACACAGAAAGAGGATATGCACATTCATACAGTAAATGTATTTATGTGGCAACAGAAAATTCCCTGTGGATGTGAAGTCATTAACATATATGTCTGACATATTTTGTTTATTGAATTGTGTGATGCATGTGATGGCTCAAACAATGGGAGACTGGTGAGAAGTTGCAAAGAGTATGACCATTTCCCTGAGAATCAACTCATCACCGTCTTGCACACCTTTGGACTTACCCTATTGCACACTTGAATGAATGCAAAATTAAAATGTGATGTTCAAATCTAAATATATTATACTCCTCTGGCATTGGACTGTGGTTGCTGAACTACAGCACATAAGTGCTCCAGGCTAATGGACTTAGCAAACACACTTCCTGCTGGAGACGTACATTTTACAGCCAGGGAACATAAACAATAATCTTCTTACGGTGTGAGCCTCTCTGCGAGCAGTAGCAGCAAGCCCTTACTCAAGCCATTTACTGTATCTGAAGAAATACTGATGGGTACTTTTCACTTAACGTAGTATTGTTGTGCAGTTAGCTGCTCAGTCAGGTAGCATTGAGCCAAAACTGTTTTGATGTTTTTGTTGAAGCTGAATCTTTGTCAAAACCTACACAGACACCATACAGTGTTCTCAATTCATCTTAAAAGCAGCTTAATATTAACGATGGCTTGTTTAGGTAGCAGAGTAAGCTGCAGTATATCACTGAGGTATTCGACTTCATATAATAATATTGTTATACATTACACCTGTGATTTTTATGCTATGACATGTCTACAGCGCAAAAGGTCTTCTGTCCTTAATTTGACATTTTTAGGAAAAGTAAACCTTTTCACATATGTAGTCTTTTGATTGACATCAGGCTCTGGGGTAGTGAGTGCACCAACAGCTCAGCCGGCTGTAATCTGTGTTAGCTGTTGAGATTCTGCCTGAGCTCAGTGAGGAAACAATAGGTACTTTTTTCACATCAGTAAAGATAAAAGAAAATAATTCAAAAGAAATAAGTAGCCAACTGAAAGACACTCTATCTTCATTTTTGCAATAGCGTGTTGTTCATTTTGGATGTTTATGACAGCATAAAAGCCAAATTAATGGCAATTGCAATTATATTTCTGGCTTACAGAAGTATCCGTTTGATCTCTATTTCTAAAAACAAAAACTTGAAATGTCATCAGTGTCATCAGAAGCCAAAAGTCTCAGCTTTGCATGAATGCATTAGACTGACCGAGACAGTTTTTCCTCAGGGGATAGGGTTCCCAGTGCCCTTTGGAATATGTAATACCAGTCACATCATTGCACAGCATGTATAGTCATCAGGACATTGACTTTGACCCCTAGCTGTTTGTAGATTAACTTCATCTGTTCAAGTTCCTTCGACCCTCACAGAGAAGGTCACAGAGACTTCCTGCAGTCTTTTCAAGAAGATAAATCTGACTGGGCTCTCATGTTCCCTGTAGAGATATTCTCCAACAGGACATATATACAAGATCAAATCTATGATCCTTATCACTTCCCGTCTCATCGTGGTGCTTTCAATGTAATGGCATGAATGCGTGGAGTGATAGAAAGTCAAAGAACAAAGCACTAATGGACAAGATACACATTCTAGATTTGTAATAAGTCATGAGGGTCTGTATGTGCAGCAATTAATAAATTGCATATGACCAGAGTTTGTATTCTCTTGTGTAGTGCGTTTTGCACAACCAGTTCACCTCTTAAGTCAAAGCAGGCAGAAGCTCCAAGGCCAGGTCTGAAGAGGTTTACAAACTCTCCTGAATTCATCCCTGTTGGTAAAATCATGTGAAAGCTGCTTAGGCAGATTATCCCTGCCTCGACGGCAGCTGGCACCTGACTCGATACTGGTGATGACGCAACAGCGGCCTTCTTCACTACGTGCTCCTACAATCCTCCATAACCTTTAGCCCCCAGAGGGAAACGTGCATCTTGTATCCTAAAGCAGGCAGGAACCAAACCAGGATATCTCTTTCTCTCTCTCACACTCACACTCACGGTCTTATTACAAAATGCATTTATTTGATCCATGTTGACCCAACTGTACTGCATTTTGTCTGTAATGTAGTCTGTTCAATAAGATATGAAAAATCTTGATTCATCTGTGGCAGCTGCTTTAAGCCATTTTAAATCTGGGGAAGTTAATTTTCTTTTTTTCATGTGTGCTCAAATTTGTCATGCTGTCAAGCTGGTAATTAACACTTAAATTAAGTCCAGGTACACGTAGAACAACCGTCTCCTCCATTTATTTTTAATGAGATCCCAGGTGCCCCGTCACGTCACAAAATGCTCACTCAGCCAACGAGGCAAGTTTTATTAAAAATGAATACTTCACACGGGAGCCTTTGCCAGGTGGAAAAGAAGAAAATATCAGCAGCAGATAGTTAGCAGAGGTGAAGAAAACTTTTCAGCTGATGCAGAGGTAAACTATGGTGCTTGGAGTCTTTGAAATACTTTTCACTCTTGAAAAACTACAATTTCAGGGACCATTACACAATCCACAAAGCTAAATACGCCAAACGTCACTGTCTAGACACCAGCTGCGGTCTTTTATTTGAAAAATAAAGAATTGTATAGAAGTAAAAACAGAATCATGAATCACTGTCTCAAGAGAAGTACATAATATAAGAAAGCTGTCTATTTTTTTATAGAGTCTAGGTTCATATTGCTAAACCTTTTTCAGACTTTCAATTCATGAGTTTTTTTCTTGCTTTCGGACCTTTTAATCTGTTCTTAGTCCATCAATTTTAGGTCAAAATCAGCAACAACTATGACTTATCACTTTGTCAATTTAACAAAATATAAAGCTGCTGCAGGATCCAACAGTACAAGAAAAGTAAGATTTTACAAAACTATAAGGGTAATTAATTAAAACTATTATTGTGGAACAGTTCACTATTAATATATACACAAATATTTCAAGTCTTTGTATGCCATTGTACATCACTGAAAATGTGAATAATTCACAAGAATGACGTTCTGGTCGACAGTAAAGTATGAAATGCTTTGTGAAAGCCCCACATGAGCGCTTTGTCTGTTTGTGACAACGAGATCTACGACTGAATCCAGATGAAAAAATTGCAAATACTTAAAATAACAACATTGATTTAATAGGAGTAATCACTTTATGAATGACATAGAAAGAATATTGAAATGTGCAAAAACATCAGTAACTCTCTCATGAGAATGTCAGCAGTTGAAATGTGGTGAGTTTTTTTTCTCATCCTGTCTTTTTTCTTTTCTCAGGGTTTCATAGTCCTATTTTAAATGTAGGGAATCAATCACTGTGGTCTTCTGTTTTGTTCCATTCAGATGATTTATGAGGGTAGAACGCTATGATAAATTAATAAAGCAATATATGGAAACAGTCAATAACTGTCTGAGCGTTTTGTCATATTTAACTGTATAATGGATATTATCATAAATCTTATGAGAGCCTAGAGAACATTACTGGCAACCATCTCAGCAAAAAATGCTGAGCCTTCATATAAACTAAAGGCAAATAAATGATTTTTCATGAATGTTTTGAATGTGGTAACAAGTGAAAATCCAATCAGAGATGAGAAGAAAAGAAGCAGAGGTTGGATTTGCACCAAAAAGCTCATACCTAACCCCTGCATATCTAATAGAATTAGTCTAATTCTATATCAAAGATTAAAATGTCATTTATGCCACAAAAAGGTGTAACGCTGAGTAAAAAACATTGAGAGATTAGACAAAGAAGCATACACCCACCAGTGACTACACTGCTTACACCAGAACACATCCCACCTCAAAAGAGCTGCGATACCCGTGATGAGTTCTACACATTGCAGCCGATACTTGGCCGGCGCCAAGCTCCTAAAATAGACGGCAGTTCTAGATAGGTGGGCTGGGAGGGAGAGAAAGGAGAGAAAGTGAGAGAGTGGGACACGATAGTGTAACAAAAGGGATAGAAAACTGGTATTGTGTGTCTACAATCTGCTGCATTCACTTCTAATTCACATGCAGTGGAAATGGGGCACGTGTGTGTCCGTGTGTGTGTGGTGACGTCAGTAAAAGGTGTTCTCGTCAATCTGGTGCTCTTCAATGAAGGCCCATTATGTAATTATTTGGAAAGTCTGACCAGTGAGTGGCCAGACAATCTGGTTAAATTGCTGTAACGGGCACCAACATAGACTGGAACATTCAGATACAGTATCATTGCAATATGGCGCAGGTAAAACACAACCACTGTAACGTGTTCACCTGGAGTCCACGTAATAAAGCAGGACACAGAGGCCCATACATGTCTATATGCTGGAGTGGGCTGTAGAGAGTGGAGGCTTACCCAACAGAGTTATAAATAACTGGACGGCCGGCACCTTAAGATGGTTTTGTCTGTGGGAGGGCGCCCAGAGTTCAATGTAACCTGACAACTTAATCCCTTGTAAGAGAGGCAGGGCCGTCTGGATTTCCAAACTACTGTTGCCTATTAGCACTTAAGAGAAGAACAGCATACATAGGCTCTTGTTTGGATACAGTTCAGCTTGTTACATATACGTGTGCGTACCAAAGGCACATTCACTGAGAAACAAACAGACTTAAATTGTTCTGCTATAATTTTCCACTCCCCACAAATTACAGGTTTTATTTGTACTTTTACACAGTCTCAGGCCAGAGAGCTCGTCACTAAAAATGAGAATATCTGGTCCACCTTAAAAGGTAAGTCCACCTTAAGTGGGCCTAGCCTGAATTTGTCGCTAACCCCCTTCACTTGGTGGCAAGCAAGACAAAGGAACTTGATTCTTGAGGAGTTGAAGCATTTATTTACCGACAAATAGAACTGTACACACACTTCACTGCTACGTCCACAGCTAAAACGGTACGGCGTTATTCTTTCAAAGAAGTTTGCTACATGTACAGTGTAAGACGTTTTAGTTTCAAAGACAAATCCTCAAAATGAACACAAAAGACCTAGACTTAGACCCAGCAGCTTGGAGGACAAGACTAATTTCCCTGTGGGACAATAAAGTGAATCTTATCTTCTCAATACACAACGCTGAGTCTTGGATAGCCTTAAGTCTGAAGTCAAGGGAATGCTCATTCTTTATAAAGCCTGCCTGTCAATTGCTTTAAGCTCAATAAAAAATGTCTCCCATTTGTTCAGGACATTGACACATCCAAGACATGTGGACCCGCAATCATTGTTTGTCATAGAAATCCTGCACAAACATCCCAACATAATTAAATGTGGACTAAACTGTGAATTGCTTTGACACAAAACAATCTAACTCTCCCAACACCAAAACTCTATTTTGAACATGTTTAGATACCATTGAAAAAAAACAAATTAACGTTCAAAACAATGAATATATGATATATAAAAGCAAAATCACTGTAAATGATATTCACATCTAAAAATAAATACATTTCCATGAACTCCTAATAGGGACACTGAGTGCCTATCTGCATTCCTTGATGACTTCTATACAAGACCAGGTGAACTAAGGGGGCAAGTAAGCTGTAGTCCAGAAACCTTTATAATTGTTTGGGACGCTGTTGGGTTCGGTAACAGAGAGGATTACAGCACATCCTGGGACGAGCCAGATGATCAAATGTCCCTCTTGTGAGTAAATGAATGCTGGATGTCTGGACCTAATGGCAGGAGAGGTACAGGGATGGATCAGGCATGAAAAAAGATATGTATAAGATATGGAGTCATGTGGATGAGAAGTTGTGACCAAATACCGAAGGCAGGGTTGACTAGAACTGTTGTAATTCTATATGTGTAGCTAACAAGTATAGTGAATATGCATAATGATGCATTATTTTGTATTGCATTACTTTAGTTTCATTTGGTAGCCGATAGATTAGCACTATTATGACATTTTTAAATGGTTCATCATTTTGGGACATATGTATTAGTTTACTTGCCGAGAGTGATTCCACCAGCAGACATGAGTGGCATCAACCAACCAATCCAACCAACAGGATTGTACAATCTTTTATGTTTTTGTTCTGCTTACTGTGAATGTAGTTCGTCTCCAAGCTTCTTCTAATTTTACTCAGGTGAAAAAGTGGAAGCTGAACCCTTCCTCTGGTGTCATCTTTTGGATGCATGCCCATGGCCAGAGGCAGCTTTTGGATGTTTTAAGTGGGAGGGTTCAGTAACCAAGAACAGCTGTAACCAGTATTTTCTTTTCTTACAAGAAAATAAAAGAAAGAAAGATGGCAAGAAGAAATTATGGAAAAAAAGAAGGAACGATGGACGTAAAATGCCTTCCCTTTGACAAGATGGATATTCGTCTGATATGTGATGCCACAGTCAAGCGTTAGGTTTTCTATACCCTAGACAGGGGTGCAGCCTAAGATCCCATAGATGTCAATGTAATGTGTGACGATGAGCCAACAAATCCATTGACCTGTGTCAATTGCTTACCCGGACACCCAAACTAATTTGATTGAAACACCAGGAATCGTAGGCTAATAGCGTTAACAGCCAACTGGCTAGGCTGAGATTTAGTTGGTCTGATGGCGTTATATGTAGGACTGCACTGCAGCAGCCTCCCACTCAAGCAACGCTAGATATCCATCAGTAGTAAAGTAAATTTCACCGGCATCGTTCAGCAATTTACCACGCTGACAGTGAATATTCACTTATCTTATGTGCCTCATCATCCTATCTTCTGTTTCTCTCCTAATGCGCCAGCCCGACTGCTTCCCCCCAAAAAGGAGCCACGGCCTCGGCGCTTTATGATGTGATGCGTGTCTATGTGTGCCTGCTCACCACATGCAGCAGCCATGTGAGACCAGTCTGACCTTTGAGTTTCGCTGTATGTGACAAACTCACAAGCAAGGAAAAAAGTGTGTGTGAGCGTGTCTGTGTGTGTGTGTGTGTGTGTGTGTGTGTGTGTTTGTGTATCCGGGCGTGTCCCTCTCTGTGTGCATCTCACACATGCTTGAGGAAATTGTCAATAGTTGCTCATGAAGTACGGGACCAGCTCAGCCCTCAGAGAGCACATGGTGCACATTAAAGCCATCTGACCCGAGGGCGTGCTGGCCATCAGGTTGTTCAGTCAAACATTTGTCTGTTTCAGTTCGTCCTAAGGGTTAGAAAAATGCATTTGAAATACGGCTTCCTACTGGATAATGTTTCCTGGGAGTGTCAGCAGAGACTTCCAAGTTCACTGGGTTTGTGTTCAGTCATGCGGACTGTAACAGTGAACTGTGATACTTTAAGGTTGGGATTGATGCATTATTCACTTAACTTGGTTTAGCTTCAGGGCTCCACAGCAATACTGCCTTCTTTTAAAGCTGTATGGAGCACCCCAAGGTGGCAAGTTAAAATCTAACTAAATTGTGCAGAAGTTAATCTACAGCTCGCTCATTAATTAAGGAAAGAACAAGATAATGATTTCTACACATGTAAGTGACCCATAAGCAATTGTTTACATTTTGTTTGGTATGAAGCTCATTGTTGAGCCAAGTTGCTGGTGTGGTACACAGGGGGGAAATTGAGTTATACTGAAAACACATATCATTTGATATTTTAATATAGATGACCCCTACCCAACTGAGCCTTTTATAAGTTTATGGTCACACTCTTCTGTTGCATCTTTCAGTAGTTTTATCCATCTGCTTCTAAACAGGTAACACGCCAGGTTAAGTGTATTTAGGTCAGACAGGATGACCGCTGAACAGCACACATTTAATCTGTTGCTTGGACCAGGTCAAGAGATTAGATCAGCTTGTTGGGGAAATACTCAGGTCCATCCTGCCACTCTGTTGGCTACACTTCAATCATATTCCATATCCGATTTCCCCCTCTCATATCCCCACTGGCAGAAAAGGTCAATATGGTCACATAGCTTGATCACAGCGCAGAACACAATGAGTAATGACGGTAGCACAGGCGGGATTTTATAATAGGGTGACTTCATGGCATTTAGTACTGGAAAAGGCTGAAATGAACAGATGATACTGTAAGAGACAATGAAACCATAAGGCAGAGTAATGCCATTAACGTAATAAAGATGGACAACAACACTTCTGCAGGAGGTTGAATAACAACTGCAACTCACGTCATGCAACTATTCTTCATTTCTTATGTGATTATTATTGAGTAAATTACATATGAACAGTTAGGCCAAGGGGAAACTCATATGAGATATCTTTAATGCAATAAATAGTTAAAGTACAATACACAAGACTGGGAGAGAGACAAAGGAAAGTCATTTTTACACAGTTGTTTGTACAAAGCTAAACATTGTATTATATATATATACACATAAGGATTATATTAGTCATTAGCTGATCAAAAATGGACATCAAAAGCTCATGTGTTCTGATCTCATGTATCTGATATGTTCCTGGTGTTCTTAGCTGCAAATAATTAAGTTGGTAAATAACGTATGTTTTATTGCCTTTGATGTTTCTGTCTTTGCACAATGCTGAATTAAAAACAGCCAAATACATCAGGGTGTGTTGACGTGCTACTGGGGCAACAAGGCTGTAAAGGTTGGAATTCAAGATTTCCCGTAAATTGTACTGAAATTCACTTCACACAATGCAGTATGGGCCTGATACTGAATGTTTTGAGCTGTTAATTCTCCATTTATTGTGCATTGGCACAAATGAGCTCATGTCCCGTTTCTCTGTCTGTATACAGGCGTCTTTTGCATTGTGTTTGTCGTGCAGTGCAGGTGGACGACACAGAGATCTGGATGCCTTAGTAGATGTCTGAATAGTGTCATGAGCTCTAAATGGTAGAATTAGGCTTGTCTGCGTACATGACTGTTAGGTCAATTGGCTCCATTAGCTCACAGCAGGGGCACAGCAGGATTTGCCTCGTCTTTGTCAGTGACTCATCAAAACTATACTGCGATTACTACAGGCACCAGAATAAGAGAAGTTCCGGTAACAGATAATGTATTCTCGAACTTAAAATATGGAATGATGTGTAAAGAGGAGGCAAAACAATGTTTGAATAGGATTGTACTAAGTTTCCATAGTCTGTGTTGTTTTTTTTACACGGCCCGCAGATGAGTAGTGGTGCAGATTATTTTTCAAGTACTGTGCTGCACACAGATAATGACTTCTTATAGAAGGTATACTTCTTACTACTATCCATAACTTTTTTACCATGTATTTACGTATAATTGTGTGTGGAGAATGGTTTATCTCTGGGTGCCCAGTTCAATCCCAAAAGACTCCCTTATAGCTGAATGGTAAAGCTGGGTAACCCAGCTTCTGTGACTAATGCCGCGTGAGTGTGAAGGTATGTTCACTTTATTCTATCTTTACCCTGCTTGTTGCACGTCACAGACCTGGAGGCATAGAAATCACCTTTGCATTACTATGTGTATAAGAAACAGGGAGCCGGTATGTACTGTATGATGTGCCGTGTGCATTTGCCCTTTGTCCTGGCTGCTATGTGTTCTGGTATGTCGCTAAAGGTCGGGGCCAGGCGGAGAGCAGGACGACAGGGGCCTGGTCAGGGGGAGCTGTGGCAGCAATGAAGAGAGTGGGGATTAGGACGAAACCATGGATATCAGAGCAAAACAATGCAGATGCTTGTGCACAGGCTAAACGATTACAGGCTATGGAATGCAAGAGGAAATAATCAGTTAGTGCACGATGTATATTTAATTTCCCTCTCCCGAGACAAGTAAAACGTGTGTCTAATTTAAGAGCAGCGACTGATGCACACCTCGGGAATAGGAGCTGTGACATTCCAGGAACTTCTCACCCGTCATTAACTCACTGCATGACTTCACAGGACTCATGCACAAGCTGTTCCTGAGAATGCTGAGGTAGCTACAGCACACACATTATGGGCCATCCAGGAGTCTTCCTGTTGGTCAGAAGCGGTACTGCAGGGTCAAAGGTCTTTTGCCCCAGTGGCTTAGAGAACGATGACTCTGACCTCCGACCTTTTCTGCTGAGGCTTGTGGCCAGCAGTCTGCTGTACACACGTCAGGGCTGTGTTTTGCTGCATGAATAGACTGGATTTACACAAGGAAGAGAGACTTAAGTTATCACATGGCAGAGATTGTGCCAAGCTAAATATGGAAACACTAATAGGGTAAAAAACTATTTTCTTTAGGTTTGTTCCGAGAATAAGCTAGCCATAGAACAAATGATCATTGTCTTGTTGACTCAATGCAGAACTTTGTCAGACATGTTTGGGAGGCTGCCATTTGTTATGTAATCTTTCAGATCTGTGACTTTGTTCTGCAAAGCCAACAAGGAAATTAGTCTAAGAAATGTTGCCAGTGGAACATTAGAAAGGGTTAGAAACAATATCATGAACACCTGATGAATTCTATTGATACTTTGAAGGACCTGGATATATAACAATAACTTTGTAGACACATTGTTTGGGAGCTTATGCAAGCGGGTGATTGTTCAAATTCCGCAGACATCTGTAACGTATGAATGACAGTTGTGTGCACAGCTTTCCTTCATTTTGGTCCCTTTGATAAATGAGACACAGTTTAAAAAGTGGAAAATGAGATCCAAATATGAAAGGGTGAGCCTGAAGCATTTGACTGGCTAGATATAACTGCTGCCATCTTGCTTATCCTTTTTTAATCTGAAATATGACTAGAGATCTTTAACATTTCAACTTCCTAGGCTGGTGGATTAGAAGAGTAAAAAGGCATAACTTGTATTGTTCTCAATAATCAGAGGCCTCAATATGTATTTAGTGACTGCAGAAGCAATGTTACATCAAAAAGCCAGATGTCCATGTTGTTATGTCGTTGAAAACTAAATAAAAAGTGAGTAAAAAACAACAACACATACTTACATTGCAATGGTGCAGGTAACATACAAATTGTTGGTGCAATTTCTATCAGAAGTTACAAAAGAAAGTTTTGATGAGATTAATTTGTGCTTCATTGACTTTAAATAAAGAAATGCATTATGTTGTGTTGCTGTTATTTTATACATACTGTGCTTCTTCTCTTGTTCAACACAAAATAGTATTTAGTATAGCATTCATGTCATACATCAACAAGAAAATACTGCTGGAGTAACAAACATTTATGAGCGTATGCATGCTCAAATGAGGGAGACCTTCTTCACTGTTCCTGGTACTAAATGTATTACAAAGCAGTAGATATTAATTTAAGTGTGTCCTGCCACTTGTCCATTTATTCAGAAACGGATTTCCAGAGCAGCCTCCGTGTTTTTCCCAAACCAGCAAATGATCAAAACAACTTAAACTGATTAAATAAAAGAATAACAACATGTCATAATTAGTGTGAAGAGTGTTGGAAAGCATCCGTAGGTTGGAAGCGGTTTTCCTTTCAAAGTCGGAGCAGATGAAACCTCTGGCAAAATGTCTCCACTGATGATGTTAGGAATGCATTACTAATGTGTGAGTGAATGAGTGTTTGTGTG
This sequence comes from Cyclopterus lumpus, assembly GCF_009769545.1. Classification (NCBI taxonomy): domain Eukaryota; kingdom Metazoa; phylum Chordata; class Actinopteri; order Perciformes; family Cyclopteridae; genus Cyclopterus; species Cyclopterus lumpus. The sequence continues at coordinate 2,803,013 of NC_046978.1, forward strand.
TGTGATCCATATTTCCAGCTGCTGGTAAAGCCACAAGACAGCACAGTGTGCACATGCCTGTGACTCGGAGAGAGCCCTCCCTCTCAGTCATTGTGTGTGTGCAGAAACAAGGCGCGGCTGAGAGTGTGGTAGAATATTTGTACAGGTGTGTGTGTGTGTGTGTGTGTGTGTGTGTGTGTTTGTGTTTGTCCATGGAAGCGACAGGGAGGCTGTGATTCACTATTCAACGACACACACATACAAACACGGTCTTAATCTGCGGATGTGTGCGGTGGTGTTGAAGTATTTACATCCTTTACTTTAACTAAGTATTAATAGTACAAGTCTTGCTCTCAAAATGTTCCTTACAGCTGCTCAAGTTAACTTGTTAAAGAGGTAGAGATAGATCCAAAGAATATTATCATCCGACTCCGCAGTTTGAGGTTCATTTTAGCCTCTTTCAGCTCATTGTTTTGGTTTACAGCCCACGACTTCACTGTTTTGGGTTTCTCAGCGCTCTCATCAACCCGTTTCCAGTCGCAGAAGGCAGCTGTTTTACATTTTTTTAAAGCTCTGCTAAACCACCTTTACACTACCTGCTCAGCACCAAACAACGGACGGACAGAGTTAGCGACTCGTGGACATAGTGGAGCATCTAGTGGACGCCAAAACGACAGTTAAAAGGAAGGATAATGTTGCTCTGGGTCTGCTGATGTGTTCATATGTAACAGTTTGCTAACACATTCTCTCACTTCATTAGATTATAATAATTAGTCAGTTTTATTTCAGTTTCATGCAAAACATTTGGCCGATGCCACATGGGATTACAAGGCACCACTATCAACTATCATATAAATTAAGTATGTTGTTTTGAAGCTTGTCACACTGCCCTCATGTGGCAAAAAAAACATTGAAAGTAAACGTAAAATTAAGTTTCAAAAGTTAAAGTACTAATTAGGCAACAGAATACCTCTGTCACTGTTAGTTGGATCATATTTGTTGCCAATTTATGTATGCAGAATGTTCATGTTGCAGGTCTACATGGTGCTAGTCATTCTATCATTGTAGCTTTTACAAATTCAATCAGAAAAAATCTGCCAAATAAATGTAGTGGAGTTGACTCCCAACCGAACAGTGACCCCCACACTGCTCCTGTTGCAGCTTCCTCTTCCTTTTAGATCTGCTCCGTCAGCTCTACGTGTCAGTCTGACAAGGAGAAAAAGATCGATTCTTTCTGCCTCATCCCCACAGCAGAAGCACACAAGGTTTACACATTCATAAACATTATGCTATGTGCGTATATGTTGTGCGTCATGGAAGGAGCCCTCCCTCGTGGGTTATGTATATGAATGAATGGCTTCTACACAGGGAATGGCTCCTCCCCAGGAAACCCACCACTGTACTTTCCAGAAATAGAGTATGACTTGCTTAAAGTGGAACGAATGCATCAGAGACGGGTTTCCAGCAGGGCTAAATCTGATGAAGACCGGGGTGTACCTCCTGCTGGTAGGACTGCTTGTCGCTGAACCCGCTCTCAAAGACGTGTGTGCATGCGGCTCAGCAAACTGGCACATTCAATTCCCAACGCTACAATCTGCATGCAGCAAATCCACATGCGAGAAAAAAACAATGCAGCTAGACACGCATAGAGAGAGATGTAGGCCGTGTGATGCAAGCACTATGAGTCACTGAGTTAGAACATCATTGTCACGGTGTTACATCTCCAACAGGTTGAGGTTATTGCTGCCCTCCCTCCACTCACTGCTCCGTTATCTGACGAGACGCGAGGACACAGACGACTTAAACCAAACCAAAACCGGATTCAGTACAAACCTCTCATGACATTTTCCTTCAGCTTTATATTTCAGACAGGGGTCCAACAACGATTATATCACAATGTTCAGTCTTTTTCTTTGAAACTCACAGATATGATAATTACGAAAAGGGCTGTAACTATAGCAACACAAACCAGTCATCAAAGCACCCCGCCATATGCCCAGTGTTTCCACAGTGAAGGAGAAAGAATGTTGGCTGCTTTATATGTTATTCAAGTATATATATATATATATATATATAGGGTCCATTGGACCTGGAGGTGTCTGATGCCTGGTGAGCCGGCCTCCCGCGTTGGCCCTGCTGATGCGCCTCCTCTCTACCTCCTTCTGTTTTATGGATTGGAGTTCCATTCATACATTGTCATATTCATGTAATGTGTTTATGTAACTTTGTAAATGCTGTTCATTCTGTACACATGACATCTATTGCTTCTGTCCATCCGGGGAGAGGGATCCTCCTCTGTTGCTCTCCTGAAGGTTTCTTCCCTTTTTTCCCTGTGAAAGGTTATTTTTGGGGAGTTTTTCCTGATTCGATGTGAGGTCCTGGGACAGGGATGTCTTATGTGTACAGATTGTAAAGCCCTCTGAGGATAATTTGTAATTTGTGATATTGGGCTATACAAAATAAACTGAATTGAAATTGAATTGAATTGAATTGAATTGAATTGAATTGAATTGAATTATATAGGATCATTAATATTATAATGATATTGCTCATGAAGCCAACACCTCCTACCACCTGTGAGGAGTCACAATTTGTTGGGACTATTCTCGATGAATTATTAGGTGGTATGAAGTATATTTGTGTCGCCCAGTATTCCACAGAAACGTCTCCAAGGGGCTTCGTCCACATTGGCAGCACTTCCAAAATGTTGAAGAAGAGGAACAGCTTCTGCTGCACTACCAACTTCTTCCACCAGAGAGCGCAGAATCTCCTCATTGCCTGTGCTTGGAAAGCTGCCAAGTACATACCAAACTGTTCAATTAAATTAAATTCAGTTTATTTTGTATAGCCCAATATCACAAATTACAAATTATCCTCAGAGGGCTTTACAATCTGTACACATACGACATCCCTGTCCCAGGACCTCACATCGAATCAGGAAAAACTCCCCAAAAATAACCTTTGACAGGGAAAAAAGGGAAGAAACCTTCAGGAGAGCAACAGAGGAGGATCCCTCTCCCCGGATGTTGCCCAATCCTGTTTGTCACATCAGTGGGAAATTAAGGCAAACTTGATATTATGTTTCAGCACTCTCCAAGGATAACAACTTATTATTTGAATATAGATACAACTGCAACCTTGCCTGATAAAATGCATATTTCTCCATGTTGCTCCACAGAAGAAGCACAAAGCAACGGTGCAGTTGTGGGGTTTTCTATTCGCACAAACAGTACGGAATAAGGCATTAACACTGGGTAATGTTTTAGAATAATTGCCTCCTCAAACTGCTTGCAGACTTTGTTAGCAAACACAACAGGAGCCTTGAAACACACATACACACACACCCCCCCACACACACACACACACACACACACGGGAGACAGATGTTTAACAGACAAGGTCAAGGAGTCCACACAATAATGTTCTGCTCTATTTCTCAGCATTGTTCAGATCCCCACATCCACATAAATCCAGGAAATTTCCTCTGGAATGGGAACCATGTCCGACTCTCACAGACCTATTTGTGTTTCTTTTCTTTCTCTCAAACACTCTTTTCGTGTCTCGTGATACAATCAACAGGGTTGGGAGTCATCACCCACACGTACATTGACACATGCACACCTACGAAAAAACAAAAAACAACTATCCAAAAACTATATCCACTTCTGACTCGGTTTCTTGTCCTTTCAAGATGTTTCTGGGGTTTGACAGCATTCAGAAAAAGTGCTGATGATGAACTCCCAAACCAGCAGAGAGAGATTATGAAACATAGGGGGAGGAGGAGAAATCTCCAATCTCATTATCCCTACCGAAACTAATCCACCAGGAACAACACCTCCAAGTAATCCATACCCATGTATGTGTGTTTTAGCTCACACATCATTGTGACACACACACACACGCACACACACAGATATTTATATACACATGCATGGTAGTATTAGGTGATCCATATTAATAAACAAAACAAAAAAGATGTCGGATATGCAGGACACAATGCTGCTGGGCTTGGAGGGAATCAAAAAAATCATCCTGCACGGAGGCACCGGAGACATCCCAAAAGTCATCACTGGGGCGAAGGTATTTATTTACATTGTCTGATTAATCGATGACTTTACGTTCACCTTTTGGACTGCTAACAAACTTAGCTCTCATCAGTTATAGACTATATACGCAGCTATTTCAATCGACAGTCGAGACTTTGCTGTTAATTAATCTAAATGAACCACATTTCAGAAGAATAGCAACAATTTATGATATGCATAAAAATGTGTATCACCAAGTTTTAAATGTTCTAAATCTAATTACAGGTACTAATACAAGTTATACGCACTAATCCTGCACAGTATCTTGAGCATGCAGAAACAAAAGAAAACCATTCTTCGAGACTGCGGTTGCAAAGCATCAATACGTCATCATGTGGCCGTGTTTGGAGTTTCTTCTACAAAAGAACCGTATTTAAAGGAACGTTAAAGTCATTGGCCTGCTGGGACTATGATCTGTGAAGGGTTGATGATACATTTCTTTTTCCTGATCTGTGCCAATGTTAAGCTATTGCAACTGTAATGAACGGGATGGGCACAATTATGTAGTTGCAATTCCCCCTGGCGGCAACAACCCTTTAATAAGAAGAACATTTTCAAAACCTAATCAATACACTTCGAACCATCTGCATCAGGTTTTGCAAAATGAGTCTATAACGTAAAGAACACTTAAATACTGTATGTGTGCAGTTTTTTTTTTCCAGAGGGAAAGCCTCCACTCCTTTAGAAGAAGACATTTTTGATATGCGACACTTGAATTAGAAAAATCTGCTGCTTCATATTTCTTGGGTGTGATATGAGTGTGTAGCTTTGCCATTTCCCTGTTCGCATAACGAACTGTATGTGGTTTTAAACGGTGTTATAGTTACCTTCTTTGCTTTCTGACAGTGGAAGTATATTTATGGTATTTGTGGTCACATGCATTTCTCCTTGTTATTTCTGATAATCACTTTAGCTGCCTTGTGTTACAAAAAAGTCTTAATCCATTTTAAGGCTGACATACGTCTTTGCAATTCATTAATTTGTTATTTCCCCCACTTTGTTATTTTGTCAACACTGTATTGTTTTAACAAGCAATCTTCGTGTGGCTCTTCTCTCTATTGGGTTCTCCCTCCGGTTCATTTTTACTCCAGGTGACGTTCCACTTCCGCACCCAGCTGTGCGATGAGGAACGCACCGTGATCGATGACAGCAGAGTGGTGGGGACGCCCATGGAGATTGTGATCGGCAACATGTTTAAACTGGACATCTGGGAGACCCTGTTGTCTTCCATGAGGATTGGTGAGGTGGCTGAATTCTGGTGTGACATCATTGTGAGTGCTATAAGACGTTAAATGCCAGCTGTTTCCTGTTTTAATCTGTTTCGGTGTTGCCTTGTTTTCCTTCTTGCTCATTATTACGAACAATGCATCATTGTCTGTTAGTACAAAACCCTTCTGAGAAGTGGGACTGTTCACTTGACACAGAATTATGTCACACTGCAGATGTGGAAGTTATAGAGCCTGCTTTGAATAACAGGTGCTGTAGGTACCCCACTTATACATGTAAAGCCATAAGATAAAGCACAAATGGAATAAAATAGGTAGAGTATATTGCATAGAATAAGTAGAGTATATTGCATCCCCCCGTGATTACTCTCCTGTTCGTGAAATAGAAAATGAACACAGATGTTTCGAGACAATAAATGTAAATGTCAAGAACAGAGTGAGGTGCTCTTTTTTTTAAACTGGATCAACAAGCTACCTGAATCAGAAACACTTGCAGAAGAAGAAATATAGTTTGCATTCATGTATTAAGAAAACTGCCTCAGAAACATTTGATTAACTTTAATTTTAGTTTCACTATAATGAATGTGGTTTCTGTGTGACCTCTCCCTGTTATGACATGTTGTCCCATAGACTATACAGATAGTTCATATACAAATATATACGCCCCGATAACAGAGACAGGTGTGATGAAGAAAACATACCTCCTCTGAATGTGTCGCAGAAGGTGTATCTTATTCAATCTGTCATGTGTTCTTTCTGGTGTGTGAGTGCTGGTGTGTCAGAGACAGGTGGGTTGAGGCATACTGTCATTAATCTGCAGCAGCCTCACTTTTCCCTAATCGGCTCGGATTCCAGCTCAGAGGGCTTTATAATCTGTACACATACGACATCCCTGTCTCAGGACCTCACATGCAACATGGCTGCAACACGCACACACACACACACACACACACACGCACACACACACACACACACACACTACTGGATATGTTGTGCAATGTCACTCCCATCCAGTAGAGGGCAAACTTGCCCCGTTAGACTGAGGAGATGGCTGGAGATGATGTGAAACAACTCATTTTAATATGAATTACAATCATTCTTTAAAACAATTTAATGCAAGATATATTTAGGGTTAACTGCAGTAAGATGATCTATATCACCATGTTACTCTTGATCAAGGAAGTGGATAAAGTGGCTCAAAGTCACCTTTAGTCTAATTCCATTTTATATTTTGACTGTTGGGATCCTCTCTCCTCTCCAGCACACCGGCATCTATCCACTTGTGGCCAAGAGTATGAGGCGCATTGCAGAGGGCAAGGACCCAGTGGACTGGCACATCCATACATGTGGTATGGCCAACATGTTCGCCTACCACAGCCTCGGCTACGACGACCTGGATGAGCTGATGAAGGAACCGAAACCCCTCTACTTTGTCATGGAGCTGATCAGGGTGAGAAAGAACGAAGTCGGTCACGGATTGGTGTGGACCTGTGTCAAAGGGAAGCTTCACAACAGTGTGTGTGCGTGTGCGTGTGCGTGTGCGTGTGCGTGTGCGTGCGCGTGCGCGTGCGCGTGGTGTAGGTGCAGCAGCCTAGTGAGTACAACAGAGAGACGTGGGCTATGAGCGATAAGGAGAGGCTGAAGGTGGTCCCCGTGCTGCACGGCCAGGGGAACAAGCTCTACAAACAAGGACACTACCAGGATGCCACACAAAAGTACAAGGAGGCCATCATCTGCCTCAAGAATGTTCAGATGAAGGTACATCAAATTCTTCGCCCAAAATCTTATCTATAAGCTTCTATAAAACAGTGTATATATATAGACATGGATCTGAAATACTCTTCAGGAAAAAGCATGGGAGGCCCCGTGGCTGAAGCTGGAGAAGATGGGCAACACCTTAACGCTCAACTACTGCCAGTGTCTTCTCCGCATGGAAGAATACTACGAGGCCATTGAGCACACCAGCGACATCATCAACCAGCACCCAGGTTTGACACCGACAGAGACTGGTGTGATGTGTGTGACTCAGGCGCCAAATCTGAAAAGTGAAACCAATGCGGGAGTGTCTAAAACTAGCATTATTTCTAATAGCCAGCAGGGGGCGACTCCTCTGGTTCCAAAAGGAAGTCAGATTAGAGAAGGCTATAAAGAAATTACCCTAGTTATCACTTGATTTATTACCAGAGTAAACATTGTAAACAGTAGTTAATGGTTTCAATTACTAGTGATGATTTAGTAAAGTATGGTCCCATTCAGAGTAAAATGGACCATAAAGCAGGGTATTATTTAGAGCGTGGCTACCTTGGGATTGACGAGTCACTACCACTACGTTTTCCAGCATGGAAGATGTTTTTGTCTTCCAATTTTGGCCCTTTCACATTGTGTTTTCAGCTAATGAAAGTTCGCTGTAAAATCTTTGTGACGGAAAATGTGAGAAAGGTCCAGCTTTACTGCCTGTGGCCCCTCACGCTGACCCTATTCTAGTCATGGTGACTTCTTCCACTTACTTTATACAGATAGTGAGCTTCTAATATGTGGTGTGAGGGCCTCTTAAAAGTAAAAGCATGTTTTTACCACATACAAAATCCCATTCCAGCCAGTTGATGTATTGTGAAAGTAAAAGACTGCCATACCATGTCCACATTACAGCCACACAGTTTATTCAGCCTTGAACAAGCCGAGAATGCTTTCGCTCTGCAGTTTTTTATGGTAGCTGTCAATGTATGTTTCATGTGTCTATGAAAGTTTAACCAAATAAAAAAGGTCTGGTTCCTGTAACGGTGTTTTTTAATTTCAAGGGACGATCCTTGACTTTGAGAAATACCCTATATGTGTATGTGTTCATATGCAAACATGAATCCAACGAAGTTGTAAAAGACTGAAGGTGCAAGTACTTTGCATCAGTTAGGAACATCCAGCGTGAACTTGTGCTTGTATTTGGCCTTCAGGTGATTATAAGGCCTTCTACCTGCGAGGGAAGGCCCACGCGGAAGTGTGGAACGAGGCGGAGGCTCGGCAGGACTTCAGCAGGGTGCTGGACCTGGACCCCGGCATGAAGAAGGCCGTCAAGAGGGATCTGGCTGTGCTGAACATGCGCATGGAGGAGAAGAACCAGGAGGACAGGAACAAGTACAAAGGCATGTTTTGACAAGAGACTGAAGTAGAGGTTTGAGAACCAGAGAAGTGATGAGCTAAAGAAGAGTAACGCTGGTAAATCACAAATCTCCACACTTCATTTTGCCTTTAACACCCTTCCTGCATTGACTTTCACAAAGACTGCGCCCAATAAAATCACCTATGTGCATCATCCATTCGTCCGTGTTCGATTTACATTGACTGTCGAAGCGCCTTATTTGGATTTCTTTCTAAAAATGTCCCCACACCAGATGTTGTGCGAGTCAACAGCAACACCATTATTGTAGTTGTTTTTAGCCAAATGTCATGCCACTATCTTCCCCCAAAACAACATTGAAGAGTTTAGGTGGCTATGTTATTTCTAAATTTTAATCTCTAGTCAGGATTCATATAAAATAAAAGTAAAGCCAAATTACTTCTCTGAGTCTTGTAAGTACATTGGCCTTCCACAAGGTGGGGCTCTGACCACAAGTATTCCCGTTTCAACCTGAACCCTGTTGGAGAAATGATCCTGAGCCCAGCGTTCTCATCTAGGGGCTCATAAAAATAAATGATCTGGCTTAAATCTACCGCTTGTCTCCTCCCCATATTTTCCTTTGTACATCTTAAAGAGAGCTGAAGGAAACGGAGGGCGTTCCATGCAAAAGGGAGAGTTATTACTAATACATCTGGGAAATGCACTAAAAAAACACATTTGAATGCCCTCATTTGTGAATTGAGATTAAATATTAGATCAATAGTATGACATCACACTGAGCGCTCAGTTTCATTGAAGGAATCCCCACTCATCACTATGTGCACGGTCACCCCCCACATCCATCACAACCACAGGTCACATTGCAGCGGAGCAGTCACTCAGACAAATGAGGCTGACGCTAATGCACCAGTTTAACGAAGAGGAAAATCAATAAGAGCAGATAAAAAAAAACTGGAATAAATATTCAGGTTGAAGCATCCAGCCCTCTAAAACCACCGTTACTAATGCAGTTCCTGCTGAGTCTTCTTGCCTGAAGAGAGGCAACTAAACAAGGAGCCTAACACTGCAGTTTGATACAGCACTCATTAGAGACCTTATGCAATGTATCTCTTCTCAGATCCAGTATTATATTTTCTTAATCTTCACACTTGAATGCCATCAGTGCTAATTAGAAAATTGATTTAAAGAATGGATTCATGATGCAGGGCTGTGCCATTGGAAACACTGCCCTGGACTAAAACATGGAGCAACAGTAAATTCTGCATAGCAGCACAATCGGCCGCTGGCTTTCCTCCATAAACCACTGGTGCTGATGTTGAGAAGAGGGGAAGAAAGGGAGGAGGATGAGGAGGAGGGGGCTGCTCCCCAACAGACTGCCCTGCTCCAACATAATATGCGTCAAGACGGCGGAAAAAAGACCATTTCAAACAGGAAGTACAGTGATTGTATAATCAAAATAAACTGGAAAAAGAAAATGTTTTTATTTTGTGGCACTTGTGTAATGTATGTATGTGGCAATACAATTACCTCATGTACTGCATTTGTTTCCCCTCTTTCATTCATTTGACTAATGCTTTTGTTTGGAGACCTCTTTTCCATTCACAATGCTTACATTTATAGTGAAGGCATAAAGGCTACAGTTATAGTATATCTAGAGTAGCAACAATACTTTTTGACACCGAATATTTTGTCAATGTACAGTTCTTTTCTAAAAAAAAAAAAGACAGTGTAATTCTGTATTGTTATATAAAAGACACATTCTTGTTGTAGAGCTGGGAGGGTAAAGACAAAAATTGATGTGATGCTGAAGTGATATGATAGCCTAATTAAATGAATCAACTACTTATTTAGGCTTAAAGATAAATGCATGAACATCAAAGTTACACCCCAGAGCCCCAAACCAACAATAAAATCCTTCTCTAAAGACTCCACCCTGCAGCCTGCATGCGCACAACTGTTTATCAATCCCACAACCGGAAATGAGGACAAAAACTCAGATAATGCAAACAGAAGTGGCAGACGCACAGTTTTAGTTTTCAGTGTAGAGCCCACACGAAAAAAAGTGTCTCGTTAAACTCACCTGTCTGAACCTCGTGCGACGCAAAGTGGCCTCCTGTACTCCTCACTCGGCTCCAGTCCCACTCCTCTCTCACAGCGGCACACGAGCCGTCCACTCGGCCTCCAGGTCCCACGTGAACCCTCGACGTTGTCAGACACATCGAGCTGAACGAGGCTCTGCCGTCACAAACCCGCACTAAGGCCCTCATTCCCCTCAAGCCCCTCAGTGAACGCGACGTTACAGTGCTGAAGGATTTGCATTTAGCGTGTTCATCAGAACTAGCATGCGCCTGTGTGCACGTGCTCGCCATGTGTGTGTTTTTTTTTTTACCCATAACGAAAATGACGTAATTCTTTATTACATTTCAGTTTGCATTGTTGCAGTGTTCACACGCTGTACAATATATACGATATTCGGTGGATGCATTACTTTCACCATATTCAAAGAGGACAGGGCTTTTATTTTGCATGTCGTCGACGGAAGTGGTGCGTTTTAAAATGTGTGGCTTGACACTGGTCACAAGTTAAGGAGAGTCGCTGCTGCTGCGTGCTGGAGGAGAGAAGGAGAAAGTGTCTGAGAGGGTCGCTTCAGCGTCATCCTCCTGTTTAAAGAAAAAAAGGAAAGAGAAGTGCTCAGGCTACTTTTCAAGGAACAGACCGACTTAAAGGAAAGTGGTGTAAGGATCAAGGCGGGCGACAGGAGCTCCTCTGACTGAATTGTTCCCCCTTGGATGTATCAGTGAGGAGGGGAGGTTTTCTGATCTGAGCCCCTCCGGAAATGAGCCACACGTTGGATGTGAAGGAAGACGACGGAAAGTGATCCAAGAGGAAGATGATATCTGCAGGAATCACGCTGCTTTCATCTCCTCTCTGATTTCATCCTTTTCTTTGAGGGTGTGCTGATCTGTTACATCCTTTCAAACTATCAGGTTTTCATGCACCCACCACACCTTGGCTGCTTCAAGCAGAATCTAAAAGAGCATTTGTAAAAGCTTACATTCAGCTGTGTTATGGGATGTCGGTGCCTCCCGTCTTTTAATTAATTGAAAACATTTTTGTTCTCGTATATTTCTTCTTCTTTTTTTAAAATCTAATTTGATACAAGTGAGACCTGAACATGGCCATCAACACGGACACCGACTTCCTGAAGTCCAACTTAAGTGAGGGTGGAAGGGGCACTCAGGCTGCGGACCCCCACGAGACGGAGAAACTCCTGGCGCTGACCACCGAGCCCGGAGGAAACGGGATGAAGATGTCCACCTCCTTCACGGTCAACATGGACAGCGACAAGGGCCAGGAGGCCGACCTGAACGGCCACGGCGTCGCCGTGAGGTCGGGCTCTGCCGGGCAACTGGGCGCCGCCGCCCCTCTCTCCCCGTCCAAGGCCAGCCTGAGCCGCTCCGTCCAGGAAACCCCGAAGCCCAAGGATTACCTCATCCTTGTCATCATGTCCTGCTTCTGCCCCCTCTGGCCCGTCAGCATTGTCGCGCTGGTGTACTCCATCATGGTGAGTGAGCATCCTTCTTACTCTTTTCTGTAGATCTCCCAAAACAAGAAAAGCTGGATCATGTAAATATGTTTTGTCAATGTGTGGAGGGACTGCATGCGGATGAACTGCATCTCAGTTGAACAAGAGATCAAAATATTGTCTATATTTTGTAGGCTATAGTCTCGAATTTCAAACTTCATAAACTCATATCTGTATTTGAAAATGAGTTGCGTATCAAAATAATCTGGTTCAGAAATGTCAAGTTTGTAGCAAGATGCCTATACAACATCTGTTATGGTGTTATTACTTTTTACAGTTGGCTATACATCATTTTGATGCTTGAAGAAAGTGAAAGTGATATTTATGATAAATATTTCTCTTCACTAAGAACAATGTTGTTTGTATAAGAGGATGGTCAGCAAAGTTCGAGAGAGAGGAATATTTATCCTAATAAATAATCATCAGATCAATGGGATTTTTATTATTATTATTGTTTCTGAAAACAGTCAAAAACTTTAATCAATACAATATAAAACTGAAAGAAGCAGCAAAACTACACATTTAGGAAGACAGAATTGTATTTGCTGTTGATAAATCACAACCAAGGAATATTCAATTATCAAAAATAGTCACTGTTTGATTTTCTTTATTTGACCCAATTGTTGGACTTTTTATTGTCTATCTAAACATTCAGGAAAAAAAGATTAATGAAAGATGTTTCCAATCTATTACACCAAAACCCCTCAGCTGTAAAGAACTCCACAGTTATTTTTATTCAGCGCATTGGCGTATCTGAATATCCTAAAATTGTGTAAATGATTGTGTTCAAGTGCAGGTAGCTCTGCGGTCCCTGATGAACTCTGAATATTCCCTGGAATACACACGCGCGCACACACACACACACACACACACACACACACACACACACACACACGCCTACATATGGAGCTCAATACATCCTCAGCTTACAGTACTAATGCTTCAGCTGCGGGTTGTTCTGGTTTAGAGGCGCTGACGCTTAATTAATCCTCTCACTGAAAGTTTCAGGATGCAGGAAATGCTGATCCAAGATGCAGCTACTGAAGCCTCGCTGGGCAGCCACAGATGCTTGATATGCTGCTTCTGTTTAGTGCTCTCCAATCAATATATTCTGGGGACACGATCCTCAGTTGGTCCTCAACAAACACTCTTGTCCAACCCAACTATGGCCTACGTGGCCTCTTTGCATTCACCCCACAGCACATCTCTAAGATCAATTTTGAGGCTCTATGATAAAAGTGAAAGCTGATACTTCTCTTGTTGTCCCCCTCTGCAGTGGTGAGAGGTCTGCAGTGAAAATGGTGGACTTGTTATTGAAGGCTGTGAGAGCTTGTGGCTCGGTTCAACGGCGTAGACATCGAAGCCAGATACTGCTGTGCTGGATTTCTAGGTGTAAAACTGTGAAGTGGTGTGAAGGTCATATGGAATCTGACCAGCAGAGATTTCTGTCAGTTTTGTGTTGTAATTTAGAAAAACTACCGATGTGGTGCAGCATTGATGAAGTATGTACCTCGTTGATAGTGACCCTCGTTTCACTTTGGCACATATACACTATTAAGAAAAACTTTATCACTTATGCAGTGATATTGCAGCAAAGCTAAAAACACATTAATAAAATGTGGCATTTCAGCCCGTACATCTTGCCAGAGGAAGCCCCGACGTAAGCTGCCAAATGCCTGTGATAACCGGCATGATTATTGTCCCAAAATGTGTAATTTTACTCTTTATGCCAGTGTGTCCCTCGTTCCACCCTTCTGATCGTGACACTCCTCCATCACAGTAGACTCGGTTGTTAAAAGTGTATCTTCTAAATTCATAAAGTCAATATATTAAATAACAAATTGTCAAGGTTTGTTGGGGTTTACCTACAAATGGTCCAATATTTATTGCAATGAAGTAATTACAAACGACACGTGTTTTGTCGTTATGCACTACACCGTACTTTACTTTATGTATTGCTGCATACTCGATGCGCAGTCTGAGAAAATCTCGGGGATCGTTACATATTCACATAATGTGACACAGCACGTCAGTAATCCTGCAACTTTCAATTTGTAATTGCTTTAATATGTGAAATGAAGCACCAAGTATTATATATATCCCTTAAAGATAGGAATTACTCCAATTTGGGAAGCGATTACATGTCTTGCTCAAGGACACATCTACTAGGGCGGGGATTGAACCGCCAACCCCCTGATTGAAAGACAGACCCTATTAGAAGAGACTTTCTTTTGTATTCAAGACATGAAATGAGCAATGCATGGCCCTCCTTTTTTCTTTTTAGAAGAAACGTTTCAAAGTGGATCATCAAGATCCATAACAACCAAAACAGAAACAGGCATAGTGCCTTTTTATGCGCGACATCGGCTTGTGCCATAAAATGTAACGTGAGAACCTGGAAATTTACAAATTCATGGTACTTGAGTTTTGGAATCGCATGCAACTTTCTGCTTCTATTCAATTACATTTCAGAGGGAACTAGCCAAGAGTAGTTTTGACTTCTTTACAATAGTTTCACGGCATTAGTTACTTTGGCTTCTGGGTAATTGTCTAGTCATTTTTAACCATTTTTCTCCCTGATAATAGAGAATATAATCAGCAGCTTAATAATTAGTTACAATGATACTAAATAATTAAGAATGAGCTCCACCTAAACCAACTACAACAGTAAAATCCTGTTTTAACATTAATGCGTGGGTAATGATATTATATATATATATTTTAACAGTCAGGGAACATTTTGTCTGCATTGAGTACTTTTTAAAACTTTAAAAATGTTTCCTGATTATCCTGGCATACTAGTATTTTTTAGTAGGCCTAAGTAACAATTTCCAATGGCGTATTTTTACAGTGTGGTATTAGTACTTGTACTTCAGTAAAGGATATGAATAATTCCTCCACCACTGAGCCAGGAAACAACAGCAGAGATGTCAGTCTACTGTAACTGTGCAGTGCAGAAAAATAAGACTGTTGACACACTTTTGCATTAAGTATCTGGCAGTATTTTTACCAGGAGTCTTTGAGTGGCATCAGTAGCACCTCTGTTGGGCCAGGTGTTTAACTCCTGTTGGCGGAGCTTAGTTGGTACTGGCACAGCCATTTGGGTTTTTCAACACACTTTACTTCTGACACTGTCCAGCAGCCAGCACTCAGACCTACAGAGAAACAAGGCAAAGGCAATGCAGTAGACCCATTAGTTCTGTAATATCACTCTTGTGGGCACTACACACCAAAGGGAATATCAGGCAGTATCCACGAGACACTCTGTACTTCCCTGAGCCATCATCATGAATCCACTGACATTCACAAGTCAGCCCCTTGCTAATGGCATATGAGAGAGGCATTGACAGAGGGCAAAAGGAAGAAAAGTGAAGGAGGGAGAAACTGGAGCTGGCCTCTAATTCAATAGAAGGCGAGAGAAGTCTATTTAGTTTCTCTGCAGAGGGCAGATTGCAGCAGTTAGCCACGCTCTGTGGCAGCCATCAACATGCTCTCTCTTTCCTGAGGGTATGGAAAGGGGATACGGGCCTCACAAAGAAGATCACAACATCATTTGCTGCAAGGGCAGATGGTTGTGAGAGAGACAGAAAATGGCTACCAAGTAGTCCTTCTCACTGGATTAGAAAGGAATTGAATCAGATGCCACAGGGATGTCAGATAAGTACAAGTGAGTCAGAGCAGGAAAGCAGAGGTTTACAACACTCGCTGTGAACAAATGAATCAAAAGTAATGTGGTTGCTACCACACGATACAGCCCTGGAGAGCAAGCGCATGGCTAAGTGCCGATCATTATCCCCCGCCCATGTGAAATGGATACTTCTGGAAAATGTAAAAAGAAAAAAAGAAACCGCTCAAAATGTAAACTGTTAAAAAAGTATCATTATCGCGGCAAGGTCAGAAGAAACACCCCAGACTGCAGGAAACTGTTAATGGAAATAATTATTTAACTAATTTGAACTCTGAAACAACCCCTGTATGCCCACCTGCTCAACAGCAGACAGGCAACGTTAGCAACTGGCTGGTGAACACAGTGGAGTGTTAAGACCCAAATATTCCCATCAGGAGCTGGTAAAAACCCTAACAGATTTAAAAGGAGTGGGAATATTAGATGTATATTCATCCAGTGGACACAAACAGTTTTAATGTGAATCCTTGTGTGCAGGAATGTAAATAGGCAATTGTTTGCTAACACGTTTGCCATAGCAACTTTATACGGTGATAATGTGTCATGTCTGCTGTCCCCAAGGGGCCAAAAATCCCATATGACCCTTTTATGGTGGTATGCTATAATCCTTTAATAATTTTAATATTTCCACATTACAAAGACTGCCTTTCAGACTTCCACTGCCTGTTTTAACTGACCTTTCTGAGACATCACTGTAGGAAAGGTGCAGCAAGCAAACAATGACATTTTAACATTGATAACCGATGTACAGACACAAATGTAAAAGAACCAGACAGATGTCTGTTTTTTAATCCTGTGATGAACCAAAATGAAACCATAATTAAAATACAATATGTTAAGGCCTCACTTCATCTTGTGTAAAAGTAGTCAGCATCTTTTTGCACCAGCAGATGGTGCATTAACAACAGGACTGACAAATCCATCATGATCCACCACCACTTCCAGCAGCAAGATAACCTAAAAGCCAACTTCCAGCTGGCTGCCGCCACAGATCTCTGACAGATGCTCTGGTGGAGAAGGCTTGCGGCTGGCAAACACGGAAGATGTGCAGTCAATTACGGGGATTGGAGAGGCAGGAGTAATAGGTTTTTACTGCTTAGACGGGCCTATCCCAGTAATGGGAATGCCCAAACTGCAGGAGCGTTATTGCACGCTCTGCAGATTTGCCTGTGAAATATGGACTTACAATGCTGCACTGGATGGATGACTGTGAATGTGTGTGGTGTGTATGTGTGTATAGGTAAATTACTTCTTATTAGCCATTTTTACTGCAGATATAGCGAGAGAACACTTTGCACTGGTGTTGCTAATTATGTAAAGGCCAATCAGAGTCCTGCAGAGAGAAAGCCAGACACCGCTCATATTATAATAGAACATAGATTTCCTATTTGCAATGTTAAATCTGTGCAGATAATTATATTATAATTCCACAGTGGATGAAATATGATATAATGTAGGGCTGTCACAATATCCGAATAACAATATTATCGCAATATCTTTTAAAATTGGTTTAATGTCTTCGGTCAAATTAACATTGTTTATTATGTGTTTTTACTCTCTCTTTTTTTTGGCAAAATACGAGTGCAGAGAGTTGGAGAGAGAGTCAGTTACCATAACTGTACAAAAGCGTGGTTTAAGAGATGCTGGATTATGTACAAGAAATCATCAAATGTGCGCTATGTTTTTTGTTTTTTTACCCAAAATTGATCGCAGCCTCCAAAAGTCAGATAGTGCTCATGAGAACAACTTTAGTTTCTGATTTAAAACATCAAAACTAATGACATCCCCTTGGGATTCAGCTGTACTTGTTGTGTAGTGCTACTTAACAAATGTTAACATGCTAAACTAAGTTACTAAGTTACGCCTGCTTTTCATCACATCGAAGTAGTGAAGAACTATACATGCATAATGTCGTACCTGGACTATTGTTGTCTGGTAATCATTTTAAAACCTTTGATGGATCGGGACAAACCCTCTCCTTATTGGTGATGAGTGTTTCCTTTTCCTGTGTCAATCTGATACCTATTTAGTTACAGATGTGTTTGCCCCTTTATAGACAGATGTATTGAATAATGAAAATCTAATTTTCTTTTGACAAACAAATTATTATGGCAGCATGCTCTCTTAATCTTAATGACAGTGGGCTGCGCTATAAACTAATTGGGCATCTTGTCCCGGGATTATCTAAATAAGCTACGCTAATGCTAACATGGAATAGTTGTCTTTTTTTAACAGTGTTTCAAGTTCCCAAGCTAACCACCGTATAAAAACCATAGAAATGTCTTTGCTGCAGCAGTACTCCGAGAATGAGTGCAGAGCCATCTTGGGTCTGACAGACTTGATCATCTGACCGCATTGAGTGGTTTGCAATTTTAATGGAGATTTGAGTGTAAAAAGACAGTCTAAAAGCCCTTAGCGGCCCCTAGAGGCTGCGATACTCCTTACACCCAACCAGACCAAAGTGGTTTAAACCAACAGCCTTCTCGTCTTAGAAATTACTAAATTATAAATTACCCTCAACCACGACTTTTGACACTTTTTTCTATTAAAGTTTCTAAGTTAAGTAAGTAAAAAACACATCAAATGAGGAAGGCACTTAAAAGCCACACAATGAGCCACATAAAAGGACAAGTATAAAGACAAATGAACAAAAATTTAAAGTGATTATTGGAAGTTAAAAATGACCCATCTAACAGACACACCAGCTCCTGGTTGTACATTGTCCACCAGGCTGATGCTGGCTCTCTATTATTAATGACACCCGAAAAGGGAAGCACTTACTGACTTACTAGCCTCCACCATCCTGTGCTGTGCTGTGCTGTGCTGTGCTGTGCTGTGTGTGCGCGCGTGTGTGTATAAGTGTGTGTGTGTGGGTATGTGTGTGTGTGTGTGCTTGCAATAAACACTGGACAAGACACTTTTGAGGGTAGAATATAGGGTATATTAAACAAGAATGCTGACATAGAAGCCCTTCCTTGTTTATTTATTTTTCTCCTTTTCATGATGGGTGGAAAAAAATATCATTATTTTGAAGCTACCTTCATTAATGTTTTCTCTCTAAGTAGGCGATAGACACAGTGTTTTCTGAAAGGGGCTTCCATTGATTTAGGTGCTGATGGTGCTTTTCTCTGTGATGTGGATCAATAAAGGCTCTACTGGGACTGTTTTTGCACCATAGCTTCACATTGCAGTCCTTGAAGTGAGAAGTTGAAGTGCTGTACTGTGTGAGAGAAAAGAAATCTCTTATTTTACTGTCTGGAGCCCAGATTGACACGTGCATTGATTGAGCTTTTGTGGCTTAAGTCACGTTGAAAATCACTTTCTTTGAAATGAATGATCATGCTTTAGAAGGAATGTGAATATTAGCCTATTAAATGAATTGTTACCTTAATTTAATGAAAAATAAACATTCTCAAACCAGCAGTTGAGATCATATTTTACATATGCTTCTTGAATAAATATAAAACGTATTAATATTGTTGTAAGATAATAATAATAATAATAACAAAAACCCTAGCTGTATTTTGTGTGTTTAACAATCCGCAAAAACCCAGTGAAAAACAGCAACATTAAATATACTGTTTTTACAAACATAACAAGAAAAGATCGCAATATCTGTGTATTTTAAAAGAAGTTTGCAGCAAAGTTGTCTCGGATGTGGGATCTGACAACACCTGAGACAGCCTGGAGAGACCCTTCTGTCTTTGCTGTTGTTTTAACACCGAGTATGAGTGAAACCTTTTTTAATACTGTTTTCTGACCTTTCATACAATCTCACTCCCAAAAAGTAGTTAAAATTACCCCACAGGGATGCTGATGGAGGCGGACTCACACAAGCTGGTATGATGGACATTGCCCAAATAGCTCTGGGTTGAAATCTAGTGAAGGGACAGGCCACTACATAACTATATTTCATAGTTGTGTTAATAAAAGCATTCCTGGACAGTTTTCACCACTTGGCATGGTGCGTTATCTCATTGAAAGATTGTGGACGGGATGGCAAGTTGTCCTGTAGCATTCAAATAAAACATCGTAAAGGTGAGTGCCAAACGTAATCAACACCATCACACAGCCACAATGCTGCGGTGTTTTCTCTCTGCATGATGGATGCATTTAGTCACACAACCAGAGGGAGACAGCAGGACGTGGAATTCATCAGACCAGGCAATGTGCGTCCAACACTCCAGTGTCTGATGTTGTTGTTGTTCCTTTCCCTCATTACAACCTGTAATTATTGTTCAATGTTGATAGAAACACAACTCTGTTCAGCCATTAGCCGTTGTACCACATTTGTGTGAAGGTGGGTTGGAGTATGTGTTCTTATTCTCACACTAATGGTGCACCATCATCAGTGCACCAATAATGCACTGATGATGCTCTGCATGCTTCCTGTGTGTCTATTTGAAGCTCTAACCTGACATCTAGGATTATATTTAAATACTTCCGGTCTGTTATAGCACATATTATTTTCATTTGACTTCAGGTCTCTTGATTTGATTCACCTCGTCGATCTATGTGGTTCTCATGGTCAACAAATTACATTAAATGAAAAAAACCAACTAAATTATAGTCTGTGATTCATACTTTCAGGTCACTAATCACTATATATTTTATTCTTTTAGAAAGGGTCAGTACTTCCTAAACACTTCTAACACATTTTACTCAAACAGGAGTAAATGGTTGGGGACTATTTTCAGCCACAGATTAATACATTTGGTAAGCTAGTATTTATGGATGGGGTTTGACTCTAAACAAACTACAGCGCCTATGTTCATCGCAATTATGAAACATGTGGTCCATTTCAGACAACACAAATTATCTATATCCAGTTTGGGCTGAAGAGCTGATGCCTATTGGAGGGATCAAGTAATGGGATTTCTTGACAATTTTGTTTTGAAAAGTACACGTTTAAATACTACTGAAGTAGTAGTGATTGAAAAACCTTCAGTAACATAGAGAGTAAAGATAAAATATATAAAAGACAACTAATAGTTCAATTGTTTTGAGGAAGAAAAAACACATTCCATTACTTGAACCTTTTGTTTTAGACTTGTGTATGTGGCATGTACAGTAATATGTGTTTAACAGTATCACAAATGACAAATTAAAAGCACCCCAAATTAAACCAATTTTGATCAGAAGATGGTGACATATACAGTGTGAGATTTGTTGTTTTGGGGCTCTCACACATGAAGGATTGAGGATTCCCATCCATCATGCCACACACACACACACAGACACACACATATATATATATATATATATATATATATATATATATATATATATATATATATATATATAAATCATCCTGTCCCCATATCTGTAGCATACATAAAGCTATATACATACAACATCAAGTTGATCTACAACCCCTTCACACCACTGCGCTCACCCCCCGATCCAATTGGCTCTGCAAATCACATCGTTTCCTCAATCCCAATCTGAAAAAGACAAATTCACCATCAATTATTGTTGCCATTTTACTTTACTCTACAGCACCTAGTAGACAAGTCAACATGACTTTACTCAGTGTGTATCATTTCCCCTTTAAAATAGTTCGCTGTTAATTAATGGAAACCACCTGATATATATGTTAAAGTTTGACTCTCATAGAACTGCTTGTACTGCGGAGGGATTATGTTGTGCTGATAGAGTTAATATAGTGACATCTGATTCAGATGAGATTATCATTTCTGAGTACTTCTCTCTCACATTTCCACTGTCTGTCACAGAAATATTAAAGGGTTCTTTGTTGCTGGTTGCTTTTATCAATGAATTGAAGCACTGGAGAATTGTACTTATTGAAAGTCACTGTGTATCAGGGGCTTTGAAACTTTCGATTTTAATTTAAAATAAAATGGGTTCTCATAGACACATATGGCTAGTCCATTTGGTCCAACCCTCTACAGTTATTGATCATATCTTATTCTTGAGGTTGAGGTCAATTTCTACATACAGTTTTACTTCATTGGAAATTGTGACTGCAGCTGTTTCAGTGGGATGGTGTTCCAGCTCTTTCTGAGACATGAGTTTGTCTGGGAATATTCGCACAAATAATGTGACAAAAGAGCGATCAATTTCTATTTACACAAGTTGTCATTATTTCTTAAGTGATCTCTTGCCAATATGAATACCTCCAGCATTCATTCAGCCCCTGATAAGCCCTTTGAATACACTTCAATTGTGTCATTATGGTCTTCCAACAAAAATCTCTCATAGCTGGCAGAGATCGCCTGGCGTTCCCACATATCCTAATAATATAATAATATGAATAAATCATGCACTATTCAATGCCCCTGGCATCTCAACTCCTCGATATGACACCAGGTTGTGCTCATTCCAGGATCTGAGACGCTGTTATGTCCTCCCAGGCACTTATTTCCTATTTTATTTATAATTCACAGCATGTAATTTTGTGAGGTTTGTATTCTATTGTATGTTCTTGATATTAGATGTATTTAATCTGCATTCATGAATATATGGACCAAGTTACTTTCTTTTCATGGTTTTATATCAGCAATTTTCCATGAAGCAAGGAGAATATTATTACTTTTCACTGGGGTGCCAGTGGAATATATACATTAAATATAGGAACTTCTTTGTGAGCGATCACCTTCCTTATCTTTGATTTGAGCATTTAGTTGAATATGTGCCTTGTTTTAGAGTAATATGACCATTCCTCTCTCATGCCACAATAATATGTATTCATGAACCCCTTTCCTATCTGGTGTTGTTCACTATTATTATGTAAGATGTTATTTGTCTATGCCTTGCTTCACATTATCATCCAAGCGTCCCTCTTGGTAACACCCTGTGCTTTTGTGTGTCTCCAGTCCAGAAACAGTCTCCAGGTGGGGGACATTGACGGGGCCAGGAGGCTGGGTCGACTGGCTCGCCTGCTCAGTATCGTCTCCATCGGCCTGGGCGTCGTCATCATCGTGGTCTTTGTCTCATTTTCAGGTGCAGAAACAACAACGAGGACGACAAATGACAAAATTCAACGATGGCTCGTTTAGTGTTGGTGCTTGTGACTCATATTTACAAATGGTATTTGGTGAGGCTTCAGTAACGAGTGTATAGTGCTGAACCTTAACTCTATGGTTATAGTATATCTTATGAATGTGCAACGGTATATCACTTAAAAAAACATGCATGTGCACATGTCCACTCACAGACGAGCACAGGGCTTTAACAACAGGTGTTCAACAACAAAGAATACCTACTGCATTACAATTACAGGATGATATATGACACTACCACACTAGCATGAGATGGGTGTTTTTCTACATCTCAACTCAGCACATATCCAAGGTGTGTGTGTGTGTGTGTGTGTGTGTGTGTGTGTGTGTGTGCCTGTGTGTATGTGGATTGATTTAGCACTGCAGTGACCGTACTGACTGCGCAGCAAAGCCTTCGACACTTGAGTTGCACCAGTCAGAGTATTTCATGTGCTGGTGGGTTCACGCTGACTGTGTGTCTGACGATGTCACGCTTCTCCTCTTCTTTCTCCTGCAGTAAAACACTGACGTGGAGGACCTGAGGGGGACAAATTAACCGTGAAAGCCAAACCACAGATGCAACAAAGAGGGGAAAAAGCCCAAGAAAAAAAGAACAAGAAACAAAATTCCCAACTTTATGCCATATTGTAATTACATCATGACTGACCTCCAGAAAGCAAAAAAATAGGCGACTCACGAGAGTAGGTACTGCAGCAAGTAAACAAATAAAGAAAAAATCAGCGATGCATGCATTAGAATCCAGTAACATTTGCTTGACAAAAATATTTATTTTTGGAACAATGGACTTCTTAAATGAAGAGTATGATCTACGTCTGAGGAGAGAATGGACGATGTCCACTATGTCTGGGCTCCTTCGAAAAACAGATTCTGAGTTTGGGCCTCAAACTTTGGACAGCTGCGTATAATCCTCATATATTCCTTACTGAACCTCTTGCATTCAAAGCATATACGGCTACAAATATATTTGAAAGATGGATATATGAATACATATATATAGATGTACATTTTATAAAATGTTTGTATTCCAAGTGGTGCTGGGTTTGTTAAGACTGTCACGATGGCTGCTTTGTCAGGATTTGTGAAAAGGGGCAGGGAACACGTTTAAAATTTGTGTTATTTATTATAATTGTTTTAACTAAAAGCAAAGAGACCAACTGCATGCCTGAATGTAGATAACCAACATTCTGCCTTCGTTTTGACTGTTATTAGTTTTCTTATGAAGGAGGCTGAGAGCTAACAGGTTTGCACATGGAAGAGTGATTATTATAGTGTACTTTGTTGTGTACATTATGTGAGTCCAGCCACTGTAGAATGTGACAGGGCTGGAAACTAACCCTCTGTATATCTCACATCTCTTGAACCTTGCTCTTGCAGAGTAAAACGCATGCCAAAACTCCCTCTTTTAATTTCACATTCTTCCGTTCTTTACCACAAACATAATTTAGTGGCTGCTATCCTTCATCTTGTTCCCCTAAACTCCATTTTACAAATGATTACCTTGTACTACCTTTCTACACCATTGCTTCCCATTTTCCATTATCATTCTTACATTGTTATACATTGACTGTTATATTCCATTGTTTCCCTTCTGCTCCTTGTATTGGTAGGACATATATTTATATGGGAATATATATATATATATATATATATATATATATATATATATATATATATATATATGCAATATGTATGCATGCTATGGGCCAAATCGGCTTACACGCATTTATTTTTTGTAAATGAACAGGTCTAGGTTTGTCTGAATAACAACAAATAGCATTTAAAGAACATTTCTCTGAAATCCAAGCACGACAGATTATCTATATTCATCATCACTTTATCACAGATAAGTCACTGTATTAAGTCTCCTGTGGCTCCATAAGACTGTTGTATTGACACAATACATGTGTATGCTACAAGCACAGGTAACATCTCCATGGAGCAATATTTAAATCAGCTTTTTCCTTTTCTTTCGGCATTAAAAATATTGTTCTATTTTGATCAGGAATCATTTGGACCTAATTTTAAAGTGATAAAACAATTGTTTGTTTAAGGGCTCATACAAGTGAAAGTAGAGGAACACCAGCTCATTGTTACTGATGAGGGATCAAATGTATCTGGCTGAAGATATTTAACCAAGACCCCAACTGAGCATCAGCAATGTAAGGCAACTGCAATCTTTAAAGTGTTCACACTATAATGTTCAATGTTTTGTGTGAAATGGGCTTTTGTCAATTGCACAAATTCACAGTTGTACATACAAAATCATATTATTTATCCAAACATCTGAAAACAGAAAAATCCAAAGATTCCCCGTCCATCTAAAAACAAAGTATACATTACAATGTGTGTAATTTCTGCAGATCACATTGAGTCTAGTTTACCGCTCTTGTGTTAATATCTCACATACACATTTCCCATCGCTCAAAGTAATTAGGAGCCAGCTGTCTGTTTAGCCTCACCGCTCTGCTCCGACAGTAGAATAGTTCACACTTTCATTTCATTTTGATATATTATCGTTTCTTTTCCAATATACTGTATGTGCCAGTTTTCATCTCTGTGGTGTACATTGTGCATGTCCAGAATAAATGTTACCATGCATGGTCCAAGTTTCTGCCTTTTGATCATACGGTTTATGAAGAGACAGGGAGTGTATTCAACCATGAACCAAAGTACACTTATTAAAAGACAAAAAACATTTCAACCCCACTGTAACGCTAGAGTTAATGTCCACATCAACAGTGGGGAAAAAGGAATGACTGATAGTGAACGTACATTTTGCAGTTGTTTAAAAAAATAAAATAATGAATGTCATCTATGGTGCAAAAATGATAACGGTTGAGAAAAGAGGTATAAGCATCAAAATCATGGAAGCAAATGGTCTTTGATCAAGCTCACATTAAAGGAGGGTGGACACGATTACATTTTACTGAGACTTAATCAGAGATTGATATGCAATGCTGTGGCACTGGAGTGCACTGGGCCTGTATTACACAGCTGTTGCATTTCATATAGCTAGACGCTGTACACACAGCAGGTCCTGGTGCACAATTGTGCCTCAGGACACAAACACCATTTATCATGGCTGCCACAGCTGTGGGTTATGAATGGCTCTAGAATACTGAGGAACCCAGTTCTGAAACAAACTTCTACCATTGGCGGTAGAGGCCTTTTCTGTAGGTTCAGATGTATATAGTGTGTTCTTTGAAACCATACCTATGCCAATCTTGAACTTCACTGAAAAGCCTTGGAATTCATCGGTTAACATCACAAGACACAGCTTAAAATAGCCGTCTAGTTCTCAGACAGACAGTTATGTCCCATCTCAGCCGCTGTTATGAAACAGACTTTATGCGCGTTAGTGTAGGGCGACCCTTCCGAGTGAGAGGATGTGGCGCTTAGTTTGAGAGGCTGACATTTTACATCTTACCGACAGCGTGTACACATGTCTGGATGCACAGGGTTTCCATCCGGGAAGGAAGTGAGATATTCAGGGGAAGATGGCGACGGGTTTCTGTACTTTCCTTCTTGTGAGGAAAGCATGAAACACAAGAGGAAAAAAATAATTCATCCTCTCGAGTTTGTTGAAGTGAGCCGAATGATGTGAGACATAAAACACATCGTTTCTCACAGTTTCCTTACTTTTAAAATTCCTACACCCCCACCAAATCCAGCCGGAAAGCGGCCGCTTCCCAGAAGAATGCCTCAGATCTCACCAAGACACTCGTCACTCTGTGTTTCAAGAAATAAATAAACCAAATTGAGGTGCATGAGCTCTGTAAGACGAACTACACGTGCAGAATGCTTATCTCCTTAACCCGATGCACCATTTCTTTGCTTCTATATTAATGCTCTAAATATGAAACAGAGAATCTTTAACAATTCATCACCAAGCAAAAATGTTAGCAGAACATTTCCTGTTCATTTGTCCCATTGATAAATTCAGCCCGAGATGTAAGTTCCGTGACCACGGGAAGGTTTAAGCACCGATCATGAACCACAGCGTTTAAGGTGAGAGACCAACCAGGGTCCTCATATCA
The DNA here is from genome assembly GCF_009769545.1 of Cyclopterus lumpus. Lineage (NCBI taxonomy): Eukaryota > Metazoa > Chordata > Actinopteri > Perciformes > Cyclopteridae > Cyclopterus > Cyclopterus lumpus. The sequence goes on from NC_046978.1 coordinate 2,829,745, forward strand.
TTCCCCATCTCTCTCGCCAACAATACCAAAAAATATGTAGTAAAAATAATATTTTTCACAAGTGGCATCCTAGTGGCTAAACTTGCTTGGAAATGAGGCCCAATACACTTTTCAGTAGAGTTCACATCATATATTTTGAAAAATAAATTGTTTAAATATTCAGTATCTAGTAGTGTCGCACACTTTTTTTCACATATTGAAATGAATAATTTATTAATTCACATTTTACAGTTCACAATGAACTAACCATCCCACAACTAAAAGAATGATGCATCACACATTCTCCATCGCTTAACACTTCCCTCAGTTTCTCTCTGTGATATATCAATATTATTGATTACAAATTAGTCATATGTGTACTTTTGGTCTCCATTCACTTGTTGGCAGCCCTCCATCTGTCCCACAAGTTCAGTAGTTCATGTTGGCCAAATCGGTTCCCGTCCAAGAACCGGACCAACTGAAATGTCTTTCTGTTCAGAAGCTTCCAGGGTCCTCCGATAACTGAGCTCGGTCTCGTGGGGTTCCCACGTTACGAAGAGCAGATCCATCCCGCTCCTTTAAAGGTTTCACCAGTTCTGGCTTTCAGTGGAAAGCGTAGAGCAGGAGGAGAATGGTGCAAACGCCGATCACTGTGCCGAGGATGAGAGAGTCCCTTCTCTTCCGCAGGTTGATCCGCTGGATGAGATTGTTGATGGTTGGGAAACGATCTGGAAGAATCAAAAGTTAAGGAAGATCACAAATATTTAAATTCAAGAAAAATGTAAGTTACATTTGTTAGCAGGAGTGGATCGAATACTTTGTCTGTCGATGCCATGCAAAAACCTACACAAGTGTGAAATATTGAAGATCTCAGGAACACTCAAACAGGAGTGCAATTGGGCTTCAAAGGCAATTACTAATTATCAAACAGGAATTGCTGTTTTAACCTGCTCTAGCCCTTTACTCAGACCTTTTGGCCTCTACAAAAATCTAAGGATAATTTGGGTGAAAGACTCCGGCACCACCTGGTGCATCGCTATAAATGATCAGATAATGTGGTCACTGAAAAGCAATATGTGAGCATTGACTGAACAACAAAGTCGTGATTTCATACCAAGTCCCTTTCAACTTCCAATCTATTGTGTTATTTCTTCTATTTACACACACACACACACACACACACACACACAAACAAAGGATATTGGCCAGTGTGTTGACCCTGCTCTGTATGGATTTCAAGAAGCCCCGTTGGGAGGTCATGTTCTCCTTGGTCGCCATGGCAATACTAAAAAGACAAGGGAGAGAAATGGATTGAGAGGTGACAATATGCTGCATTTGGTTGCACTCATTAATACTACTTTGACTACAAAAGGAGTGCACATATGATTCTTGCAGATAGGCGATCGAACCGCAGATGTGAGGCATCTGATTCATGGAAAAGAGATGGCAAACTGGTCCATAATGAAGGATTTAAAATTCGCCCATCACTCGTGCTGAGTATTGGAGCTCAGCGGGTGGACACGCCACACCACAAAAAAAACAACCATCGATCATCCCTTCAATCATTGGTATACGAACCGATCACCAAATGGCAAAATCCTTCGTCCAGTCATCTAAATTCAGTCCTGACAAACTGCACCAGGTCTAAAAGGAGATTTCAAGCTTTTGGAGCAGAAAAGCAAATTAAATCCAATAAAAGACCATTTCTAATCAAAAGTTTGTCAGCCAAAAGTATATAAAAGTATTTTAAGGCAATAGACATTTGTTTATAGTTTTTTGTGTGGGTTAAAGCAGTGTTAACAGCTGCACCTCACTCCAGCAATTAAATTAAACTTAGTTTGATATCCTCTGATGTAATGAATACAAATTATTCTGGGGTGACACACAAGTCATTGTATGAGGTTCTCCTTCAGCTTCACGTGGGTGCCGATGTGTGTGAGCCGCCTTCGCTTGAGGAAGGAAGGTATGGAACTGCGGTGCTATCGTAGCTCTCTCAAATTGGGCATCAGCCACTTTCAGTACAGGAAAGTGCAACTGGGCAAAGTTTCAGGCTCTTTGTCTTTCTTCCATGGCATCTGTTACACATAATAATCAATGGCAGGCAGCTACTGAGTCCATGTTTGAGCCCTTTACAATGAGAAAAATGAATCAGCTCCCTAAAACCTTCCGACAAAGTCGAAATAATTATTTATGCATTGTGTTAATATGCTCCAAAAACAACAGTATTATGTAACTCTTGCAACCTGCAGTAAGCAATGTTCGCAGTGTGTGTGTGTGTGTGTGTGTGTGTGTGTGTGTGTGTGTGTGAGATGGCATCTCCTGACAGTCCGCAGTCTTGGCCTGGAGCTGTGTTTTAGGGATCATGTTCTCCTCAGTCAGTAAGAAACACTTTGCTGATTCCAGCAACCTTGACTTTATCTCAATGTTAACCAGCTCATGAAAATCTGGGCTGGAGGATGCTGATTCCTATCACACATTTGATATTTCAGAGACAAAATCCACTAATCAGACTGCTGTCCAAGCCACAGGATAGTTTTACAAGATGCCAGGACTGTGAATGGAAAAGGCAATGTGTGTGTGTGTGTGTGTGTGTGTGTGTGTGTTTGTGTGTGTGTGTGTGTGGAGGGGGGTGGGGGTGGGTTAACTGCTAAGCAACACATTTGTCATTTGTGCAGGTCTGCAGTGAGGGAAAGGAGCAGCGGCCAGCGAGAGATGGATGGTAACTATAAGTACAGTTGCTGCACTTCCAAAACTTTAAAGTGATTGAAACGCCCCCAATTGAATAATCAGTACAAACTGCACTGAAAAGTTAAATTGATTACAAAAAAAAAATACAATACACATTAAAGCTTTGGGGAGGAAGTCAGCTGTAACTCCTACCGCAAAAAACATTAATTTAGCCAAAAAAGAAACGGGTTTCCTGCACCCGCATTTAGCCATGAATGATTCACTTTGGAATAAAATCAGCATCTATGGTAAGGTTTATTGTCCAGGCTGCAGCAATAAAACATTTTGAATGTGTTAGAACTCTGGTTGGCAACTCTAGCCAAATAGTCTTTTTCCCATTACAATGGCTGCTGAGCTTCAAGGGTACAATAGTAGTTAGAGACTTTAAAACTGTACCAAACACAACAACACAGTTTCTCTGTGATGAATTTGAAATATATTTAATCATTGGCCATACCACAAGACTTTATCGTTACATCATCCAGGTGTCACCTGTGTTTCTATGTCAGGAACATTAGGTTCATCATCAAAAATAGAGAATAAAAATGTAAAGCTGTGCCAGCTGTTTTCTCTTTAATGAAAAAGGGTAGTGCTCACATGTGTCAGGAGGCTGTATCATAGGGACTCAAAAAGTGTGTTGTCTGATATACACAGGTACAACGGTTAATTATATCTTCTAAAATTACAATTCTAAAATTGGTTTAGGAAGAAAGTCTTTGGGGTAGAATCTATTAATTTCCTCACTCGGTGTTAGAATTTCTGCCACATAGTGGCTACCGAAGGATGAGGCATAATAAACAAGTCTACAGGTGTACAGCCCAAGCTTAACAGGACCTGTTAGGCGTGACTTATCCAGGTCATGTAAGGTCCACATACTGAAGACTTTGAGTCACCTTCAGCAGGTAGATAAGGGAAGGAAGAAGGAGGGAGAGTGCTGTCACATATGCAAATACACATCTTCCATATGTGGAGGGCAGAAAGTAGGTCTTACCTTATTGTGTCATCCATCAGTCGGTCAGAACTACAGACCAAGAGTAGGAGAGGGGAGCAGAAAGAAAGAGACAAAGACAACAATTAGTAATTGACACGAGACAATGTAGCAAAACATGGAATGGTTGTCAATAAATTAAGTGGGGGCAGTTAGCTTGATCAGTTTCAGATTGGCTGCTATAAATACTGAATTCTGATTATGTGACACTGAACTGGACAATTAACTGAATTAACTGATGATGTTGTTGTTGTTGTTGTTGTCGTCGTCATTGTTTGGGGCTGGATTTCCTTATCTTGTCTTTCTGTATCAATCTCCTCAACTCCCACATCGTGACTAACCGGCCAGTCTGGCAGAACACAGAGTAACGTAATTAGAATCTTCCCACTGACATCATTGTGCTCGCGTCTCTTTGTGCACTCTATGAGATGCTTGCTTTTGTGCTGCAGAGAATATTGGAAGGCAGACACACACACACACACACACACACACACACACACACAAACCTTTTATGCTGTATAAAACTGTTGTAATCAGCTGTGTGTCTCAGGTTGCTCATAACCAATTTTGCTCTTAGTGGTTTATTCCCCGATTGAAATTAATTTGGATAATGTTTCAGAAAACAAACCAATAAAGGGATTGCATGTCATCCTTCAACATCCATTTAACCATCCACATCCTCATTGTGCAGCTCCATATGTGGTCTCTGTTCAGCTCTTGGCATCTTGTAGTCATCCAACCAAAGTGACAGGAGGAGAGGGACGGTCTCAAAAAAATTCCTATCTTAATCCACACCAAACTTTACTGAAACCTTCTCTCATACCTTAACCATCTCAAGGCAAAGTATGTTTAATCTAATGGCTAACCCCATATTATATAAATAAATAAATAAAGTAAAATCTAATCTAATATTACTGGTTTGGTGCTCAATCGCCATCATTTCATGTCAGCTTCTGAAGATGTGTACCAGTCTCTCGCTCCATATGAGAATCATTTTAACAGCATGCACAATACCATGACCCTGAAACTCAAGCAGCAAAATATTATTAATTTCTCTATATTTGTATAATTTAAACCTAATCTTAAATGTTGAATTTTACTGTCAGACTAGACTTCATCGTCTCAAATTGATCCTAATCCTGTACATGAAAGTTGAACGCAAAAGGCAGGTATTTTTATTTTCATTTGTTTCATCGCATGGCAAAGAAATATGTATGAGTTTACACATTAAATAGGGTGAGGTGTGATGTGGTTCTCTGCACGTTTCATCTAACATGCCAGGCAGCCCTCAAGGGAGTTTCAAAAGATCCAGTTTTTAAAAAATTGATAAATATATTGGTGTAATCCCTTTGAGATTAGCGCTGCTAATGGCCTGTAATGTCAGCATCCCTCCCTGTGCTGGTGGGCCAAACCGCACTGACCTCAACCAGTTAACATTTAATTGTTGGGTGTAATTGCTGTAATCCCAGGAGTGTCGCCCATAAAACTGGACCCTGTGTGGGCTGCACTGCCTTCTGTTCTCGGATCATAGCTACGTACACAAGCACCAGTCTGCTATTTGGCAGGAGTTTGTCATTTATCTTGGCTTTGTCACACAGAAATTGAATAATTTACAGGACTCAACTCATTTGATAAAATGGGATATAACTGGCACATCATTCTGAATGAAGGCTGGCAAATTGGCTCAAATGGATTGTGGGAGCAGCAAAGAATACAAAGTACTGGTAGTTACTTAATCTTACTAACCCAGTATGCTTATTTAATTATTAGGCACAGACTATCAAGCTTCACAAAAGATGTATTTTTGAAATAGAAAAAAGAAAGCTAATTTAAGAAGAATATGTTAAGACAAAAAGGCCAGACAGCCACATGACACCAGTCAGAAAATAATGGAAGAAAAAAAGCATCATGGTGAACGGACAAACGACTGGCAGAGAAAAACAAACCTTCAATTGTAAGACTGCCAACATTGTTCACCTTATAAATCCTGACTTGAAGAGCAAAAGAGAGAATGGCTGTGAGCCGAGGGGAGCATTAATTTATGGAGCTTTTTTATGCAAGGATGAGATGTGGCAAAAGATTTATGCGTAATTCCCCGCCATCATCAAGCTGCAGCCGTAGTTGTGAGATTGATTGTACGATCACATTCATATATGTGGCCATCTGGGGTTTCAGCGCCGAGTGGGTTCCTTCCGTTTTCCTTGTCATTGGCATATTGCTGAAGTCATTATATAGCTCATTAGCTCCAAGCTAATTGCTTTTCCCAGTGTGATGTACCCACCCATCCTTACGCCCATGTTCTCTTGCCATCTCAGGCCATTCTCACTCTCACACACACAGAAACTTACAGACTGCTTACAGCTCCTTTGCATTCAAAAGGATATCCGCATTTGCAGTGTTATGCAGGTACCACCCATGACTTCAAAGATTAATAGATAATCAAAATAATAACCAATGTTGTTTTGTGTTGACTCATCAATTATTCGACTATTCAAGTGGTATTCTGGAAGAAAATGTTTTACAGCAACTTTCTGAGAGTAATGCGGTGTCAAGTTGGCTTTTAGAGCAATGTGAGGCAATGAATACAATCAGCCAGGTAAACAGTCTAGGAAACAGTCAAGCACATCTTGGCAACAAATGTATGTATGTGTATGTGTGTGTGTGTGTGTGTGTGTGTGTATATATATATATATATATATATATATATATATATATATATATCCCGCGACCCTAATGAGGATAAGCGGTATTGAAAATGGATGGATGGATATATATATATATATATATATATATATATATATATATATATATATATATATATATATATATATATATATATATATATATATATATATATATATGCTGAACAGTTCACAGTGGCTCGATCCCTAGAAGCGTCAGTGTGTAACTATGATAACGTAGTGCGTTTAGAGTAATAATAATAATAATAATAATAATAACTAGAAATTCCCCCCCCGGGAAATTTAGATGGTGTGGCTTTCGCCGAAACGGCGTCGTCGTCGGAGAGAAAAGACCGAGCCGAACGCGCCGATATATCGGATATCTTTGTGGAGTAAATATAACCGGAGTTACCGTGAAGCTCTTTCACCGCCGATCGCTCTATAAAAGACGTTTGACGCGCACGTGACGTTTTAGTGAGGGGGGGGAGAGAGAGAGTTCTACCAAACAATTTAAAACATTGTAAAGAAAAATACGATCAAATCACCAAAATAGTTTTATCGTTAGAGAGGAAAGACTGAGCCGAACGCGCCGATATATCGGATATCTTTGTGGAGTAAATATAACAGGAGTTACTGTGAAGCTCTTTCTCCACTGATCGCTGTATAAAAGAGAGTTCTACCAAACAATTTAAAACATTGTAAAGAAAAACACGATCGAATCACCAAAATAGTATTATCATTAGAGAGGAAAGACTGAGCCGAACGCGCCGATATATCGGATATCTTTGTGGAGTAAATATAACAGGAGTTACTGTGAAGCTCTTTCTCCACTGATCGCTGTATAAAAGAGAGTTCTACCAAACAATTTAAAACATTGTAAAGAAAAACACGATTGAATCACCAAAATAGTATTATCATTAGAGAGGAAAGACTGAGCCGAACGCGCCGATATATCGGATATCTTTGTGGAGTAAATATAACAGGAGTTACTGTGAAGCTCTTTCTCCACTGATCGCTGTATAAAAGAGAGTTCTACCAAACAATTTAAAACATTGTAAAGAAAAACACGATCGAATCACCAAAATAGTATTATCATTAGAGAGGAAAGACTGAGCCGAACGCACCGATATATTGGATATCTCGGTGGAGTAAATATAACTGTAGTTACTATGAAGCTCTTTCAGAGCTGATGTCTTTGTGTGTACGCGCGCGCGCGCGCACGCACACGATGTGTGTGCGTGCGCGCGCACACGCTGTGGCTGTGTTACTGTACAAAGACATGCACCCAAATCTATCTTCCTCTCTGTGAACTGCACTGAGAACACTTACAGAGTGAAGCAGGCACGCGTGCGCGCGCACATACACATACGGCGTGTGCAGGCGCGCGCGTGTGCGCATGCACACACATCGTGCGCGCGTGCGTGTGTGTGCGCGCGCGCGTACACACAAAGACATCAGCTCTGAAAGAGCTTCATAGTAAGTTATATTTACTCCACCGAGATATCCAATATATCGGTGCGTTCGGCTCAGTCTTTCCTCTCTAACGATAAAACTATTTTGGTTATTTGATCGTGTTTTTCTTTACAATGTTTTAAATTGTTTGGTAGAACTCTCTCTCCCCGCCTCACTAAAACGTCACGTGCGCATCAAACGTCTTTTATAGAGCGATCGGCGGTGAAAGAGCTTCACGGTAACTCCGGTTATATTTACTCCACAAAGTCTTTCCTCTCCGACGACGACGCCGTTTCTCTTGGCGACGTCGACGCCCGCGCGCCTCCGGACGCCTCTCGGCGAAAGCTGGGGGGGGAATTTTCTAGTTATAACATACCGTCTTATTTATTAAATTTTGTTCCCCCCCTTTAAAATGGTAAAAAAATGAATCCAATAGAAAGGAATAGTTTCCAATTTGCCTCGCTTCACAAAAAGAATTGCGGTAAAAAACATCCTATGTTTGACAGGATGTCCTTATCAGAGTGACCACTACCATTAGAGCATTTCCTACAAGAACTTTTAATGGACCTGCCCTCCCATGTTTTAGTTTATTCATGAACACGGACATTATGGCAGAGAGAGATGGAAAAACAGATGAACACAGGACTAGGGAGAACAGGTCACTCCCACACAGTGAGGCGTGCAGCTTTTTAATTAAAAACTGGTAATGGATCGGTACTCAGTATCTGCCAATACCCAACGCCCTGGTACTGGTATTGCTATCAGGACTGAAAAAGTCAGATGAGTGAATCCTTAAACCAGAACTCAAAGACAATATAAATATCAACAACACTTACTTTACAACATCAAATTAAATTCAGCCAATACTAATAAACACTAGCTTAAGTTTTGTCTCTTGAATCGGCAAAAAGATGAACCATCCTAAACTCTGAATGCAGCACCAAATAGCCATTTGCGTCTGCTGCCCCCACCTTGGCAGTAGCCGCTGGATGTCTGAAAGCACCTTAAGTGTCATTCCTATTTACTGCTCTCCTGCAGCCAAAGCGTTTCAAACACAATGTATAGGGAGGTCTGACTGATGAAGAACTAAAGAGGAGGTTATCTTAAACATTAATCAGGGCATGTCACTCTGATTAGATTCAGGCTGGCAAGCACTCCATCAACTGCAGACATTTGTAGATTAACTGGATGGGACTTTTTTCTTTGGTAAGTGATTAGTCTTAGCTGATCAGTTTGGCAATGCTTGTACCAAGACTTGCCAATATATTATAGACACACACACACACACACACAATACCTCTTAAGCCATCACTGCAAATTTATATTGATCATACATTACATCATCCACCCTAAAACCATTGTTGAGACAGATAATCTAAAAATGTGAATACTCATTTAAATGCACTTGCCGCCGTTCACTTCACAGAATATTAAATAAAATAAACATTTAAAATAGTTCTAGATAGACAGATGACACAAGTTCACATAAGACACCTCAATATTCATAAAACTGTCTTTTATGAAAAGCGCGTCATCGCAGACAGTCTCAGGAAGCATGAAAAAGATCAAGAGCGTTTTAACTCAAATCTATCATTGAGTGTCTGTGTTCTGCCTTCAGTGAGACTTCAGACCATTTCTCGGGTCACTAACACATTTTAGTCCTTTTCGCTTCAGGTCCTCTTTTCTGTTTTATGGCTCTAATAGGATCAATCAAGCGTAACTCGATCCTCATCTCCAATCTCCTTTCCCCTCCCAGTTGTATCAATGGTCTGGGGAACCCCTTTAATATGGGATGTGGTTTCACAAGATAATTGTATTATCGATATCTGATCAATCGAGGGCTTGACTGCTGGGAATACCAGTGGCTGCATGAAGCTGAAGAAGGTCCAACGCAATTTGTGACAAGCCAATTGTGTTCTCATTTCACTTTGCTATGATCATCAGATAAATGAAAAAGTGCCTTGTCTTCCTTTCCTCTCTCAAGCCAGAATCCAAGGTACAAGGCAGACTGTTTTCAGGGCCAATCCCTCAGTGGCAGGACAGGAAGAATGACTCTTTGCTTCAGTGCATGAATCCATTAGGATTTTACTTAAGATTGTCCTAGTTGTGTCATAGTGAGTATCATAATGCCACTTGACACAACGTCTGAGTGTCTATGTAAATCTTGAAAACCCCTGAGGAGCTAAACTGATAGAATTCTAGTGCTATTAAACTTCATTAAGGAATTCACTTAAGGAGTCTAGTGGTCGTGCATTCTGCAGCTACATCCCTCTCTTGGAAACATTTTTCCTCTTAGTCAATAGAGAATACCGATTTCTAAAATGTATTGTAAAATGTGTAAACCGGGTTTAAAAATTCGACTAGTGTGCCATGTCGAAACCGGTAAAGCCAGTTTTGGAATTAGTTAAAAGGTCTTTTATGAGGGATAGTTGAGATATTCTTCCTTTGAGAGGTTGAAAGAGGAAGCAAATATTTAGCCACAGAGTGAATCAATCGGGCTGCTTTGTATTAGCCATGTTCAAATGACCAGATGCCTGGCTCATGTTAAAAGCTCTTCGGTGTGTTATTTGTGTTTTGTTTCATTGTGTGTGTGTTCCCTGCTGACATCCAATTTTACTTTCAACATAGGGTGCCTCTCACACTCACACACACACAGATTTCACAAACTGTGCTACCTCATGCAGTTCTGCAGTGCTGGAGTCAGCCAAATGATAGTAGGACACTAATGAGGTTGCTGGCAGATCATATTGTACTGTGTCTGTGTCAAAAGTACACCCAACGTGTTCAGAGATGCTAAGTTGTAGAAAACATGTTGGAATAGCTTACTCTGCATCATAAGACAATAACGTAAATCCCCTGGATGTACAGCTCTAGAAAAATGGCAGCTATTTTCTATATTTATTTACTGCATTACAACAGTTGGATTCTTGATTTCTTCACATTCCTCAGACACAGCAAAGAAAGGTGATGGGAACTTACTTTCTCAGATGCTCATGCTCCTTTAGAAACATCTCTGTTCTTCTGTTGTTGACCCCGGAGCCACTCTTGTAGGACCTGAAACGGGACCGCAGACACAATGGTAAAAACAACGTTGTCACTTTGAATAAGGTCCCAAATTAAAAGAATGCTATGGAACAATATTTTCTTTTTGTGTGACACAACACTCAAAACGGTGAGTGTATAGACACTCTCACTATTCAGGCAAAGTCAAAAACATTTAAAAAAAGATCCAGACCTACAGTATCTTAGGTTAGGGGGGAAATGTTTTGCTGCTACAGTGCCTTGCACCCCTCTTGGCATTTTTCCTATTTTGTTGCACTATAACCTGGAATTAAATGGATTATATGTAATGGACCTACTCAAAACAGTAAAAATATGTAAAGTGAAAGAAAAACTGGTTTTATATGCCTTTTGGAAAACTCTAAATGTGTTTTCTTCTTCTTTTTTTCTTCCTTTAAGCAATGTCTTTTTTTCCAACCACTTTTCAGAAAGCCTTGCTCTGTGGAGTGTACTGGTTAAAGTGGTCCTCTGTACAGGCTGAAGCTTCCAAGCACTTTCAGGGTCATCTTTGGTCTCTTTGCTGCCTCTCTGATTAATGTCCTCCTTGTCTGCCGTGAGTATTTGTCCTCTCTTAGTAGGTTTGTTACTGTGCCATATTTTTTTTCTATTTTGTAATAATGGATTTAAATAGCGCTTCTGGTGACAATTTTGCACGCAGGTGGACTTTATTTAACTAATGCTGTGACTTCTGAGGGTAATTGGTAGCACTAGAACTTATTTAGGGGCTTCACAGCAAAGGGGATGAATACAAATGTATGCACCGCTTTCTTTTGTTTTCATTTCACCACTTCTGACAGTTTTGTGTTTTACATTTTTATTTCAGGTTTTAATGCAACAAAATAGGAGAAGATCTGTCAGTCTTGTCTACACAAGCTCGGCCATCCCACTGAACATTAGGATGTTAAAAGGTGTCACATTAATGGTGTGGTGGAGCCTTACTGGTTCACACAAACTGCAAACACATGCGGCCTAAAGCTCTTTATCTAACTAGCTCACTGCAGAAACATATTCTTTTCCTATGCATTGCAATATTTAATCCGACCCACTGACAAAAAGCACAGGCATAACTCTTGTGGGGCAGTTGGCGCCAATACCCCTGCATTTATTGCTTTACAGTGAAAGCCGCTGTGGTTCACCAATGGAAAGCTTTTAATGTGAAAAGAGCAGCAGCAGGAAATATTTGGTTTGCATTAGCAGTAACTTAACGCAGTGTGGTTGCAGTAGAGCAGATAAGAAACTAGACTGTTAATGTTTGGTTAAGAGCAAGGAAATGGTGGAGGAGTGGAACAAACCATCGTACATTACACAGAAGCTTCTACCATAATGAAAGCTAATCAACTGCATGGTCACGTACGTTGAGCCCATTAGTTTACTGAAACAACACAACAATTACAGCTCTGCATGCTACAACAGCTAAAATACTGGGCAGTGGGAAAGGGCCAAAGCCATGGAGCTGGCTGGCCTGACCAGCTCCTCAACAAAGCTTTGGAGAAGGTGAGAGGGAGTCTAGAACGGTGTACAGTTCATTTACTATTCTATGCATTGACTCTGCAAGAGACCACTGATTCCACGCACTTACTGATAGCATGATGACGGGGCGTGCTCTAGTATAAAGCTATCCGGTAGCAAAATAGTCAAAGTTAATGGATGGGTTGTTATACCACTCACAGAGCAAACACATCACACTCATTCTCTTTTGAATCAGCCACTCTGTGATAGCTGTAGCATGAGCAGTCCAAGAACAAATGTGCCTACTTCATCCCCAGAGCGCCATCCAAAGGCGTTAAATGGAAATACTATATTTTAGTGCGCACACAGCACGCTCCATAGGGGCTACCTTAAACGCCCCACCAGCAGAGCTGATGTCTTTGTGGGGCTAGAATTGCCCACACTGGCGTTAGGAGCGTTAGGTCTGAGCTCAGCTCTACTCCATTCTACTGTTATGAATGGTGCGTGTGTGTATGTGAACGCATGAGCACATGTTTCGTTGACAGAGTCTGCAAGTACATAGAAAGATACAGACAGTTTACTACATGCCCTAGATCTCTACTGCCCTCTGCCTGACAAATGGGACAAAAGGCTCAGCTGCAGCTGAAACGGCCATCGCTGTATCAATGGCATGAAGCCAACACATACCAACCTTACCATTTTGCTTTCCAGACACAACTTAAACTGCATTATCTTACATTATACAGTTTAAGTTGCGCGACTATTAACACTTACACACGACATTATGGTGTTATGATGGAAGTTCTAAACTAGGCTGCAAAAATATGTCGGACTTCCTTTTTGTTTGACAAAATGCCAATGTCATAAAATATTGGGCCCCTGCTTGTGTGATACAAGTAAATTATTTTTGTCATTTTTACATTTCATGAATTTTTCTTTTAATGCTGTACACTTGTGAGTAAACTTCCATGACTTTCTCTGTCACCTTTGAAGAGATCAGATGAAAAGTGTCTTAGCTTATATTTTAGTTCATCATGAGATGCATTACAGTCAAGACAGTTCAACAGATCAAGTCTATAAAATACAATAATAGGTTATCCTTCCAGCTGTCCAGGTTCGACTGCTTACATATATTCTCAAGTCCTAACTTATCCCGTTCCCAAGCCCCACCAGCAGTTGTAATTCTCCTACCTGTAAGCTCAGACAGTTCTCTCATTAGCAGCCCCCAGGTACATTAATCATCGTAAGCCTGAGCAATGGGTCAACAAGACCGGCTCATTTCCATGCATTAGATTCATCAGCAGTGAGCCCATTAGTCAGGTCAGTGGCACTCCTTAGAAATGTGATTTAATGAGAAGATTGAGGGAACTGTTGCATGTACTGCTGACCTCATGGGATGGAACTTACCGAGTAGATAAACACTAAATGTAATTGCTAAAGTGCAGCGAGACTTCAGATTAGCCAATAATGACTTGGTAGTGCATTGATACAAGTAGTTTTAATATAGGTTAACTTAAATAATATAAGTAGTTGTTGAATAAGAGATAATACAAAACAAACAATTCTTTGTATTCTACCCATGTATAAATAAAGAAACCTATTGAGTGAAAAAGTGCTGTGTTCCTCCGCAACTCTGACAAAATCAGCATCACCATTCCTTAACCATGATATCAATAAACCCGTTCGTACTATAATCATACAAACAAAAGCAGCCTTACGTAGTAAGCCAAGCACTATCCAGCATTATCTATAGAAAGCATGAAGGCAGCCTGTACAAGTTATATATCCCCCAAATATTATGTATACAAGTAAGTTTATGATGACACTTATATAACTGTTGCCAGTAAATACCAATGGGAAGAAATCAAAACATTTAGTATAAGAACGGACAACTTATTATGAACTAGACACGTCTTTAAATGGGTTTATGTGTGAGAAGGATATCTGATAAAAAGTGACTGAGGCCTAAGGGACATGTATGCCTGCATGATGCATCCACAGACTATCTGCATACTACAGTTAATGGATGGAACGGGATCAATAGGAATCCTGCAGTGCTCACCGTATGCTCACTGCTGCGTCTTATAGATCAATAAGCCATTAAAAAAAAAAAACACAAGAGTCATGGTTTGTGGGGGCCTCCATCTCGTTTCAATACACTAACTCACAATCGGAGCAGAGGACACACTTTTTCAATACAAGGCGACGAGGACATGAATCTTCTTAGGTTTTAATGGCCAACATTTTTAAAGAGCAGGCCAGTTGGAAGCCAAACTACCCCTCTAAGGATAAGGTCTACAACATAAAACACTGAATAATGCTTGACAGTTTTTAGTCCTCCACAGCCACTAAAATCAAACACAAGCAATGCATCACATGACAATAGTATTTGTTTTGTATGCAAATACCATCAACAGCTTTATGTGTGCAAAACAATGCATGTTGGCTCTGACACCTCATTTACTGTACCTTTAGCAGTCAATACAGTTAGCAATAGTTATGTGCACTGCATTTGGGTTTGCAGTGTCAGTAAACTACAGAATCCATATTCCCATAACTTTGGACACATGCTGGTAAATTACCTGCATGGTCAAATTAACCAAAAGGTGTCGTGACTGGGTACTCACTCAATGTCTTTCCTGACAGAACCAAGCAGGTCTTCCCTTTCCCTGATGGCCAAGAAGTTGCCTTTGGTTTTGTGGAATTCCTGCGTGTAATCCTGCATAGAAAACCAATCAAAGTGAAAATGAAGGAGGGGTTGAGGAGGATCAAACAGTGAACACCAAGAGGACTAACACGGAAACACTGCTTCAGAATGTTGTTGCGTTTTGGAGAGAATTTATTTCTTCACAGAAAATATATAGAGTACCACAAATAGTTGAGCAAGAAGAATAACTGAAAACTACTTGGGAAGAATGAGAGGACAAACCTGTAGGATGTCTCTGTGTCTCTGGAGCGTGTGCATGAGGGCAGCATTGAGAGAAGCTGTGCCCGGGGTGTTGGTGTACTCTGCCATCTTGTCATTCACTAAAGTCAGCTGACAGAGAAATGAAAATTAATGGATTGACAGATGGAAGACATCAGGGGAACCAGAATAGCAGCAGAAAAGGGAAAGACTCACACAGAATCCCAATACAATATGAGCAATATGCAAAACACGGTAATACACAAATAACATTAATCAATTCAAGAATGAACCCTTTATATCAAAGGGAGGTCTTTCACACCAAATAACCAAATGATACAAAACAAACTTGGGATAACTGCAACTAGTATCTCTAGTAATTGTATCAAATTAAAAAGTTACACTTTTTGAAAGAATTCTGTTGAACTGAGTCAAATACATTAAAAGCACTTTCGGGTCCAGTGCAAACCATGCAAGGAAGTGGCGCATGCAGTCTGCTCTTTCCTTGACGGCATAAATCCAATACTGTTCTTATTACAGTCTTTTTGTTGGCCTTTTACGGGCCACTGGCTCATGAAAATGTACTTACTTTGGCCAGCAGCTGTTCAATCTCCACTGACATGGTGTCAAACATCCTGTCTTGGGTAGAATTGTTTAGCAGTGGGGTAGTGTCTGACCTTGAGGAGGCAACAAAAGAATGGAGAACAATTACGAAGATCACTATAAATTGTGCCGTTTTTTGTGCCGATATGTGAAGTGTGACTTCACGTATGTTATTATTACAAGTTTTTCTCAAATTATATTATCCATTGACAAAATATAATGTGTTGAATATCAATTGTTGGTGCTAAACTTAAGGACTAATGATTGTGTGATGAATCGTGTGCAGTTGTGTTCAAACTTTGTTGAACAAATGACATGAATTTGGCTCCAAATGAAAATACATGTTGAATTAGAAATGACTTACTATTAACTTTAATAAGTAATGTTCATGGAAAATATTTTACTAACACAATCCACGAAGGCAAAACGTAAGACATGCATCTGGGAAACAGACACTACTCCCTCCATAGAGATCTTAAGAGTGATTAACATTTTATTAGATTATATTACATGGGTAACTTGGGGACTTGTATGCATCAAACCTTTACCCCTTGGCAACAAAGAATGTTTTATATAGACCGTTTCTAGCCAAATTATTTTTAAGAATCAAAATATTGAAGGTATGCTAGATCTCAAATGTCAGTCCCTCCAGCTCACAAGTAGTGGCTTGATTAATACAAGAACCAAAAAGGTAAACTATTAGTGTTACAATAATAAAATATCCAGATGAAAGTTCTCCTCAACTTGCCTAACGCCAAGGACAGTGTAGCTAGTGAACAACACCTTTGGAGTTGGTATGGATTAAATATATTGTTCAGACACTTCCTTCCTGCCAACCCTTTCCTGTGGTGGCAAGTCTCCTCCCAAATATCCAGGACCTCTGACCTACAAGGCCCCTTTTGGACTGTTACTTAAATTCTCACTAACTCAAGGACATGTCCTACCATACGGTAGATTATCACCCACATATTAGTTAAGTATTAAGCATGGATCCCTTCACTAACACAAATGTGAATGATTTAAATTACTTTGAAATGCAATTAACAATTGTTTTGATTATCAAGTTATCTGACAATTCTTGATTCACTTTTAAATCATTCTTTGCAGGAACCCACGGTGACATCTTTAAATTCTTTGTTTTATCTAACCATGGATATCAAATCCAATGATATTGAATGACTATCATTAATGACAAAGAAAAGCAGGAAACCCCTTTTCGCCATTTGGGCATTTATACTTTATATTAATGATTAATCGATTATTAAAACAGTTGCAGATTCATTTTCAGTTGACAACGTCCCAATCAGGTTAAATATGTTCTTGCCTTAAATGTACCTGGTAGTAGTAAATAGCAGTTCGACTTGCTGCGTGTACTAGTAGTTATTTAACTGTGTAGTCTCCAGTTAAGCTACCTTTGCCTCTGCTTCCTGACATCCCGACCTGTATGACTGAGAACAATAAACTTTTGCTCTGTGCGGTTGTTTTAACTCCGCAGGGGAGACGGATCTTACGTGTCTCCTCGACGTCCATCCCTGGAGCTGCTGTAGCTGGTGCACAGTTTACTGAAGGAGACCAACTTCAGGTCGAGTTCAGTCTCCAACTGCCTGGCCTGCTTTCGCAGATCTGTAACAGAGTCACACAGAGACACAGAGACACAGAGACAGAGAGAGAACAATTAAGCGCTTAACAGCGGCTCATTTTAGTTTATTGCCACAGCCATAAGCAATGGTGATAAAAGCAACGCTTATTGACATGGACGTAGTAGCTAGCTAATTTACATCAACTGAGGGGAAGAAATACACAGGTCTAATGGTTGTGACAGCTGGTTCAACGGACTTTCAATATGTGTGGTTGATAAATTGGTCATTGGTAATATAGATTGAACTAACGTTAACAGTTTAAGGAATAACGTTAATTTACACGGAGATGTGTCAGCTAGCTTGTTTGGGAGCTCGTCGTTGTAGAGACACGTCTGCGTTTAAACCATGGCTGCGAGCCAAACGCGACGACAGCGGCACTGGCAGGCTAACTGTTGGAATTATGAATGACTAGCTGTCGCTTTATTTTCTGTTTTCTTAAATGGAGCCTCCCTTACCTTCCCAGTAGTTGCTGCCTCCTATTCCTGCCATCTTTGTTGTCCTGCGACGTCACCTATTTCCGGGGCCCGGGTGTGTCACGTGTCAGAACCAGAACGAGACGTTCCACTTACACAAAAAAATTAAAAAAGAGCCACTCGTTTTTATCGCCCTCAGCGAAGTCTCTCAGGCAACACATTACCCAGGATCCACCATGCTCCACATATACCAGCCGATAACAGCGCCACCTAGAGGTAATGTGGGCTTCCACACTAAGTTTCAACAATTTGTAAAATGTTGCGTTCACTTCGAAGAAGCATACTGACGGTTCGGAGAAAAAAATGGATACATCATGCAGATACACCATATATTGTAGAGCATATGTATATTGGCAAATTGTGTGATAGTTGATGTCACTTTTGTATTTTTGTACTGTTTTTGTACTGTTATACGGTACCACTACGATAATTGTTGAAGTAGTTGAAGTTACTTTTGCATCATATGGCAGTTTTTCAAAAGACGTTAGTTTGTGTCTTTTAATACACGTAGCACACACACACCATCAATATTTTATTGATGAATGTTGACAAATAACAGGATGTTAAAATGTTTCAAGCTGAAATAACCACGGTTGAACAGCTGATCAACTTTTGTTTTGCTTGTGCAATATAGATTATATGCATCACACATTCCCAGAAAATCCTCTTTCTTTAGCTCTAATAAAATACTAACAATATCAAGATCTCATATTGTCACTCTGATTGTGGTTCCCCCCATGTTGGAAAATTAACTTAACAATGCCTCTTTCACTCACACGTGCAGGTACATATTCACACATTAGATTGGGTTTCAGTGTCTTGCTCAAGTACACTTTGATACTAGAAAGGAGGAGCAACCGATTGAATCACCAACCTTGCCTGTAATTAAATGAGGACCTGATTGACCCAAATGAGTCACAGTGACCTCCTATCTCCGTAATTATTCAAAAATAGCACACGGTTAAAGGAAATCAAGAGAGGTTGGTAGGTGTTTTAAATGTTTTATGAGTATTTGTGCATTGTTAGAATGTCATGATCACACGTTTTATTGAATGTTTGGTGTAAATTCATGGTTAACATGAATTGCATTTATTTTTCCATTCTCATTTGTCAAACATTATTTACAGTTGATTCCAGTTCATATAAAATCTTCACACCAACACTGTGACCCTGACACACTCAACTTTAAAAATTCATACACAAGCATCCACAGACATAAGAAAAAGAATGTACAAAATGGTCTCCCGATGCAGGTATTAGGTTTTTAACTTTACTGATGACAGCTGCATTTGATAAAAAGAGAAGAAAATAATCTTCTCTCAAATTAGAAATCAAGGCAAATTATTTCAGGAACAAGAGTCTATTCCTTCAAAAAAAGTGTGAGGAGAAACATGCATGGCATTCCCAAGAGCTTATTTTAATGATCCAGTGCAGCAGTTTTAATTTAATTTAAGATATTTGCACATGATTTGTGATGTAAAGAAACCCGCGTTTGGTTTGTTTTGGTAGTTCTACTTACTCGAAGATGCTTAAGTTAAATCTGTGCATGGACATTATTACCAACACAGAGGTCTCTCTCTTACATGTCTGCACAAAAACCTGCTCCCTAGATTTTATACCCCTCAAATGTTGTGGAATGACAAATGAGCTTCTTTAATTTACAAGAGAAATTGCAAATTATTATTTCGCACCAAACTATGATGTTCTTTGAAGCCACTTTTCAGCATCCCTGAAGACTGCCTGAAGGGATATAATTAACAGTGCATGTAACATTGACCCAAGTGTAGTATTTTTAAAAGCCTCAACTCAAAAGGTCAATTTGCTAGCTTTTTTTTTTTTCAGCTTTCAACCACATCTCAGTAAAATGGATTATGATCCATAAATTTCTTTGCACAGGACCTTTAAATTGTGTAGCTGGATGGCTCCGACGTTGATTGCTAGACAGTGATCAGTAATTAGTTAGTGGGAGAATAAACACTAAAACATTGAAAAGAAAACTGAATTCATATTCCTTTTTATGAGACAGTGAGAATGCACATCCATAATAAAAACAGGGCACACTCAACTATCCATAGACAGTTTGAAATTAACCTACAATAACAAACAAAAAAGGGATAACAAATACATTCATTTTTATGATTACATATTTATAAACTAATTGCCTTGGCCCATGACATGGGACAATCAAAACAAATGATTTCCATTTAGTGCAAGTGACCTCAATGCATACATTAGAGCACCCTGCACTTACTGGGAAGGGTTTCATTCAAGCATTTCATTGGTAACAGATTCCCCTGAAGCTCTAAATCCCATCATGATAGTTTTGGCCACAACATTGACTCACTGGGAAAATACAAAAACTACTGAACCGAGCCCAGACGGCCTTGAGTCACCTGTGCAGAAACAGTGCAACACTGGACTCAGCAGTCCTTCAAATCATAACGTCTTACTTTCCCTGCCACCTGAGTATAGGAGGGATGAAATATTATATATTCCTAATGTTGCTGCTTTGCGTCACAAAATTCAGCCCGACCGGACTGTAAACTAGAAGCCAAGGCACAGTGTTGGATTCAGTCTCCCAAAGGCTCGGACACTTCAATGTAGCATCAAGTCCAATTTAAAGCGTTAATTTAGACTCATCAGCTGGAACCCCTCAGCCAGGCAGGAAAGGTGGTGATCTATAAGAGCACTCTAGCGTGGCTCAGAAACAAAAGAAATTTAGAACTCAAAAGCTGCTTTAAAGATGGATGGCTGGATGAATGGATGGCTGGATGAGGGCCACAGTGGACCAAATATTTATTTCTCTCCCTCTTTTAAATCGCCGTCTCTTTGTCTATTTCTCCTGATCCGGTCAGGTAGAGATGGAGCATGCCTTTCAGTCCAGATGCCAGCAGGATGCTCTTAAAGTAATAATTTAGTAGCACTAATAACCGAGTGACTGGGAGTGAGTCCTTGTTGTTATAACAGAACAAAGAGTCTTTATCACTCTTATATTTCCGTCATAAAAGAGAGACAAAGATGCCGTCTAGAGTTCAAACTGTTCCTTGTTGGATAAATTTAAGGGAGAGAACAAAATAAAATAGTGAGCCAACAGCCACATTTGTGCAATGGCCCTCAGATTTTGTTGTCATACAGTGTCTCCTCGTCGCTTTCACTCTCGTCCTGAAACTCATTGGCGAGCAGCGACTTCTTGGAGCCCATGGAGGTGAGCCGGATCTCATCGTCATATTCTTCTCGGTGCTGTCGCAAGCGGTGGAAGCCATCTTTTTGACGATTAGACTTGGCTGCACACACGCACCAGATGATGCACGCCGTCACTACCAACGCCGTCATGGAGGCGGCTGCAAGGGAGAAAAGAAACACACAACTCAGCATGTCTGCTGACACAGTTTATATCCAAGAGAACATTTAGATACTATGACACATCATAATAAGATTTGTTTTAATGATTAAGCACACTAAACATAAGACTGCACTCCATAAGTGTCCTTTGAGAAGACACTGATTGAGAAAGTCCTGAGTGAAAAGTCTTGGTTCAAACTGCTCATAAAAACACTGAAAAGGAGAGGAATTGAGTACAACAGTATTTCAATTTTTTGAAAATGATTTATTGAATGCGCATCATCTATGTCAAAGATCATAAGACTAACAGGAGATTTATTTAATATTTAGACTTTTCCCTCGCCAGAGTTGCTTCATAGAAGTCGATAACCATTAAAAGTTTTAAAAACATTAACTTAAAACAAACTGCAGATTAGAGTACCATTTTAGCACATCACAGGAGCTAGAGCACAACATGACATGTGCTTTATTTAATGTGGACAATAAAACATTTTATTAGACACGCTTACCCGCACTGGCCACCACAAACGCTCTGGGCAGGCCAAAGATGCTGTTGTCCATGTCAAACTCAATGACGATGGAGCTAGCCGCTTCATAGGAAGACACCACCACCTGTAACACAGCACACATCGTTCAGTGAGCCTCCGAGCCGTCACATTTCACCAACGTCGATATGGCGATTTACAGTAGAACAGAAACATAACAGGGGGAATTCTCTGTGAAACATCATAATTAAGTTTGTTTGTTTCCATTCTTAGTTTGTTTAGTGCGGTAGCCTAGGAATATGAACTGCTTTGCTAACTTATCTTCGGAACTAACTTTCCACGTCATTCAAAATGTAACATAAGCCAATATCAAGCTCTACCACATCACAAACAGGATCATCTCATTCATTCCGTCTGTTTCTCCAACTCGAGGTAAAAGCCATTCAGCTGTTTGCCAAAGCTCCGTACTGAAGTGTGGTTGTTAATTACCTAATTAGTCAGCCTCACTTACAGGTGTGACTGCTTAGTATAATCTGGTACAGGTTGTCTTAATGTCAAATAGGATTTGAGCGCTGGCTCAAATAAATCCAAAATTGCACAGCTATTTTCTGAGAGGTAAATTACTAGAATCTCAGAATTTACTTTTTGTAACTTGCTTGGCTTTTCTCCATAGCAAGTGTTAAGTGTCTCTCATTTACTCAGTGTCATTATTTAAGTGCAGTTCAACATGGGGGAAAACTAGACCCAAAGCTCAAGAAACAAGGATTCCAAACCATGTGGTTTCCGACGTGATTCAGTAATGTGGCCTGAACACACACAGCCAAGAGTGGTTGACAAAGAGTAAGTGCGCCTCTTTATCCTAATTTCTTTCCTTGTTTTTTATAAACATCATGGTTTGCTGGTAGTTTTTTGACGGTATGACACAGAATAGCCATCAACTGAAAATAATGTCCCTTTCATTTCCAGAGGAATGAAATGCGTCCCTATGGTCTACGGCGGAGTATTCGATGTCCTAAGAAATATGGGGAGACAATTAAAGAGAGGAAATGCATGTTGGCCCCAAGTTATGATTTGGACCTTTTGTGTGAGCAGAGTAACGCAGACCCCCAGAAACCCCTGGATGAACGGTATATAAGGAACGCTGCCGTTCTTCCAGATCTCAAACTGCCCCACGGCGATGGAGCCCTCACTACTGAAGAGAGGACCTCTGGCAGCTTGTCAACTAGCCAGCCAGGACTTCTGATGATTCACGGCTTCACAGTACCAGAGTACCAGCAGACCTATCATTCAGTGGTGGATCCCCTGCTCTTAAGGCCTTGCGGGAAGCTCGCAGCCTACAGTCTGGAGATGGGCAAAAAAATTAAGGAGCATCTGTTTGAAGAGCTGGCCTACCCCACGCTGCAAATTTCCGAGCAGCCGAATGGACAGGTGGAGCTGATGGAGCGATTTTGTGTGCTCCGCCCTACCCCTTTCATAGATATAGACTAATGGGGAACAATAACATTCTCCCACTGTCTATGATATGAGTGTAAACATTTGTTGGAGGGGATTATTTATGTTTCTTGAAACTTTATTGAGACTGTTTATTTACCTTGAAATGTAATTTGGCAGCTAAATTAATATTTCAAATGTTTATTGAAAGAAAAAAAGCTGAACAGTTTTAAAAAACACAAGTATGCAAGACCCACGAAGCCAAAATGAATGCTGCATTTTTAATTGGAGTTTGTATCTGCCTAAGTGTCCAAATGCTGAGTATTTCAAATGATTTGTTTGTACTGTATGTGTATGATCACCACCTGTTCAACAGGTCACATGTGGTTGCAACCGAGGCACAACTGCTTTCTTCTTTCTAAGACTTAAGCATAAAAATCATGCTGAAAACCAGACATTGTAAGCCTCTTCTTACACTAGCATTATCATCCACATTAAAGGCTTTGTATGTCACATCGCCAAAATTAAATAATAATTTAAACGTTTTTAAAGTCTCATTACATGTTTTGTTAAAACTATTGTATTTCAAGTGATCATAATGGAAAATAATCTCAAATTAGATGCTATAACTTTGATTTACTTGTCAAGTGTTATCCCATCATGATCATCTACCTAAAGGCTCTTAAATCCCTTAACGGCATAACACATGGTGTGCATAGAACTGTGTACCTCTTGACGTTGTTGTTGGTATCCATCAGCAACGGCTTCAATGTTGTGGTTGCCAGGAGCCAGCAGTGCATGAAAGTAGCCGCCCTCTGCAGTAAAGACTCTCACTCCCCCATTCAGTACAATGATTGCCCCAACAATAGGCTTTCCACTCTTGTCCCGCACCACGCCACGCACCCCTTTATGGACCTGGGTGGGGTAGAAATGGAGGGTAAATTACGCATTATGGGAAATCGAAAATCCTTAATTTCGAAACTATATATATATTATATGTCTTAAACACTTTTTTAGGCTAGAGCACTCACTATTTTAAGTTTCCATACTGCTGCATTAATTTTGAGAATATCATTTAAAATTGGTTACAAAAGGTATACAAGTCATACAGCTGTTAAAAATATTTAAGTGGCAATGAAAAACAAGTCCAAAAAACAACTCCACGTTGCGCTGATAAAATCTGGCATCATACCTCCACCAACATGCTGAGGAGAGCCTTCTTGTTCTCAGCCCAGAGTGTGGGCAGCTGCTCAGCAGGAGGAAAGAGACAGCAGCCACTATACACGGTGATCTCTGGACAGTGACCAAAGTCCATGCTGAAGTCCTGGCAGGACACAAATACACAAGGTGAAAAGTGAGTCACTTGTGGCTTCGCTTTCATGAAATACTATGTATTGGCAGCATGGACGCCAACTTAACTGCAATCACAGACTCTGTCGTGGACAGACTTACCTTCATGCTTCCCATGTGACTTTGTCTCTCTGCAGCCCTCATAACTCCATCTGGGATGTTGCCCACTGAGTCACAGAAGTTTAATTAGGTATTAATAACTATTCAATACCAACAACAACAGGGCTTATTCTTGGTACTTAAATTACATACTCTGCCCATTATGTGTACATCCAGTGTCCCCGAGGTGCATCTTAGGATGGTTGTTAGCATAAACACTTGCCAAGTACTTCAATGTGCCCTCATTTTCAACTGAAAAAAATAAAAAGAGTACATAAAACCTTAACGCCAAACTCAGTTCTGTTAAGTGATATGTATCAGCGTTAAGAAGGTGCATCGTTTGTCCTACTCTTTGCAAATTGATGCTACGTTAAATGCTTGTCAAGTCAATCTGTAAATTGTGAAGAAAACTACCAGGCTGGACAGGCTTGTCATAGGGGTAGGTAGCAACAAGGGAGCCTCCATCAAGGGCAACAGACAGAGAGTAGCTCTTGTCTAGAATCAAGTCCATCATGGCTCTGGTCTCTGGTTGGGCCTCAACCACACGCTGTGATGCATTGCCTAAAAAAAGAGGGAAACAGATGGTGGACAGGAAATGTTAGAGCTCTTTCACAATTGCAGTGTGAGTTAATTGATCAAATATATTGTTTCTTTTATCTTTGTATCTCAATTTAAATGCGTACACACACAAATCCATACAACTGACCAAAGAAATCTGTGTCCAGATCTTTGTTATGAGCATTGTTCAAGCCCTGGGTGGAGGTGCACTGCTTCTCAATAGCCTGTTCACGTCCATCTGGGTTAATAGAAGGCACGATGACAATCCGAGTCTCATTGATCAGCTGTGGAAGGGAAACAGAGAATGAACGAGTCTCATCCTGCATTTACAGGGACCGGTAACCCAATTCAGAATATGAAATGTGTATGTGTGTGAATATGAGTGTATGAACAAAGAATTGTGTGTATTCCAATGAGCAAAATGTCCTGCTTTTAAATGAGATGAATTCCAGGCTATCAATTCACTAAATTTCCTGAGACCCTCTAAAACTCACCCTAGTGATGACTGGGTTTTTGCCATAGTTGATACACAGGAGGGCAGCAAACTCCAGCAGCAGCTCTGTGCCCACAGGGGCATTGCCATGGATTCCAGCTACAAAGCGGATCTTGGGCTCAGAAGGTTCAGCTTCCCCTGGTCTGTTGGAGATTTCCAAAGCCCAAATGGTTCGAAACTCTACACTTTGGCCTAAACTGGACACACAAAAGAAAAAAAAACAGAATATACATCAGTATTATAAGAAATGTAACTAAAGTTAGCAGTTCTGTACAGTATTGACTTTTGGCATAATGAGGATGAGAGCTATTGAGGTATGATATCAAACAGTTATATATCATGAAGTGGACATGACGCTGGCTGGTTCCAATACCTGTGTAAAGCTGTAATTTTGGGAAAGTTAAGCGTGAGGCCTCTCACAAAGCCAGAGAGCTCTTTGTAGCGTCTGTAGCGGAAGCTGTTCTCCGTGGCCGTGCTGCTGACCAACTGCTCCAAACCCTGGCCTAGAGAGAGGTCCTTGATTAGGCTCTGGAATGCCTTCTCAGATGGGTTCTGTGTAGGTTGGGGGCCCTTGGGAGACTGGCCATTAGGGTCTGAGTGGAAACGTGTCAGTCTGAAATCCACCAACTCTACATGATCCTTTGAGACTGTGGCGTAGGTCCTGACAGGTGTATAACTGTAAAACAGACAAAGTTAAAAGCACTGGAAATATGGGGACATAACAGCACAGAAATATGTAGAAACTTCATGGTAAATCATCTGTTTGTTCTTCCTTCTGCAAAACCAAATCTTACCCATGGGCAGAGGCGGTGATATAGTGAGTCCCAGGGACAAGCAGCCTCCAGTAGTCCCCAGTGCGAGCTGTGGTGATATTGTGGTCTATCTCCTCCACGCTAATGGTGGCATTGGGAATTCCTGTGCCATCCTCAAAGTCAGAGACTGTGCCCTTTACTCCACTGTGAACCTACAGAGACACAGTACAGCATTAACATGAGTAGATGCAAAATTGAGCATATGGGGAGAAACTTCGGGGGAATGTTAGGAGTTTATTACCTGTTGTATGAACTGAAGCAAGGCCCGTCGGTTTTGTTCCCAATATTTGGGCAATTCTTTGCTTATGGGGTACTTTACACAGCTTAGCTCGATGGTCACCTCAAAACAGTTGGTGTTTATGTAGTTCCAGTCCTGCATGCCACCTGGAGAAAAAGTGCTCCTTTAAACTTCATCTAAAACTAAAAATGACAAATTCCATTTCAAAGAGGTGTGGGAAAATATTATACATATTAACAATTTTTACAGATTATATTATAAATCTCAAACATAAATAGTGATTTGGCCGACCTCCTGTGGGAAAATAATGAATGTGGCGAGCAACAACGCCGTTGTGGTAGATGTAGGCTTACCTGGAACATTGTACCAGTTGGCACCATTGGTGATGCCATCCTTAAAATATTCCCCACGGTACAGGTCTACACAAGGGTGTCCATTGTGCATCAAAGGATTCTCCTGCACGCGCAGATCAAATACAACAATGAGTACTGTTGTGGTCGTCGTTTCACAGATGTCACAAAAAGCCAGTGGCCTTTCTATGTTTAACTCCTAACTCCAACTATTTTGTTTTCGATTATAAAATGAAACCATATGCACACATTATCCCAGCCTGAAACAGCAAGAGTTACCTGTGAGTAGGCTCTAGAGACCTGCTGAAAGACTTTATCATCAGGCGAACGGCTGTACTGCGATAGCCCGTCTTTGTCATCGTCATAGGGGTAGTTGACGACCAAGGAGCCTAATATTCCACAACACAAAGATTAGGCAAACCAGTATAAAAGATACATACATTTACGGTTAAAATAAATATACTATCTATGCCTAACTTGTTTACCTGTCATGTAGCCTAATATCTAGACTTAAAGTGAGGATACAAAGCCAAGACTTAAAACCATAGCAGTAATCCTCTAGGTTTATTGAAGTAACTTTAAAATCCAATAAAGTGTGGAAAGAAAACAGGCATAACATGTAAATACATACATAATAATTACAATTATAAACATGATTAACAGACCAGAGAGATCACTATCAAATTGCAAACACTGACACTGAAAGACTGCAGTCTTTGGCACTAAAGCTCAAAAGGACAGCGTACCTCCATGAAGGTTGGCTGACAGGACGAAGGGGATGCTCTTCGCCCAGTTCATCACAGCTATAGTTTCTGGCTGTCTGGGCTCTTTGATGATAAAAAACTGGTCTGGGAAGTTGCGGTTCAGGTCGAATTTGTTGCTGTTGTTGCGCCCTTTGTAACCCCTCACATCACCTAAGGAAAAAGTTAGCAGCAAAGAGTCACCTACATGTATCCATATCTGTAACGACAGCATGTTCCTGCTGACGAGATGTACACAACCTCAGCTCAACTTCCCTATACTTCCTTTGACACATCGGCAGCAACTGTCAGCTAAAGTACATTGGGGAAATTTCAGAAAGCACCTCCTGTCTGCCATTCTTAAAACATTTTTTTTATACAGAAGCAAGATGGTGCTACTAAAGCCATTTAAACCAGCAGAGGAGGTGAAGCCTTCAATGTGTAAGGATATACCATTTTGCAAAGGGAAATGAAAAGAAAATCTTTAAAAAAAAAGATAACACAAAGAATGCTGAATGTACCTCTAATAAACCTATAAACACTTAATGAACGAAGGTCGTATTGAATATTTATTTGTGATCACTCAAAATATCCCCTGCATATGATTTTTTTTGCAAGCCCTACAGCTGATAAAAGGTTAGCGACATACACTGGAATGTTAGTCAAGTGTAAAATGACCTGTAATGTCACAACTTTGCTCATGTTTGCAAAGCATTCCATACTGTGCAGATAGTGTAACTGTATTGTTGCCTGTTAAATAACTTCTGAGTGTGTCCCTTACCTTCAGTGGCTACCTCATATCCGTCGGGGTTCATAGAAGGCATGATGTGAATGCGGGTATTGTTGACCAACTCAGTGACCTCCGGGTCAGTACCATAGTTACGACACAGGTACTCAATGAGGTTGAGCAATAACTCTCGGCCCACCACTTCATTACCGTGCATGTTGGCTATATACTTAAACTCTGGCTCACCTGACATGAAAACAAAAAAAAGGAGGTTAGAGTAAAGATGTGTATTAATAGATAGCATTAACATATTGTTCCATTTTAAAAAGGAAAAATCCTCCATGACACGTAAATAAAAAGAAGTATTCCAACTCCTTTAATTCACCCATCTTGGACATACCATGCTCATGGACAGTGGGGTTGTCTGAGATAACCATCACATAGAGCTCACGGTCTTCCACGGAGTGGCCAATGTTGTAAAGATGGACAATAGAGGGGAACTCGCTGCTGTACTTGCGCAAGAACAGATCCATGTCTGAGTAGCTGTGGTGACGAAACTCCTGAGGCTGGATGGGCTGATGTATAGGTGGAAGTATAGGGGGGCTGTTGTTGCTTGTTGCTTCAGGTGCCACCCGGTGCTGGGTGGAGTCAGAAGAGTTGGTGGTGGTGGAGAGGTTTAGATCATTGTTGGATGGCATGGCGTATGTAGTCACAGTGATGCCACCTGAGCCCTCATTGACCACAGGTGCCAAAGTAAAGTTCAGTTCTTGGGCTTTGCCCTCCTCGACCAGAACACTGTGGACTGTCATTGGTATGTACCTGTGTGCAAAAAAAAAAAGACATGCTTGAATGCTTCCACTCCACCTTAAAAATCACCAGGAAGTATCCAAATTATATGACAACACAAACAAGCATTAACAGTGTAGTGAACTTGTAAAACTCTCTACAAGGAAGTCATTCCCCAATAAACCTGTGACATACATTTTTCTTCAGAAAGATAATTACTCTGTAACTCTAAAGAGGAATGCAGCACTTGTGTTAAATCTGGCTCGGATATTGACACTGCGCTTCACCTTTTGATAGGGAGAGAGTCAGATTACACATTTTGATAGTCAGAGAGTCACATTTCGATGAACGCACTACTCCCTGTGCGGTCAACAGTCATTGCAGTGAAATTTCAAAGCTCACAATTATTAGCGATTACCCCCGTTTTTGAAAACCTGCTATGCGAAGGAATTTAATGGTATTGCTCACCCTGGGGCCACAGCTGTGATGTTGTATGTTCCTGGGAGTAGAAGGCGGTAGTAGTCCCCATTATGTCCTGTGGTCAGGTTGTGGCGAATGCTTGCCACCACAATGCTGACATTGGCAAGGGCGGTACCATTGATGGCCTTTTTCACAAAACCATGGACACCTATGTGGACCTGGAAGACAGTGATATTGTAAATACCAAGGGTATCTGGCTAAACTGGAGAAATGGTACGGTAAAGTATCAGGCAGACTTGGATTGTGGCATTGTCCTTTTAAATAAACATACAAAAGAAGGTAACATTAATATGAATGCTGATGTATCATCACTTCTTTTCTTATTTATAAGTTCTACCTTTTCCATGTAGGCCAATAGGGATTCCCTGTTCAGATCCCATTCCTTATGGAGCTCAGAAGCAGGAGGATATTTGCAGCAGCTCAACTCCATGGTGATTTCCAGACAGTTACCATGCAGGTAGTTGTAGTCCTGCATCCCACCTAGATAACAAGCCAGAAATGTAATAAACAAAGTAGGCTATAAATGGCATAACACATTCAATTCAATATTATATCATAGAAAATAATGTGTCTAAATCTTGAGGAATTGACAGGTATGTACAACATGCACGCATAAAGTAAAATCTTAAACAGGCCCTGCTTTGCTTAATTTGAACACGACTAGTACAAGGGCCAAATTATGAACAGGAAAAGGACACTGTGTAGAAAGCTTTGAGCCCATCTTAGTCTCTTCAATGTCACAGTTTACAGATAGTGTTTAATGTGGCAACAGGCCATGACATCTGTGTTTAGGCACACAGAAAGATGTAGAGGAGGGCACGCTGTCCCACTGGCCATCCCACTGGAGCGACAGCAGGCAGCCAGAGACTCCCTGGCTGGAGGGTTGCCATGACTACCTGCTGGGCAGCTGCAGGATCCCATGAATAACTGACCTTTTTGCACTTTGTAATAGGGCTCAAACACGAACAAATAGCTTTAGCAAAGCAACTAGCCTCCCACCAGCCTCACTAAGGAAGACATCAACCACACCAGAACACAATAGCTTTTAACTATCAATGATGCACAACAAAGACAAGCACAGTATTTGACAAAACACCTAAAATCCACAACCCCAGGACTTTACAATACTCTTAACACCACCGTTTTATATGGAGTGCCACGGGTACAGCTTTAGTCAGTGCTTCTTAAACCTATTTCATTAAATCCCTATTTATATTGTACTGCACTATTACTGAACAATCATTGCCAGACAATCGTACTTATGCACATTTTTAAACAATATTAACTTGGAGGTTTTGCAGTAAATAAAGTTACAATGCATCCCTTACAACTGTGGAGAAAAGCTGCAGGCTGTAATGTGGTATGCGGCTTGGCTCTGAGAGCAGGCCACATACACCACAAACACAAGTTCCTCCAAGTCGTCCCCGGTCAAACAGCAGCTGTTCAGCGCTCTGAAACTTGGTGAGGGTCACTGGCTGCCAATTTATTCACTGGAAACTGTAAAGGGAAACTTTAGAGGACTCTTAAAAGCTAATCTGACACATTTGAGACATGCATCTCAGTTTTCTGTTTTGCATTGGTCTGACAGAAAAGCTTTAAAATAAATATAGCAGGGGCATCGCCAGTGTATGCCACAGAGTAATCCTTCAATAGACAACAGTGACCATGCTCTCTGACCTCATTTTGGATGTAATAGTGTGTAGAGGTGTGTTGGGGTAAGTTTGACCCCCTGTGGTGGCCGCAGAGACGGCATATTGCTTTGTCAACCAAACAAAACTTAACCTTTGAAAAATGTCACCTGTTAATGATGAGAAAATATTGCTGGATCTACATCCAGCTGTAACAATGTGTGGAAATCGATACGTGGCTGTCCCATCATGACAAACAACACAAACCCTTTTTTCCGGTCACAAGACGTTAGCCGTCATCCTGTGTTGAATTACTTGAAGCACTCTGTTCATACAGATCAGATAATATTTACTTAAAGTAAACACCCCGTATGCTAACATAGTCGAACAAAACACACTGACCGACTACGGCACACTCAGACTCCTTAAATATCCGGTCTATGTACCGGATCCAGTGACACACCCTGCAAGTGGAAGGAAACCACCAGCCAGACAATGGAGCCAAAGTTAGAGCTGGTAGCTGAACTTGACGTGTAGGGTATAGGGTTGTTTAAAAAGCAGGATGACTTTAAGAGTTCAGTGATGCAATAAACTATTTTACATTACATTACATTACATGTCATTTAGCTGACGCTTTTATCCAAAGCGACTTACAATAAGTGCATTAAACCATGAGTCCAAACTCAGAACAACAAGAATCAAGCAAGTACAATTTCTTCAATAAAGTTAAACTACAAAGTACTATCCGTAAGTGCCATTTAAGTGCTACTAAAGTGCTATCAGTAAGGGACATTTAAGTGCTACTACGGCATTTAAGTGCTACCTATTCAAGGTATAGTCGAAAAAGATGTGTTACTAGTTTGCGCCGGAAGATGTAGAGACTTTCTGCTGTCCTGATGTCAATGGGAAGCTCGTTCCACCAATGAGGAGCCAGCACAGCAAACAGTCGTGACTTTGTTGAGTGTTTAGCTCGAAGTGAAGGAGCTACAAGCAGATTGGCAGAAGCCGAGCGAAGTGAACGGGCTGGGGTGTACGGTTTGACCATGTCCTGGATGTAGACCGGACCCGATCTGTTCGCAGCACGGTACGCAAGTACCAATGTTTTGAAGCGGATGCGGGCGGCCACCGGTAACCAGTGAAGGTCGCGGAGGAGCGGAGTAGTGTAGGTAAATTTCGGTCGGTTGAAGACCAGTCGAGCAGCTGCATTCTGGATGAGCTGTAGAGGTCGAATGGCATTAGCAGGTAGACCTGCCAGGAGGGAGTTGCAATAGTCTAGCCGTGAGATGACCAGAGCCTGGACCAGGACCTGTGCCGCCTTCTGAGTGAGAAGGGGTCGTATTCTCCTGATGTTGTACAGCATTTACCTACAGGAGCGTGTTGTTGCGGTAATGTTGGCAGTCAGGGAGAGTTGACTGTCGAGCGTCACTCCGAGGTTCCTGGCAGTCGGAGTCGGAACCAGCACTGAGTTGTTAAAGTTAATAGTCAGGTCGTGGGTGGGAGAGCATTTTCCTGGAAGGAGGAGAAGTTCAGTCTTGTCCGGGTTAATTTTCAGGTGGTGTGCGGACATCCACTGAGAGATGTCGGTCAGACAGGCAGAGATTCGTGCTGCTACCCGTGTTTCAGATTGGGGAAACGAGAGGATCAGTTGGGTGTCGTCAGCATAGCTGTGGTAGGTGAAGCCATGCGAGCGAATGACAGAGCCGAGAGAGTTGGTGTACAGAGAGAAGAGAAGAGGACCGAGGACTGAACCCTGAGGGACCCCAGTAGTCAGAGGACAGGGCTCAGACACAGATCCTCTCCAGGTTACCCGGTAAGAGCGGTCAGTGAGGTAGGATGAGAAGAGTGAGAGCGCGGTGCCTGAGATACCCAGGTCCTGGAGGGAGGACAAGAGGATCTGGTGGTTCACTGTGTCAAAGGCAGCGGAAAGGTCTAGAAGGATCGATTTTACATTACATTACATGTAATTTAGCTGATGCTTTTATCCAAAGCGACTTACAATAAGTGCATTAAACCATGAGTCCAAACTCAAACCAGAATCGAGAAAGTACAATTTCATCAATAAAGTTAAACTACGAAGTGCTATCAGTAAGAGACATTTAAGTGCTACTAAAGTGTTAAACTACAAAGTGCTATCAGTAAGAGACATTTAAGTGCTACTAAAGTGCTACTACGGCGCTACCTTCCCTATTCAAGGTATTTTAGTCAAACATTTAAAGTGATAATCCTGCAGGAAAAAAAAACATTTAAGAAAGTATTACTGTCTGTACATGACTGTCAGCAGTGTATAGTGACACAGCACAAAAGTAAAGCTATCAGAGGTCTGACCATATTCAGACACTCCCAGGGCCTCAGATTATCACAGCAATAGAGCTGTATTTCCATACAGTTAAATTATATTCTGGACCTTGTACTCATGCATGTCTAAAGGCAATGACGTGTGTCTCAAAGGTTGTCTCAATACAACCTACAGCGTTGAACAAATTAATGAAAATAATGTAATGCCGTTTCAAGACTGGCTAATAAATTACACAAGGTGGACATTGTGCAAGTTAAAAAGCAAAAGGAAAAGCTTAAAACCAGCTTTAAACATGTTCAACAACACCAGAGTGTCATAGTTATGGGCTGAGGGTTACATAAACCACAATACAGCTCAAGTAAAGAATGCTCTCTGAGGCCAGACTGTGTCAAGAGATTATGAATCAAGATAACGTGTTATGCTGATTCATTATTTCAAGCCCCGACAGACACACAAAACATCTCCTGTCCCTGACTCCTGGTCCTGGCTTTTTGCCTGGACCACTCATTATGTCACACAATGTCGTGGCCATTTCCAGTTCTAGCAGTGACATTGCGTCCAATGAGACATGTCAGAAAGATACAAGCACTGTCTATTCAAGTGTTTTACACTTCTTCTTTTCTTTTTGTACACTGTCCATCATCATCTTGATATTGTTGCTGCTTCTTTACGAACTGGTCCCTATTGCAACCTGAACCTGCCTGAATACAGGCCATTTAAGCTGAGAAAAAGCAACAACAAAAGAGGTAATCTTCAGCTCAAACTGCCATTCAGAAATCACAGTGCTTTTCATTTCTGATGACAATTAAAGCCAATATTTACACAGAAGTATTAGCCAACTTGTGCTGTTGTTTAAAAGTGTCTGCTCAAGTTTGGTAATGATTAACATCTCCAGTTGTTGGTGATAAACGGATAGTGTGACATGTAATGACATTTCATCTAGGTTGAAGTGATCTGCACCTGAACAAATACTATTTTTTTTAAGGAATCTTGAAATTGTGTGTCAGTTTATTTACCGACATTACAACATCTGGTCATTTAAATTAGAGCAGGTATTGAAGAAAATAATAACTAAGCTGGTAAATGCAAGCTAATCCATGGGGAACCATCAATTGGAAGACACACCATCCTTAACTAAAACGTATTACAACAAAGGACATCTCAACAGGAAAAGCCATGCGGTAACCTGAAGTTGCCACACAATCTGCATTTACTTAAGCTATTTGAAGACACCTACAAGAGGACAGGGATACACATGCTTTAATATGCCCAGACTGAGCTGTTATGGCAAACCTGTTACTACTCTAACACTTTCAGGAATTACTGGCTTTGGCATTAAAAAAAAAAATCTTGAGTTTACAGATTGTTATTGCGTTTTGACACCTGGTTAACCCAAAACCAGGCCTCACTATTCAGTGCAGCAAGGACTGATACAAATATGATTTTTGAGCTCATTAAATGTGGAAATAAAGCTACTGGCACAGCCTCTAAAAAGCAAGTTGTTCAAGTTGATCTCTGAATGTAACTTTGAACAACTCAAAAGAGACAATTTTTTTTACTTTTGATCTGCAGTGAGAGAAAACCTTGACATGACAATAGCTTAAGCTATGCTACACCATGTGTGATGATTGTTAACATTTGTTCCAGAGTCTCCTTCAGCGGGTTGCTTGAACATACCACTTGTGCAATCCCACATGGTGCATGCTGCAAACTGTACAACAACAAGGGACATCCTCTGCTCTCAGATGGTTAGATAGCAGCAACACCGGTTAAACTGCCATTGCTATTCTATTCATGAAGAGTTTTTAAATTGCCTGCTGTGCACACAAAAACATAACAATTGGAGCAAATGAGAGAACAATGACAGGAAAATATATCTTCTACCACAACAGCTCTTTGATCAAATAGAACATACAGCCCAGGAGTCTTACCTCTTTTAGCTCTACAACAAAAGGTGAGGATGTACATTGAAGTCCTTAGGACACTTACAGGATGTGACCTCAAAAGATGGACTTGTCAACTGTCTGCGACTGGATATCCTCAACAGAATTTCTAAGTTGTGATGGTCAACACAAAATCAACTGGCCACCGTTTTCTGATTTCTGATCACCACAGAGAGCTTGTGGTACCTCACAAGAGTACAATTATTTGCACTAAACTAGGCATTAAAAACAATGAACATTATTCTTACCAGTAATGTCATACCACTGAGCCCCATTGGTGATGCCATCTTTAAAAGTTTCTTCAGGTGCATCGGAACAGTGGGGCTCACCAGTCTTCATCCCAGGGTGGTTCTGGGAATACACCAGGGCCAAGTAGCGAAACAGGCTGTCATCCTCTGATTGACTGTAGTGGCCATTCCGCTGGTGGAAGGCAGAGTCATCAAAAGGGTAACTGGAAACCACAGTGCCACCATGCAGGTTCCCTGACAGCACGAATCTTGAGAGACAAAGGAAGACTTTAGAAGCAAGTCTGTCTTAA
Organism: Cyclopterus lumpus; assembly: GCF_009769545.1. Lineage (NCBI taxonomy): Eukaryota > Metazoa > Chordata > Actinopteri > Perciformes > Cyclopteridae > Cyclopterus > Cyclopterus lumpus. Next base: position 2,865,998 of record NC_046978.1, read on the forward strand.
AACAACTACATGCATGCACATGTGACTTCTCCTCATAACTTAAAAAAGTTACAAGGAAATAATTGTGGTGTGTGAAGATACTTGGAAGTAAATTCTCAGCATCTTCTTCTCTGGACCACTTTAAGTGAATGCTTAATTTATGTCCATGTAGGCTTATATTCTAGTCTTCCAAGTGAACCTCAGTCTTACACACCATGTTATTATGGCGTCCCAGGACGGCAGCTGTTTCTGACTTTATTTTGAGTCCCACATTTTGCACATTGAGATCTTGATTAAGAAGTGAACTACGGGGGAAATTATTGACAGAAATGTTTGCTGCTCCTAAATTTGGGGCTGCAGCACTTTTTATCTACTTATGGCTGTAGGCCTATGGGAGGAAGAGGTGAAACAATGAAAAAGAGAGACATGTAACTGGCTGAAATCAAACAGCGGAGAATTATGTATATGGTACTTTCTCCCCAACGTTCAGCTTCCAGGACGCCTCCTAATATTGTGGGAGGGGATTAATCTATTGAAAGGGTGAGAAATGTCCACCACAAATTTCCTGATAAGGGTGATGTCAGGAATTAGCTCTTTTTTTTACCGACCAGCATTGCCCAGAGATACTGGCTATCAAATAAGACAAGGAAACAAGAAAATCTATCACATTTAAGAAGCTGGAACCACTGCATCTTTGGCCATGTTGCTTGAAACGTGACTCAAAACCCTTATTCAATTAGGAAGTTATGGAGAGAGTTAATTTTCCGCCAATTGATGAATCTACAAATCGTTTTAGCTCAACTCCCAAGTGCACCTCAGTCTAAGACACCATGCCGTCATGGTGTCCCAGTTGAGTAGTTCTTAACTTTATAATGAGGCTAACCCTGCGGCCTTAATAAATGAGACAAAGAAAGTGTACTGAACTACTGAACTAAGTGGATGACGTCTACACTGCAGTGCGTTTCAGACAAGAGAGAGACTCACTTTTTTTCCTGGATCCATCTGATCACAGCCATTACCTCGGGGATAGTCTCTGGGTTAGCACTTGTCCCAGCATACTGGTCAGGAAAGCTTCTGTTGAGGTCCTTATTGTGGGCATTATTTCGACCCCCGTACTGGCCCCCGCAGTCGCCCTCTACGGACCTCTCAAAGCCGTCGGGGTTCATGCTGGGCATGATGTAAATATCCGTGGTGTCCACCAGCTCAGTAATACGCGATTCCTCTCCATATTTAGTCAGCAGGTACTCTACGACGTACACCAGCACCTGCCTGGACACGGTTTCGTCCCCGTGCATGTTCCCAACGTATTTAAATTTAGGTTTCCCCGGTGTGTCTCCGTTGGGGTCCTTGGTGATCCGCATCACCCAGAGCTGCCTGCCCTCAACAGACAGACCTATGCTCGACAGGTTAGCTATGTGAGGATACTTATGAGCTAAGGCCTGTAAACGTCCGGTCAGGTCAACATAATTGTAGTATTTGTCGTAAGTTTCTACCGTTTCCTCCGTCGAGAGGGTGACGCTTCGTGGCGGACGGCGGCTGGCGTCAACAAGGGAGACAACAAGCAAGAGAAGAAAGGCGAAAAGTGACGCCCGGAGTTTCGGCGTCGACTGTGGATGCTCCGAAATGTGCACCATGTTGACGTATCTTCTCATTTTACACCATTCGGACTTTCAAGTCAAAGAAAAACCACCAGGTCCGAAGTGTTTGGATCCCCAGCGACAGGCTGTCAGATTCAGTCTGGCCTGGCTATTTCCATCGACTTCCGCTCATCTCAGAGGGGCGGGGCTTAACGGTGACGTAGTATTTTAAGGTCGACTTTTTTCCCCCACCTTTTTGTCCCAATTTCACACATGTAACGTGTGTAAAGTAACATGCTGGCGGCTGGCTGTATATTTTCGTGAAATGTACTGATAATTAAATGTATTTATGTCCATTTGTATTAATGTGGGTGCCAGCGTTGCTGTAAATATGCATATGAATCAAAAGTCCTGACAACTTTAATGTTTTCTTTTTGTTTGTTTTTCAACAGCCACAGGCTATATATTTTCAGGTCATTTTCTGTTGCGTTATTCATTGCACTGATGGAGTTGATAAAAACTCGGGCTGTGCCTATAAAGATTTAGAGTACACCATGCTGAACCCTCAACACACTCAACGCGTATGTTAGCCATGTCCACCCACCAGTGCCGTAATGGAAACACATGAGGCCCACCTGCAGAATAACCCTGAGAGGGCCCCCCCCCCCCCCCATATGTAAGGGATAATGTATTGTCCGGCGGTCATTATCCAAAGATAAACGAACAGGACCCAAGCTTTTCTTTTGAGGGAAATTTATTCAATCAGAAAAAACAGCTCAAACAGAGAACAAATGTATTCCAACAGAAACAAAACATATGCTAGGGCCTATCAAACAGCTCAAACAGAACATATGTTACAACAACATAACAAATATGCCTACATATAGTCGATACACCGGTAGGCTACTTTCTACAGGTTTGCATTTGAATACACATGTGCGCGTCTTTTAGCAAATCTGTGTGCAAAGTCTTTAACCACGCTCTTTACATCTAAACTGACGTTTATTCTCTATGCTAAGGATGGCCAGACCTGACAGCCTCTCTTGTGACATGGAGCTTCTGAGATATGTTTTGATCAGTTTTAGCTTGGAAAATGACCTTTCTTACTTAACGGTTACTTTTATTATTGTGTACAGAGCCGTTGTCTTCTCAAAAGGGTTGCAGTGTTGTACAACGTGAAATGAAGTTAAACAACGATGTGGTTGTGGAGATAATTAAGGAAACGTGTCCGATAATGGGCGCAGGGGGTGTAGTGAGAGCATAGGTTTAATAAGGTTAATGTATTTTCAAGCACAACACATAGACAGAGCAGTACAGCTGTCAAAGTATAACGTTAGCTACGTGGTAATGTTAGCTATAGCAAACAGTACAATACCTGTCTCTTCTGGCAGATGAGTGCATCCTTCACCAGCTGGTCGAAAAAGACTTTTTTTGGGAAGTTTGGCATTTAATTCAGAAATGTTCTGTTTTGATTGCCGCTTTTGGGCACCACTTTTAAATGTGCGTTTCATTTTTCCTCAAGAGAAATGTCCTCGTAGTTCTCCCAGAATACACCGCGGCCCAACAATAACACCAGTCCGCGTAGCAGGAGGCCCTAGTGGTTGCCTGTTACGATTGCCTTTACAACTATTATTTAAAACTTATAAAGCCAGTTTAAAATACTTTTTTTTATTGTGTAGCTTTATATGAGAGAGACAACTTTGAGGGATATCTTAATGTTATTACGTAATGTAATATTATTTATTTAATACATTATTCAGAGTCGATGATGGCAGCCGATAAACCGGTTGCCATGTCTCAGACAGAATCTGCCCATGTCCGTAACAGCTACACCTGGGCCAGACATGGCAACAGTGAAATGTGCCAAAGGTGGCTCACATTTGGCCGCATCGAGCCGGAACACAGCCGAGTCAGCCGACACTTAGCCGCAATACAACTGAGTGCGCTGGCTAGTGTTGGATTTAAAAAAAAAATTGCCATGCGAGGCCCCCCCGCAGTGCGGGGGCTGCGGGGGTGATCTCTACGGGCCTGCCACACACTATAATTACACAAACTTGATGAATGTTTCTATATGCTTTAGTTTAGAGACTCTTTTTACCCAATATAGTTTAGCTATCAATGGAGCAGAGGATCTGGAACTATTTATCTTAAGGCATCTAGGTTTTGGCTCAAATAGAGGTTTATTGACTTAATGTTTTCAACTACTCTTTCCCTAAAGCTAACATTTGACTGAGTGGTTTTCTTGTCAATGCTGTTATGCTGTTAACTGTTATCAGTAACTTATGCAATGATTCTTATGATCGGCGCAACCACATTGCATCTAACTTGTTTGCATTTTGAAACTACTACTTTGAGTGGTTGATTTAATATTTTAAAGTATTTAATCCTCTATTACAATGATATCAGAGGATGATATTCTCAGACAAAAAAAACTCTTGCTCATGATTTCCAGTAATATATGTTGTAGCATTTGGTGATGTTTATGTGTGCATTATTTTCATATCACCATCTACATATTTTCTGTAAGACTTCCTATAATTATTATACCCAGGCAATTCAAGAGCTATCCTAATTTACACTGCTCAGCTTTGGCGCAAGCTTCATGTGGATTTGTGAGCCCCTTTTTGTGTAAAAGTACTTCAATATAAAACGTTCCAAAAACAGAGAATGAAAATAAATCACAACTGAGCATGATGGAGGTTAGCAGCAGACTCTTGTATTTCTGTTTATTTTGTGTTGCACTTTCTTTTTTTACTGATCAGTAGTAACATCATCTTTACCCACAAATATGAAGAGCAATGACATCTTGAGTGACATCTCCACCCTGCCGCCATGGGCCCTTTAACTTCCTCCCCTCTTCCCTCCTCAGTTACGCGTTAGTCAGGGGCTTCTCTTCAGTGACTATTTAATATTTTCTTAATTCTTTCCATCAATTCTCTTTATTTTCATTTGGCAACAAAACAAAACAAAAGTGTGGTAAACATCTTGATTGTGAAGCACCAGCAAAGTGTCAGCCTTAGTTCAGTAAGGTCTGACAGAGCTTGATAAAGCTTGGAATGACTGGGTTAAGGGGAGGAGGGGGAGGAGGAAGGAGAGGAGGGAGAGGAGGTAAAGAGTGAGAGGTTCAGAGAAGAGGCCGCAGGTCTCATTGCTGGATTCTACGCAGCGACTGCACCTGGAAGGACTGAGCATGGGAGCCCCACTCTCTGTAATGTTTGTACTCGCCGCCATGACGATCACACTCCATGATGTACTGGTAGCCACGGTAACCTGGAAATTGGTAGCACACCCAGCTGGAGGGGGAGGAGGAAATGAAACCAGTGATTAATGATTGAAAATATCCCCACTTCAAAATTATGTGAGAAGAAGTCCCATTGCAATACATCTCAAAAGGTCTATACTTAATACACTTGATACCTAACTATGCATTAAGTTAAGTTGCAATAAATGAAGAATTACATCATTTGCACTTGAGGGATGGGATCAGGTGGCGGTTAAGGTGTCTGCAGATTGTTTGTGTATTATTATAACATAGATTGTGCCATGTGAGTTTAAATGCAGCATGTTGGTTAATGGCAGCATTCGCATGTCAGAAGCCCGTGAAGATCGATCCATCTGAGTGCAGAGGGTGAGACTTACCAGCCACTCTGAACTTGCATAGATCCAATCTCATTGTTTCCCCAGCCCATCGCCTGCAGAGAGGGGTAATCGTCGTTTATTTCCCACTGGCGTCCCATGAAGTTCTCCTTCTCGAACAACACCATCTTGGACTCCTTGTGGTTCTGTGTGCACATGATGCAAGAAAGGTTTTTCACCATTTATGTTTAGGCTTGTTAGGATCTGTAGGCTTTTCACACAAGAAACCAAGTGGGTCAATTTGATGATTTAAATTGAACTCTTTTGAACTCTTTTAAAATCTTCTGGAGACACATGAGACATCAAATAGAGGAGAAACAGAAGCCTTTGGAGTGAGACAGAAACTCACAGCAGAGCAGATGGGGCGGAAGGACATCATCCTCTCAATGTGGTAGGCGTTGCTGCCGCTCCACGACTCCCAGTGTGGATACTCTCCTCTCTCCAACACAAACTGCTGTCCACAGAAGCTGGAGTGTTCATATCCTGCCCAGCTGTCCCCAGCAAGCAGACAGACACATGAACACAACATGCAGGACCGTTAGGACACTTTGGTAAAACAGACTGATTATCAGATATTGGATCTGCTGAATGTTTCAATTGTTGCTGAATATAAATGTTTTCACAGGTAGATATCTTTAACTGAAGGCCATTTCCTCCTGTGTGAAGCATTCTGCAGAGCACTTAGTTTGACTTACGCTCCACACTCCACCTTCAGGGAGCGGATGTTGTCCACGCCACACTCCATCATGTTCTGGCATGCTGAGGTAAACTCCAGACGCTTCCCTTGGAAGTTCTCCTGGTCATAAACTGTGATCTGGAGAGGACAAAAATGCATACATGTAGTATGCACAAGCCACACGCACACACTGATGTGTGTACAGACACACGCACACATCATTGACATCGTCAGGCCAGGCATGAATTTAAAAAGAATGTGAATCTGCTTTTGTTCTGCACCAATGGCAAGACATCACACTCACCTTCCATGGTCCCAGTGAGTTGGGATTATTCAAAGCCATGCTACTGTCTGTCTCAATGCTGATTCACCTTCAGTGAAGAGAGTAGGGAGAATTGTACAGGATTACCCAGTTCAAACACAACCTGTACTCTCCTTCACACAAACTACAATGTGTGTTTTTGAGCTAAGTTATTAGCAATAGCTTATTTAGAAGGTATATTCATATGTTCTGTGTATGCATGTTTCAAACAGTGGGAATAATCTTGACCTCTATGAAAGAACAATGGACTATTTTACATCATCTGCTTTTGGGTATGACACCTTTCTTGAAGCTGACTATATGCTCAAACTTGATGATGCAGCTGTTGTCGTAGGCACACTGCTGTTTGTTCTCCTGATGTATGGTCAGTATGTGTTTGCATGTGCATTTCTGACCTCAGTCTATACATTTATGTGGCTCAGCAGAAACATCAAAGACAAAAGACACAGAAAGATAAAGTGACAATGGTCTGCATAGGTCTGTAGGATGAATGGATTGAGATGGAGGGCTTACCTGACCGGCCCCAAAGAATAGCAGTGCGGTGCTCACAGGGGGCTCCACAAAAACGATGTCCTGACCCCAGAGTAAACTGACCTATTTATACATGCTGGTGCTGAAAAGCAGCTGGGCCTGTGGGTCGGGGCAGGAGTCAGCACATTGCTGTACCAGTCATTGTTCAGCACTGAGCTGCTGGGCTTTAGTTCGCTGCATTCGGACTGGATGGAGGGCACCGTGCCCAGTGCAGATAAGCACAAGTTCCAAATGGTTCATAATTAACAGGCCGGACCAAGTCCTGGCACGGCCTGGTCCAGTCTTGTCTTCTGGTGCAAAAGGAAAAACACATTTAGTCTTCAAGTGTAAAGCAAACTGATATTGTAGACCACAAACAGAACATTTTAACTTAATTGTATTTAAAATCTCTATCTTAAAAGACAGATTTGTCTGAAAAATAAGCTAGATTTGCATTTTAATAATGCACATACTCCGTTTCTTCTACACTGAGCTGTGCTCTGTCTCCGATCTGCACGCCATGTGCACGTCAACTGACCCCACGTCTCTGGTCCTTTCACCTTTTCACTCAGTCCTATACACACACATGCTCAGTCACGCACACACACAGTCATAGACAGAAACAGGCATGTAAAGGCCTGTTCACGCCATCAGAAATACATTCAGAGCATACAAATGAACTCACACATCCCACACGTGCATTTAGACTGAACTTCAAGTCAGTTTACATCTTTAAATGTTACTTTATTTAATTTAATGTTTTTTTTATTTGACGATAATAATAACTAATAATTAAAACATCCACTTAAGCCTAAATATGCTGGAAAAGTACACCTTCATTGCATTTTATACAACATTTAAATTCCTCACACAAGCTTCCCCACAGGTCAGTGTTTTCAAAGCAGTTCACCAAGTTATCTAACTCTAAACTCATGGTAGTTTTAACAAAAACTCCAATAATACATTAACATTGTTACATATTACATAGCTCCATACAATATACTATTGATACTCTGGGTCGTTGATGAATTAAATAATTGTGTGAGACAATTATTTGCCATTATTAGTCAATTAGTTTGAGGTTTGAACTGTGATTTAGCATTCTTTTCAAATGTAATGTAATGTTTTACTACCCTTGTATGATTTGTTTGATATCAATTTGTAATAAGCGGATCATTTTTCTAAGCTCAACAAACAGCATGATGAGAGCTTTGTGGTTGCATAGTCAAACATCTGTAGAAGGTTTTTTATTTATTTGAATATGCAAACTGATATTCGAGCCATATCCTGAAGATGATGAGAGATATGGTGTTAAAATGTTATGCCAGGTTACCTTGTATATGCTGTAAGTTTGCAATACCTTTATAAAGACTAATGTTGTTACTGTACATGTAGTTTGACTTGCAAAAGTGAAGTTAAAATGATCACACAAAAAGACAGAAACACACCTAAATCCCCATCTTTGTAAAAAGGCTTAAATCCCTCAGACCTGCAGGTCATGCAAAAGTGTAGGCAGGAAAGGGCTCAGGAACCAGAGTGTTCTTTCTCCCGTGTTGACTATGTAAATATCTAAAACAGCTCAGATGTCAAATGTTTTCATATTGTCTTATAATAAAGCTGACATTTTCTGTGTGTTCTATTTCTATGCTCTAATAATTCCCTTTATATGGTGAATATTTGCCCAAAGGCCTTTCCCCACTGTAACAGCTGCATCAAAGTCATTAAAACGACATTGGGTAGAAATCAAAATGTTGTAACAAGATCTGTCTTCTTGCAATTAGTTTTGCAAGCATTTAGTGCCATATGTGTGAGAGATCTTTGGGCAAGTAATCATACACTGTACAGTCACTTATTAGAATACATAGGAAGCTGTCAGACAAAATACAAATGTTTTGTTTAGCTTATAGTTAAAAAAAAATAAAAATTTATTATATCTGTGGTCTTTTGGTCACAAGGTTCTTTGTTTCTATTTCCACAAGGTACAAACAGGTAATATTCCTGTATGTATGTGTGCATATGACATGAAAGTGTATGTGGGGTTGTCTGAGATGTATGGAGACCGCCTGTCTGTACAGCACTATAATACGTAAAAGAGTGTCCAACACTCGCCTCTCAAAACAATAGAAAGATGGATGCTCCTGCAGTCAGCACATTACACACACAGGGCTCAAAGGCTTGGACCGGCTGCACCAAGGATCAAGAGAAAGAGAGACAAAAAAAGACAAAACAGATCACAGAAAAACTGGAGAAAATGACAGAAGGGGAGAATAAACAAAGAAAATATTGAAATAAATGAAAATATGAGAGCAGTGTGAGCAAAAGAAACTGACTCTGTGTGTGTGTGTGTGTGTGTGTGTGTGTGTGTGTAAAAGCAAACTTTCTGCTGATGGCAGTGACTGTTCCCAGTGCCCCACAATGGTGCAGGACAACAAAACAGGCAGCCGCATCAGCACGACTTGCCCGTAGATAAGCAACGTGACCTTTGACCCTGCATCGTGCTCCAAAGAGCACACAGCCAATGAGAAGTCAGAATCCGGCCTCTATAGACATGGCATGGATGTGAATGTACATATATATATATACCTACTAGCAAAGCCTGTGTCCATCACTTTCTCCAAAGGTCGGTCCGTTTCAACCTGCAATTGTAACTGTGAGTTTCTACTTCAGGTCTTCTAACTTTTAAAGAACTGTTAATATCATTGGATATTAAGGGGAATACTGTGATTTTCCTTGTCTGCTTACACTTTGGACTGAAAGAACCAAGCAAGTATTGGCTCTTCTCTTAAACCTTAACTTTTGACTGAGCAGATGGAATATTGACATAAAATACAATAGGGTATGATTTTACGTTTTAGTACTGCTCTCATGTTCAGCTGCTCATTCTGAGGTAGGATGTAAAAGAAACATGAGGGGCTTTGCCAAATCCTTTCTCCATACAAAATATATCATGGAAGGTTTGGAGAAATCAGTTCTTTGTGTCTTTGCTCTCATGGAAAGGAAAAAACTCAGGGAATGAGCTGGGAAATATACAGAGGAACACTTTGAGGGAAGAATCTGAGGAAATTAGGTTGCAAACAAACATGTTGTTGGATGTATTTGGTCAAGCAAAACATTAAAAAGAGTTCAGTTGTTTACTCACTTGTACTGGAAACAGTAAAAGAAAGAACAGCATGTTTTACAAATGCTTGTACATTATAGTGTTTATTTCTATTTTCGTTTTAAAATGTAAAGCCTTGAGGTTTCTGTTTCAGTACATTATAAAAGAAGAGAAAGAGTATGATGGATTGTTTCCACAGTATGTTTTAACTTTGAAGAGCAACGTACACCCCTTGTAAATGTTGTTTTTGTTGACTTCCAGCAGTTTAACTTCTTTCCTTGCTACAGTGTTGAAGTAGTGTACTCCAGGGTCCGTCAGTGCACCATGACATCATTGTTGGGTGTGGTTACAGGGGCTCCCTCAACCACACCCATCAGGGCTTCTGATTATGGTCAGGGGGAAACCGGTGGATTAGTTAACCCTTTAACGTCCTCAGCCTAATTTGACAGTAAAACCATCACAAAATAAAGGTACATCTAGAAATCTCTTTTTTCATACGTCTCTTTATGTGAACATCGACAGAAGAGATACTGTATGAACAAGAAAATGTTCCCTTTAAGCCAAAAGGCAAACAATGAATGAACGTTAAGGATCCTGCTCACACACCACTCTTTGTGTACTTGTACTTGTACTTTCCAGTAGTAAATAAACAGTAATTCCCCTCTGCAAAGCCCCTCAGCGATATGTACAAATGTCTGACTGACTTTGTGCTTCTGTCTCTAGATCTGATCATGTCTCACTCAGGTGCTCAAGGTAGCATTGGCAGCCACTCTGCCATTGGGCTGCGCAATAACAAGGTACTTTAACGGCTTTATTTAATGGACTAATCATAAAAAGAAAATTATGCATTGAAAATATGTTTTACTTCAGAGATAAATGCAAACAGCTTGTTTTACCTTTCAGATATACCTCTATGAATATGAGAACTTCCAAGGCCGTAGGATGGACCTGGTGGGAGAGTGCAAAAACCTGTGCGAGAAGGGTTTCGAAAGAATCGGCTCCATCAGAGTGGAGTGTGGACCGTAAGTCAGCACACCTGCCATCAAATGATGTATTACAACACTGAATTAAATATGGATCTGTCTTTCCATCTATCTCTTCAGCTGGGTGGGTTATGAGCAGCAGAACATGACTGGTGAGATGTTCATGCTAGAGAAGGGAGAGTATCCCCGCTGGGACACCTGGTCCAACAGTTACAGGTGTGATCGCTTCATGTCCGTCAGGCCCGTCAAAATGGTGAGTTGCCTGGCTCTATTTTCACCACTCATCCATCTTCTATTGGCAAAAAGGAAAGTGCTTTTTATGAATGCTCTTATATGCGTATTTATCGGCTCATTCCACTGCCAGTATTTTTGGATTAAAGCTTTTATTAGCTAACATTTCTCTTGCCACTATATTTCTATTTGACGATGTTCTGACTAAAAAAAATACGGACAACTACAACAAGTATTCAATGTTTTCCCCGGAGGTTTGGTCCTGGCTTTTGAAACAACATTATTATTCAATCCAGCAGAAAAAGCAGTTACTAATTTAAAAGTGATTTGTTTCTCTTACAGGATCCCCAGGATCACAAGATTTGCCTGTTTGAATGTCCAAACTTCGAGGGTCGTAAGATGGAGGTGTGCGATGAGGATATCCCAAGCCTGTGGTCTTATGGCTTCCAGGACCGCGTTGCCAGCATTCAGGTCACCGGTGGAACGTAAGTCATTTCTGTTCATCTGAACTAAAGGAAAACTAAAAGGACAAGCAGCTAGATAAGCTACATGGCCAATAAAAGTAGAGCTTTGTGGTTCACTTTTGTATCTCACTACTTCCCCTTACAGCTGGGTGGGCTACCAGTACCCTGGCTACCGCGGCTACCAGTATGTGTATGAAATGGGCCCTTACAAGCACTGGAACGAGTGGGGAGCCCACCACCCCCAGATCCAGTCCATCCGCAGGGTGAGAGACATGCAGACACACCGCAGGGGATGCTTCGAGATGACCGCATAGAGAGGAGTCCAGCAGACTGTGGGCTAAAAGGAGGGAATAGCAAAGGGGTCAGGCTTGCCATGCTGCCAACCATCCCTTGGAAATTCTTCAACCGCCACCTAGCCACATAAGCTAATGGCTTTCGAATATTGTTATGCTTTTACTGGTAGGATTTGGGATTATGTGGCATCGTGAATGATTCTAATAAGACACTCTGATTGTCACAGACTTCCAGAGTAACTGTAACACCGGTAAAAAACTGAAGCAATGCTCTCTGTCTACAGACCTCGTAGAAAGATTATGAAAGGGGGGATTATAGAGGATTAGTTGATAGTTTGTGTTTATTGGTTTGTTTCAATGCTATTATAACCCTTTTATTTTATTTTTATTTACTCGCCTACGTGTTTCTAGCTATCATGATGCCTCTCCCACTCCTGGGATCCACAGATTTTAGAGAGTAAAGGGATAAACAATCATATCCTTCCTCACAAAGTACTACCATGGACAGCTCTCAGCTCTGCACTGCAGTAAGCTTGCCAAGCACAGGGAGGCACTATCTGCTCATCTCAAAGCAACAGGCTCACTTCACTGAAAGGATGAGGGCACTGGCCAGCCTGTGAATAACAAGAGAAAAGTGGCTGTGCAGGGTTGTGTTTTGCAGATGTGATTATCTTTTGTCTGGCCTGTTTCATCTCATTGATCGGGCTGTCAGGAAGATTTGCATTTTACACTTTCTCAGGGATGCCGGCATCTGGAAAGCAACTTTCCAATGAAGAAAAATGAAATAAAAATATTATAAAGCTGCTTTTGTGTATTGTATTTTCCTTGAGGGTCATAATGGTCATATACCCATATGCTATATAAAGTGTCACTATTCAATATGTTTTATTAACAATGGATACACGGAATATGTGTAATATGAAGAAGAATTATCAGCCAACTCTGCAATATTTTGGTCTTCTGGCCCACAACTTTGCTGTTTTGAGTTCAGTCTCACCGCTCTCATCAACATGGTTTCCAGTGGCTGCAGGCAGCTGTTTTCATCAATAAATCTCCAATAGATCCACTGCACATTACCTCACTCGCATCCACTGACAGACAAACACATAGACTTGCTGGAGCATTCAAGCACCAGATATTTCCTTCATGAGTTGGTACCAACAGTACTAAAAGCAGAGCAGACTTACATTCATCAGGAAAATAGAAACATGACTCCAAATTAGTGCTGATGTTGTTCAGTGTCCACTGTGTGTGAACGACATTTTAAGCTTTAAAAGCCAAACCGCAAGAAGATATTTCACTTCACCTTTAGATTCTGGGAGAATAAAATGCACAGCGTGAACCACAAACAACAACACGTCATTACAAGATGTTATTTATGATCCCTCTGAACATCTTCCTCGCCGAATGTGGGAGCTCATATTGAGTAAAGCCCGGCCATGCACGCACTGGTGTATCAGCAGATGACGAGGCCACGCACCACTGGTCGGTTTAAAACCACAGGATTTGGATTAAATAGCTTGTGAGAGAACCGATGAGCCTTGGGTGCGGGAGGGGAGGGAGCTAAGGGGCTGATTTGTATCTTTTACCGGATCGAGAAGGGGAGGAGGCACGGAGAGTGAGTTATTCTTGAAGCAGCACGGAGCCTGTGTGCTGTGCGGTGTATTAGCCAGCGACGCAAGTAAATCGGCTCCTGCGGCGACGACGCCGAGAGCTCCAGAAAAGGCTCGACCAGCTCCAGCCAGGTGGCGAGTCTAAACAGCCCTCTTCTGCTGGACATGAAAGTGCAGCAGGGCTGCAACTCATCAGCCATGGGGATCCCGGTTACAACTGAAGAAGAATTGCGCAGAAATACCGTAATAACGCCCGACGATGTGCTCGGGTTGCAGAAGATCACCAAGAGTAAGTAACCTTCTACTGTAATGTACACGGTGGGGAGAGTAGTTAAAGCCGTAGCCTACAGTTAGAGGAGATTAGAGCAAACCACCTGCTGTTGCTTCCTTGTTCATTGTCTTTCTAATAATGTACCGTTCGTTTACGGTTTGTATTGACTGTCTGGAGGAACCAGACACCGATACCATGGACAGCGACAGACTGATCGCTTTCAACCAGTGTATATCACATTCAATAAGCAGTTACAGGTGGAATGCCTTTATTTACTATTATGGGACAAGCAGGTGAAGTTTCCTTGTTACTAATAATACTAACAGGTGTGATTGGAAGTGTTTTCCTCTCTCGGTGTCTGAGTGTGTGGTATAGGTAGGCATTGAAAGAGAGAGGAGGTTATTGAACACTTCCTTGGTGTGCTTCTCAAATCCTGCTGGAAAATAAATCAGCTCGTACTTCATCCTCACCTCAGACACCTGTGGCTCAGAGGTAACAGGTGGCCAGAGATGTGATCCACTGATTATAGCTTGTCACAGACTGTAGTCAAGTTGAAGAAATACAAGAGAAGAATCAGCCTTGTTATGGAAATTGTTTCCAGATTATGTCATGGAGACAGGGCAGGGTGGCCACGATGCCCGGTTTCAAGTGAAGTCAGAGGAGTTTAACAAACTTTGAAATTATATTTTACCAGTATAATATTCTTATGTGTTATTTGTCTTATTTTCAGTGATAACATATTTGCTCTCAAGACCTTGGTTCTTTGATTGACGGTATGGTCGGGACTTAAATGGAAATGTAAAACAAGCATGCAGGTTTAGTTTGCAGAGGTGGCAAGAATATATTTTTTCAAAGAAAGAAATTTGATGAGTTGAGTCTACTTCTAACTTCTAGCATAAAAGTTTGTTCTTGACCTAAATGTTAGTTTGTCCAATAAATAAAAATAACATTTTTGATTCTGGGTGTAATTTGTAGCCTTTTTCTGGAGCTTTCAACATTATTCCATAAACTTCATCAGGGAATGTGAGCAAACATATTATAAACTGTGAATGGGGGTTGGTATCGTGGACTTTGCCTTTTTTGGGGTTTAATGATTTTCCTTTTTTCGTTTTAATCTAATGATATTCGGAGTGTTTCCTACCTAAACTACTAGTAACATCTTTGAAACCTGCTTTCACTCACAAATTGATACATTTTTCTCGATGAACTGACAAATAATACTAATGATGTATTATTGTTTTCTAAAAGGTATATTTGCATTCACTTTCATTAATTCATATTTATAGCGGTGATCAATGGTGAAGTCTCGAGTCAAGACTGAACCCCTCAAATCTAAACACCAACTCTTTGCTCTCAGACCATCAATACAGTTTTCATTTGGTTTCCCCTCTGCAGAAATGCAATACAAGGGCTCCGTCAGGGTAATTATATCAGTCATGATGGTGCAGTAATCTCCGCTCTCCACTGGCATCTATGTATTCTGGATTATGTCAGGAGGGCTGGAATGTAGCAACAACAAACCCGATACACTTCAGGTAACTAATGACCCTACAGCTGCAGCATAAGTGAGTTTGTTTACATTGCGGATGTCAGATTAGACATGCAGTTGTTTTGTTCCTTGGGTGCAAATTTAAAAAGAAAGATATCACATGTTGAATATTTTCTCAAAGTAGATACTTGATGGTCAAGGATGGCTTTTATAACCCGTCAAAAATTACATCTCTCTTAATTTGAACCAAAACTGGATGATGTTTGTGTTTATACAAATTACTTTGAATCTGCTTCCATGTTTCCTGACGAGGGCACAAAAATGTCTCTCCAAAGGCCCAATCTTTTTAAACGACGGACGTTACCACAAAGAAAAGCATATTGTGCTGCACAATTCAGGCTATTATTTTCTGGTGCAAGAGAACAAAATCCGTGGCATGAAAAGAGGGAAGCATAAAATGCGTCACCCTGCAGTGTAAATTACTTTTACAGTTGTGCTTTTGGGAGGTAAATGCCACCATTTTGGGGCAACCCAGCTCCAGTCTGTCATGCTGGTTCAGTGCTGATAAGCGAGGCAGAGCGCCTCATTGTCACACAGGCAGAGAAGAGAAGAAATACAATCCAGGCAGTAGAGAAGCACCACTGTGATGTGAAAAATGACACATTATCAGTTTACACCATGGATGATTTATGATATATAATAGAATTATCCTTTATTATAATCAACATACATTTTTTAAGACATTTCTGCTATTAAACCTATTATTGTTTTAGCGTGTTCAGTGCATTTCTAAAATTGTTATTTAGATCTCTATTTTACCCACTTACCTCTAATCCACCAAGTCTAATTGTGTTTCCGTGTAAGTGCTAAGAGCAGGATTTCCTGTTGATAAAATATGAAAATATGTCTCTTATTGAAAATGCTCTTTAGTCTTTTAAGTTGACTACACACGTTTTTAAATGTGAACCATGAATTTAAGAAACGCACTCTTCAGTTGGATTATAGCAACCTCCGAGCTCCAGATTCATGCATTAAAACAATACACAGGGGTCACACCGTTGGTGAGGCCGTGTTGCTAAGGCCGTGTTGCTATGGTACCGGTGACACAATGAAATAAGATCTGGGAAGTCCAGTTTGAATAACAGATTAACGCGTTTTAAAGTTGTATCAAGAATGGTTTATAATAGGCTACTGAGACAGGATTGTACAACCTCACATTACCATGCTGCCAAAGCTGCACATTAACTTGTCCCAATTGTCGGTAGCAAAAGAAGAACCCAAACGTGGAAAACCTCAAAAATAATGGCTAGAGACCATATACTTTCTGAGAAAGACACGGGGACAAGGAAAACACAGACTAAATATAGAAGGACAGGAAGGTTTACAGAACAGAGGGAAACTAATCACAGCGGGGCAGACAATCAAAAAACACAAAGGCATATACATTCAATATTGACACATGAGGAGGGAACTTATCAAAATAAGACAGGAAACACTAGAAGAAAAGGCCTGGATCTGTACATGTTGTCCCCCATCAACGACATTGGAAGTGCATTAGAGTGGTGGCAAAAACTAATTCAATGTCCATCTGACACACTTGAAAAAGCGTGACCCTGTCTGTTAATGTCTTGGAGTAGAGAAGACGATATGGCGAAGCTGTCATGACAAACGTGTTCATACCTGTTCTGACTGGACACACAGAGGCATGCTGTTTAATTGAGGATAGTGGGGAACACTTTTCATGTCAAAGGCATTCACGGTGTTGCACTCGTACACATGGAAAGTCCTTAGGAGAGAAGTTTGAATCCTACCACTTCCTGCGTGAAGTAGACAGGCTTGTTTGTTTCATTACAGTTTCTTAGGGGACTTATAAGCTCTACCTCACTTGATGCTGACTCAAAGAATCAACATTGATGTGTACTTTTTCCCCATCCAAATGATTTAGTCAGCACAGCCTGGTTCCTTATACACTAATAGGCGATCAATTATTTGGCGTTAATAAGTCTGCAACACAGAGCAGTGCTTTATCTACGTCGGGTGGGATGTCCACTCTGTGATGTCTGCCAAAACAATGGATACAGCTTTAATTAAAATTGATTGGTGCAGCCGGCTCTTAATCTCCCATGCACAGCTGTCACAAGGTTACTCTTTCATGGTGAGAGATGGCTTGTTGCATCCACATCAGTAATCAACACAATCTCATGAACTGCCTTTTATTTGTGCTTCCTCTTTCTCTTTGATCAGGCAGTTGTTCACGCACTCAGGATCAAATTAACTCAACATCCGACCATTTATTAAGTTCAAGGTGCATTATGTAAGATTGTCTTTTTCTAGGGTTATTGATTAATACCAATAACTCAGTGATTACTGGCTGGTGCTGATATTTCTGGCGGAAGCTCTGTGTTAAAGTCCCACACTGCTAGCTTTTGGATTTCAATTGACCAAACGGAAAAATATGTCGTCGACACCATCCATATCTATAAAGCTCCCTTTACACCTTCAGGTTTAGGTAATAAATCTCATTAGCTCAGACCGACATGCAAAGAAGACCCTCTTTGTACCAATAAGAGGTAAATAACCCTAAATACGTCATCACAGAGAGCGCCAGCATACATTTCTCTACAATCCAATGTTCCCATGATCAATGACGATAGGCCTCAAGTAGATTTTTAATGGATTGCACATTATAACTGCAGTGTGTTAGTCAACAAGATTTATGTAAGTACATAATTATGATCCAAGCTTAACATCGTCACAAAGAAATAATTTGCATTAGTACCAACCTTTCTTTTCTTGAGGCCCCACAAAATAAAGCCATGGCTTCTTGTGACCCATCTTCACTGGTTTCATACAAGTTCGAGATCTTCAAAAAGTGGTCTTGTGATCAATCTCGAGGCCAAGACCTATCTCAAGTACTACACTACTGACTATCTATAGATGTCTTAATCTACGCATAAATATACCCTGTACATTTTAACCAGGAACCTTTGTTCTCATGAATGAAATGTACAGATTTCATTAAAGTAGACATCAATTAAAATATGTATCAAAGCTAGATTCACATTCTTCTTGGGGTCTTGGAGAAATTAGAGCAGCTGGAAAGCTGTCGTTGCTTCCCTTAACCTGCTGTACAAAAGGTGTGCGAGTGGGCACTCCCTTTGACAGACAGTTATAGCATACATTCACATATGTTAGCAGGGTGACTTTTGTATTTGATAACTATAGAAAAAAGCATTTCATTCACAAATATTACAATAATCTACTGTCTTTTACAGAATATACATCATTAAATGAATGATCTGTATTTATTTGCTTCTCAATAACTAAAATGTTGAACTCTGTTTGGTTATACACCATCAATGCATTTCTTGTTGTTCAGTGCTCTAATTTGCTTCAATGAAACCCTTTTATGCGCTTCTTTCACAGAACATCCTGAGTATGAACTTTTACTGGTCACAAGGCTTTTTCTCTTTTTAGACAAGGAAGACAAATAATGAGTGTCTTTCCAAGTTCCTCTCACAGCCTGGCCCCTAAATATAAGTGGTCAGTGTGTGTGTGTGTGTGTGTGTGTGCTTGACGAAGGTTAGATCATACACTGTAATTAAGTGGTGTCATGTGGATCACCTGAAGAAAGGATATTTCTTGGGCTACATTCACACTCATACGTTTTCTGTTTTGAAACGAAAACGATCATATTTCTGTTCTTAATACCAACACGGGAATGCACGGTGTTGTAGTGTGTCACCTCACAGCAAGAGGGGCCGGGGTTCGATCCCTGATCCTGGGCGTTCCTTCTGTGTGGGGTTTGCATGTTCTACCCGTGGCAGCGTGGGTTCCCTCCAGGTTCTCCGGCTTCCTCCCACAGTCCAAAGACATGCAGCTCAAGTTAATTAGAGGCTCTAAATTGCCCGTAGCTTTTAATGTGAGCATGAATGGTTGTTTGTCTATGTGTCCTGAGATAAACTACCGACCTGTCCAAGGTGAACCCTGCCTCCGCCCAATGTCAGCTGGGATTGGCTCCAGTGACCCCGCGACCCTGGATAGGATAAGCGGTTCAGATAATGGAATGGAGTACTAACATGACTATTCACGTACACTGGGCATGCGGTTGTACAACGCTGCACATTTTGCTTTATCTCTCACACAGACACACACACACACACACGCACACACACACACACACACACACACACACATCGTACACTTAAAAATCAAAGTTTACTAGATTATGGTTCAATACATTTGGTCAACTGTAGCGTTTTTTTCAAACTCACAAATTAACATTTTATGCCTTGTTTGTTTAATAATCAGTGAGCTCTAGAAGTGCCA
Source organism: Cyclopterus lumpus (assembly GCF_009769545.1). Classification (NCBI taxonomy): domain Eukaryota; kingdom Metazoa; phylum Chordata; class Actinopteri; order Perciformes; family Cyclopteridae; genus Cyclopterus; species Cyclopterus lumpus. The sequence goes on from NC_046978.1 coordinate 2,885,468, forward strand.
TGAGGCCAATTGTGTTACTTACAGACGCAGCAAGGCTCACTGTTTCGCCCTGTTTGCAGGCTTTATGCTAAGCTAAGCTAACCGTTTCACTGTTCAGACATTAGAGCTGTCTAGATATACTCATCTAACTCTCGGTAAGAAAATGAGTATGCATATACCAAAATGTCAAACATTTTCTTTTTTGTCTCAATAGTTCAGGGAGATTAGATCCTAATATTGGTCCTCAAAAAAACCTCTCACATAAGTTTTATTTTTCACACTGTGATACAGTCCGGGGAAAGATAAGAGGAAAGAATCTTATCTGCATTTAGCTGCTCTGAACGCAACCTCTCCACGAACCTCAGCGTTTGCCAGTTTGCCGATAGGTGCTATTAAAGTAGAGACACGTAACAGCCTGCCATGCACAGGTGCACCCGACACCATGATGAGAACATCAAGGTGTAACGCTAATGTCACTTGCTGCCTTTGGCTATAGATTATTTCAACGTGAAGACAAGTAAACATGCCTTCATTGTTTTTGCTCATGTTCTGGAATAAATTCAACACACATACTTTGCATTGATCGGAGACCACAGGGTCAAATGGAAAGAATAAGGCATGCAAAGTCAATCCCTCTGCTGAGAGTCTGTAACTCCGGGCTAATCTTGGGGATTAAGGAGCTATAAATGGCAGCTCATTTGCTCTCTATGAGTGCCACTTCGGTGTCAGGCAGGCTCTTTGTATCTGAACACAGGAACACAGCTTGACTCAAGGCTTGGTGCTAATGTTACTCTCTTTAGAGGGGCTGCAGCCAGAGGGATGTCTTGACTATGTATGTCAGTAGAATGAAAATGATTATGTTTCTGCTGTCTGTCTTTTGGTCTATGACTATTGCCTGTCAGCATAGATGAGATTGGCTGTTAGAAACAACACTGCAAGGCTAAAAACATGAATTTATTTACACAGAAATCACAATAAGATTAATGTAGAAAGTCCTGTAGGTAATTATGGCAGATCACCTGTGCTGAGAGTTAATGATGTGTTTCCCCAGGGGGACAAGAAAGCGTATTGTAATCTATCATGTTGTAGTGTCATTGAAGTCACTGTTGACACACACCGATCTGCACATACTGATTCCCTGCTTCAAGCTTGTGAAATCCGGCAAAAGGAGGCCTTCAGTCGATATGAGGAAGCTTCAGGTATATACCTACCTTCATTGGACGTGACACATTTCATTTGCATACCACTGATGCCTTATCTAAGATACTCTCCTTTGATTTGCTGCTGCACCTTGTTGTTGCGGAGCAGCCAGGTGGATGAGGGGAAGGAAAAAGACGGACTAATAGAGCTGGCACACTATCAGAAGGAGCGTTGCTAGGTGACAGTGTTGAAGGAAGTGAAGTGGAGCACTTCATGTGTGTGTGCGTGTGTGCGTGTGTGTGTGTGTGTGTGTGTGTACGTGCGTGTGCTTGCGACGGTGTGTGTCGGTAAAAAAAACAGAAGGAGAGAAGGAAGAAACAACTGAAATATGAACGTGTATATCATGGTTTACAAGAAATGGGGATTGATGCAATAGGGAAATAGCAGATTTTTCTTTGCACAAAAGGTTACGTTTTTTTGTAATTGTAATAGTTTGATTGAACTTTGCGTATGTCGTTGTATTTGTATAGTTGCACAGTTACAGCAAGGAAAAAATCCTTGCAACACTACCCTGAAAGAATAATGACTGCAGTATGGTTTCATTTTTTATAACACCACTAATAGTTGTATTGGAGCCAAAGTAAATCCTTAAATGAATTGTTCAACATTTTGGGGCATGCATTTGTTCACTTTCTTGGCGAGTTAGATGATAAGATGGATGTCACTCTCATGTCTGTACGAAAACGATGCAGCTGGAGTCAAGTGGAAGTAGAAGCTCTGATCCAAAGAAACAAAGACCTGCCTATTCCTCAAATCCTCTGTCTCCATGTTTCTCTCTCTCCACCATTTGTCTGTCTCTCACAAATTGAAAATGACTCTCATCGTTCAGTGTGTGTGTATGTTGTTCCTTTTTATCCCCCCATAGCTCACACTTTATGTTGTTGTCACTGAACAGTGAGCATCTGAAAATATTTTGTATTACTACTCCAACAAATCTCTAATAAAGCAGTAGTCCATCGTCATCAGTGAAGCTGCTCCATAAGCCGAGGCTATGAAATCAAAGAGGTGTACTCTATAATAACGAGGTTGCATACGCCTGTGGGAGTGAACTGGTTACGTGTGATTACTTGGTGAAAGTGACTTCACCAGCTGAGCTATCAGATGAAATACTCCATCTGTCTTCTTCAGCAAGTCTGGGAAGTAGCCATTTCTGATTCACAAAATGCATCTATCTGTAATCTGGCCAAAGAGAGCTGCTCGGTGACACAAGATGCAAAAAAAGAAGTGATATTTTTGTAAGAAATTATCAAATATGTGGATGACACATATTTTACTCTTTGGAAAAAGAAATTCCCTCACTTACTCTGGTCCTTATACTGGACTTTACAATGAGGGTAAAGAAAAAGGTTTTGTTTACCAATTACTTCAATTGATGTATTTATATAATCTGATTTATGGGGATGAACATTGGTGCCTTCAGAAGGTGTTTAACCATGTTAAAAAATAATAGAAAACGACTATTAGTAAGATGGTTATGGTGCGTTTTTGTCCGTTGAGGAAAAACGGACAAATATTTTAAGTTATTGTAATATAAAGTAATTATGTTGCAGCCTTTAAGATCAGAAAGGGACAGTTCTGATCTTAATTACAATTATAATTATGAAATCCTACAGCTGTTATTAATATGTTATTAATCCTATTCATTATCCCTTTATTTATCAGATTATAATGTAGACATTGATTTTGAAAACGACAAGTTGTAGTTGGTGGTATTTGGTTTCTGTACTGCATGATAACGAGGCCCAGTTCAGTGTCAGCAGTTCACCGTTACACACAGACAAACATATCAATATAACATATTACAAAAACCAAGCAGGATTAAGGACTATTTTACCCCCGACTGTGCATTGGTAGTAAGGTGCTCTATAATAGCATGTGAACGTGTTTCCTTTCTGTTCCTTTAGAAAAAAAACAATATCAGCCTACAAACACTATACTTAAAGTAATATTCAGCGAGTGTCTCACATCACATGAACTAGTAGCACCAGAGGGCACTGCATTAAACAGCAGCTCTCCAACTCACTTGCTGTAGTTTGGAAGGCAATATAAAGAGACTTTGAGCCAGAGCAGCTTAACATGGAAACATCTTGACCAGCCTGGTTTTGTTCATCATGGGAACATCCACTCACATATTCTATGTTAACATGAAATCTACAGCAGAGAGATGCAACAACTTCAATTTCAATTCAATTCAGTTTATTTTGTATAGCCCAATATCACAAATTACAAATTTGCCTCAGAGGGCTTTACAATCTGTACACATACGACATCCCTGTCCCAGGACCTCTAAGTTTATATAAACTACATCCACAAAAAACACACACAGGTATAGATGTGTGCACACATGCATGCATATATACAATGCTTAAGAGAAACATCCTTCCCATCAACGATTACACAGCTAACTACCAGTCTAGTTATTGCTGATAAGTTCTTGACATGACTAACTGGGCTGCATGTCAAAGTTAATGCAGTATTTCAAATAAGTGAACATTGAAAAACATGAAAAGTATAATAGTCAAAAAGGTAAGGTATTCTTCTTCACTTAGATCATTTATTGCTTCAAAATGTTTTTGCAGACAATTTTTTTTCCAGAGGCTTTCAGTTCTGTGCCTCACGTAGTTGTAAAAGATATTTCTTGAATTATCTAAATAAATTGAATTCATAAATACGTCACTTGTATTGACATGATTTATCCCTGTAACCAATAAGCACTGATCTACTAAAACATTAAATATTGCACACTCTCCTTGTTCTTTTGCTGAAAAATGTTAATACGGTTTGTCATATTCCACATGCATTTGCATTTAAACTATCTAATTAGTCAATGGCATTATGTCATTGGATCAACCATAACTGCCATCTTGCATCTTTGTTTTAGTTTCAACGTCTGACATCTGCACATTTCAGCTTTGATTCATTAGGAAAGCTGTGGTGTCACAAGTGTCATATCAAATCTGTGATAGTCAGCGAGGCCAAAGTAAGTCTGAGTCCAAATCATGTGGTCAACATTATGTTTAAGGCCCATCAGAAAGATTTAGTGGCATCTAGTGGTGTGTTGCAGATTGCAACCAACTAAAACCCCTCTTGCTTTTGAAAGCATGTCGAAGAACAACAGTGACCTACAGGTAGGGTCAGTTATCTTTAGGATTAGTAGCTACTCTTCTCAATACTCTGCTTTTCTACATGACTAATAATAATAAACTTCAGAATAGTATAAAATATATCTAAATACCATTTATACAGCAGCAGCAGTTATGTTTACAATAACAAAGTCACAATTTAAAGTAATTAATATCTCACTGGAAACTAATGTAAAATGTTAATAAAATAAATAACTCTTCTGAGTCTAGTTTATAAAGAATGAAGAACACAGAAATCCGTCAGTCTTCTATCCACATGGCTGCTTTGTCTAATGCTTGTCTACGCATATGGTGGTGACCATTCAACTAGGTTTCACTTTCGTTTACACTGTCTGTCCTTGTTGCACAGATGTATTGATAAAGTGTTGTGCTTTTTAATCGCAAATGCTTTATTGCACATTATCCTTCACTTCACCACAGCGAGCTATCTGCTGGTGCTTCATGCACGTGTTTGTCTCTCTGTGTGTGTGTGTGTGTGTGTGTGTGTGTGTGTGTGTGTGTGTGTGTGTGTGTGTGTGTGTGTGTGTGGTATGAGAAGCTCAGCTCGACAGAGAGCGCAGAGAAAACTGCGCTGCAGCGTGATAATGAATGAGATAACAACTTTAAAAAGTACAACAAAAACGCAATTTAGCGCCAGGCCCGTTTAATACCGGGTTTCGGAAAGCATCCCTATCTTCAGATAACTTAAAACGCGCAAGGTCTCTCCCTGTTCTGGGCTGTTCTATAAACATGGCGGTGCAAGATGGCCGACTTCGTGGAATGCGTCTTATGTAAATATAAATATAAATGCTCCTCGTGGAAATATATCTTTTTCTAAGCTAAGGAAAACCTAACAATTCTTAGTTTCAAGTGATTATACACTGATTAAGACATAGTTATGAATATTATATTCCATTGCTGCCAATTAATCCCCTAAATGTTACACACTGTTACTTTAAACAATAAGCTCAAAATAGTCCTGTTTCACAAGAGGCACATTTTTAGACAAGGTGTCAGGTATGATAGACTGTACTTGACTATAAATATCTTCAAGCAGGTGGCTAAAGCTTGCTTGGCCCATCTGCTCTATAACCCTCTCAAAACAGTTGAGGATGCAGCAGTGTGAGTTTGTTATGCTCAGTACCACCAATGCTTTCATGTGTGTGTTTATCTTGTTCATTTTGTCCGTCATTGTTGACCCCTTACAGTCTTTTTAAATGTGTGAGACCCTTCAACCCTTATGCAACATATAGGCCTCTAATAATAACTGCCCTTACCATAACCCTGATGAGATAGTAAGTGTGTGTGTATGTGTGTGTGTGTGTGTGTGTAAGAAAGAAAGAGAGAGAGAGAGAGAGAGAGAGAGAGAGAGAGAGAGAGAGAGAGAGAGACACTCCCCATCTGACCAGCCGGTCCATGTGATGGTAAAACACAATAAGCCTCTTAGGGCTAATCCTGCCGCGTTGGTAGGGGGGTGTCTCAGATTCACACAAATACACACAGACACACACACACACACACACACACACACACACACGCACAATCATGCAATCATGACCAAATCAGTCACCCTGCTTAGGTTTCTTCCAGTGGGCTTGTGTTCAGTCAACTTGAGAGTCTCGAACAAAGACCTGTTCGAGAAAAGTATCAACGACGCAAATAGAACAGCAGCCTTTTCAGTTGACCATATTATAATAAGGAGGTGTGTGTGTGTTGTTATTTATTAACCTCAGGACATAACAAAAAATACATTAGAGACATAAAACAAGTGGCACACGCATTACCAATGTTTGTCTCATGCCTTGGGACAGATCTGATGTGTAAATCCAGGGTGAGCATCCTAAGAAAAGGTCAGTAGTTCTACTAGTAATCAGTAAGCAGTAAGCTTATGATCAGACATGCTCGTAACAGATATTACCGTATCTTGGCAGAGACCAACAGAGGTGACCATTTCTCGATAATTGACAGCTTGCTGCCTGACATGAAAGGTTTGCTTCTTTCACAGTGACAACATGAAAAGAGAAGAAATAGATGTTTGCAGTATCGGATGAGAATACAGTCTCAAGGGTCTTTTCTCTATTTTTCAGATTATCTTTGTTCTCCAGAAGAAAATGTCCACATGATCGACTTCACCAGGTTTAAGATCCGTGACATGGAAACAGGGACGGTCCTGTTTGAGATTACTAAACCTCCAACAGGTCAGCTCTAACCTATAGAAACCAAATAACATATTATAAAACAGATCCGAATACCCCATTTTGAAAGAAAAAGGAAATAAAAGCATCCTCTTGGGAGCCTCTATGAAGATGTTCCCTTTTCATATGTTTTCCCTCAGACAGCCGGAGTCCGCTACTGAAGTGATGGGACTTTTTCTTTCTTTTTTATCTCACTGTCCTTCGCCTCCTTTAGTTTAAAGGTTATTTTACTTCTTAGATGTTATCGTATGATATTTGTCATGTCTCCATGACCCTGTGGAGGACAATCTAATGTCATAATGGATCATTTCAACCAACGCGCTTCTTTTCTTTTAATTGTTTATTGTTTAGCAGAAGGCAGAAAGCACTGTGACCCCAACGCAGGCCGCTTTGTCCGATACCAGTTCACCCCGGCCTTTCTGCAGTTGCGGCAGGTCGGAGCCACGTAAGTTAACAGTCAGTGTGCTTTTGAAGCCTGTGAGAGAGCAAGAGACGTGTTTCAGAAACAGCTGAATGATGCGATAATGTGCGATCAACCCTGCTGCATAGACAGAAGACCCATACCGGATGTGGGAGGTGTGTGGGTGTCAGTGTGGGACGGCAGGCTGACGATGATAAGTGTGAACAGACAGAGCAGCCGAGCCCACCTGCTTGAGTCAGGCACCAAATAGCTGTCAGTACTTCTGAGTTGTGTTCATCATAACTAACTCATTTGGATAATCTAGGAGGTCTGATGAAAAAAAGCTCAATGTATGTTAAATACGATGTGCGTTGTGCATCATATAATGAAAGAGGTGTTGTGTCTTATTTCGCAGAAAAGGTAACGTGTTAATTGTAGTTTTGGAAGACCAATTTAAAAGACAATTCTGTTTACAATTTGGGCTTTATTTCCATAGTCATCTTCATTCTTACCTGTAACTTGTATTTGTATTTTTTCATGATGACAGATATATTTTGTCTCCCCATTTGAATCCATTATTTCTACTGCCGTGGTCCAAGGAGCAGACTTTTTTTATACGACTAACAAAGACTTTGTTGTAATGATGATTCTATATGTTAGCAATTCTTTTCGTAAATATTATGTTATTATAAGCATTAAGGCCAACACTACATAAATATGGCCCTGTAGTTGAAATGAACTGGATTTAACTTAGGTTACTGGACCTTTAAGCAGTCCCCAATGTTTCTCATTTGCTTCCAGGTGGATGAATACATTTCCTCCCTGTGTTGCAGAGTTGAGTTCACAGTGGGAGACACACCCATCAACAACTTCCGCATGATAGAGAGACACTACTTCCGCAATCAGCTGCTCAAGAGCTTCGATTTTGAGTTTGGCTTCTGCATGCCCAGCAGCAAGAACACATGTGAGCACATCTACGAGTTCCCCGCGTTGTCTGAGGAAATCAGTGAGTGGCACACACAATACTCCGACACACACGTGTGACCACAAGAGACAAACACACCCACGCAGAGACGTTTTCTCAGATCTGATCATGTGAAATCCTGAGTGTTGGGTGTTTCTTTTCTCTCTCAGTGCGCGAGATGATCCTGCACCCTTACGAGACGCAGTCTGACAGCTTCTACTTTGTGGACAACAAGCTGGTGATGCACAACAAGGCAGACTATTCCTACAGTGGGGGGCCATAGGAAGACCACCCTCCACCTTTCCCTCCTCCCTAGTCTAGACATTTGACATGACATGTACCACTGTAGGACCAGAAACAGATGAACTAACAGACAATTCACTGGCATTAAATGCTCTTGTCTCCCTCCTGTTAACTGCATCATTTCTCATTCAGGTATTCAGCTGTCAGACCAATAGATTTCTCCCTTTGCCTCTTTGCAGGAACATCGAATTCTGCCAGTTTTCTCATCATTTTTGCATCAATGTGTGTGAGCGAGTGTGTGGGCAGCTAAGTGTCTGTACATACTGTTGATTTCATTCTGTATATGTGGGTTCCACTTGATCATCAGCAAGACGTTACATTTTGTGTGTTTCAATAGCAAATAAAATAAAGAGAGAAAGGCGACAGTGAGTAAGAGACGCACCATGAGACATAAAGAGAAATAAAGTTACCCAAAAAAAGTTAATAATAATGAATCCATTCAGATGTACATTTATATAGTTTGTATAGGAAGCTGATTACATTTTTACTCCAGAAGTTTCTTAAATTTCTAGTAGCACACATCTGAATGATTCATTATGTCATCGTTCATTTGAACGACCAACAGAAATGTGTACTTTGTCAATGTGAATGTGTCATTTGTTGTAAGTTTTCATGTAGTACTACTAACCTACTTAAGAAGTATTTTTTAAATCCATAGCCACTCTGAAGTGTCCAAAAATCAATACCATACCAATTTTGATATCCAGTACGTTCTCTGTAGTACTGAACACTGTGTATACTTTAATTATGATGAAGGTTTTGAGTATAAAATGAAAAAGTTTTGACAGCGGAAATTCCATCACTGCAATAAATATTTTTTCGAAGTCTTGATATCCATTGTTTGTTTGTTTTGTCAAAAGATGAAACCGAAGCAAAAAAGTAAACAGAACAGAAGCGGCTAAATAAGTAAATACAACCCCGAGGTAACATATACAGTTACAGACTTTTATTGGTGGGATGGAAAGTTATTCCAAAATGATGTTGTTACCTGATTCAATAGTGTAAATCTAAAGGGTTTCTTCTCAAATATGGTATTACTGATTTTCAGACATTTACCATCTTTCAACAATGTAAGAGCAATGGTTAAAGATTCCTTCTAAACATGTTTTAAGACTGAACCAAATAAGCTGCTTGGATCAATAATGTGTGTGTGGTTCCACAGTCACCTAGTAATCTCGTTCAGATTTACTTAAACGTAACATGTTTTAATTAGTTTATGACAATACTTTTGGAAAGACAGTGGTTGGTGAAACTAAAGAACCAAGAGCGCTTAAATAATGCCTGTAAATAAAGTGTCCAGGTGATCTATATTGTATAGTTCTCCTCGTGTTTATGAAGCTAACGAGAAAGTGAAAGATGTAACTGTCGCAGAATCATTGTATATCATTTTAATGATCAGAAGATAACTTGAACAAGCTGCACAATAGCTGTGTCCCAATCCTGCGGTTGTTTCCGAACGGATATATATATAAATACAGTATAAACATACACACATATTGTAAAGGTTTATGTTTTTAATTAGTTTTATGTTCAGTCATATTTTTTTTTCTTAACACATTTTGTTTTTCTAAATTAGTAATCAGTTACAAATCAGTTGATATGTTAAATAACACAAATCGTTTATGTAATACAAACAATTTATTTGACAATAACTTTATTTGATTCACACATATATCAATTAATCTTTCTAATAGATAAAAGTGCCTGACTTCTTGCAATCCTTAGGCAAAGGGAATCAATTTAGACACTTAAACAACAGCAGCAAAACAAACGTCAGCAAACGTGTTTGATAACTTGTAGTAACACATTTTTTCGTGATGTTTTCCCATTTTCTTTCAGAGGGAGTCGCCCTCCCCTGCAGGCACATATTCTCCAAACTGTCTTAATCACATTGAGAACATTATGAAAAGAGAAACAGTTCTCAATAATCTTAAGGATGGAAACTTACAAATGTTACACAGCAGGATATACACAAATTCACATAGAAATGATTTATTTGGATGCCATATTTTCGGTTTGAAAAAATAAAAAGGTGACAGTCACAACTTGCATCTCTTTGACAGCAATGTAAAACACAAATGTAAAGGGTATTGTTGTCCCATCTACGAGTTGTCTTATTAGTAAAGGCTTTAATAGGATGATAGCTAACCTTAAGTACAAGATCTTTGCTGCCATCTTCTGTGACAACAGTTTCACTGCATTGATACGATGACACCTCTTATCACCATCACCCAGGCATTTAAAACATATTATATATATTATTTAGAATTGGAGAAGCTGCAAACCTGCATCGTAAAAACTGTAACATGTCTACTGACAATAATCTCCCTCTCTCTCCCTCTCTCTCTCTCTCTCTCTCTCTCTCTCTCTCTCACTCTCTCTCTATATATATATATATATATATATATATATCCTGACATCAGTGTAAACAGTTATAGTTATTATGCTGAACTATACCATATGGTTTGCTTTAAATACTATTCATATTCAATTAGATATTTAACATATTCAATAAAAAATTCAAACCTGCAATAACTGTTTTTTGTTTGTTTGTTTGTTTGTTTGTTGAGAAAGCAGCCAGCAATGACAAGCATTTATTAACAGTGTGTGAGTTCACACAACACAGTAGAATAATTCAGGCCAATATACATTAGTTTCAGGTTGCAGCAAGTTCAATGTAAGGTGCTTAAGCTGAGAAAATCCTCCTTATCATCATAAACAACTTTACTGAATTATATTTAATTGGATAATAACATTTATAAATGACAAAATAGTTTTTAGAATTACTTAAAAATACATGAATTAATATCACAATTATGTGATATTATATAATCAATGTGACAATACTGTTTGTATAAGGTAAATAAATAGCAAATTCCCAAAGTTTTCAATAAGGAATATAATTGTGGGGGGTATAGAAACAGAATGAAAAAAAGATATATCTATTTTCTATTTTGAGGATTTGATGGTTTAAATATCCAACAAGCTAATACTGTGGCAAGACGCTCCATGTGACAAATAATCCCTATTCAGGTAACTATAGTACATCAATAGTCAGAGAGTGTGAAAGAGCCCAAATAGTCAGGTCTTTATATCAAGGAGATGGATGTGGAACAGGAAGTCAGATACCCAGCAAGACTCTCCACCCCTGAATACACCGCAGGATGCAGTCCATTCGAATAATCGTGCTGATCAAAGCTTCTATCGGTGTTTTCGTCTTCGTCACCTGCTTTTTGTCGGCCGACGTCCGACGTCTGACCGCCAGGAGACGTGACCCGTGGGCAGCCGGTCTGGACACGGTGGTCCTGCAGGGCAGAGGTCGTGGTAACTCGTGGATCAAACACCAAGCTGTCCCACAAGTTACCTGAAGAAAAGAAAAGAAAAATATATCTTTAACAGATTATGTCACATTAAGAAGCTTTTCCTGCATTGACAAGTCAAAATGTCTTCTGTGAAAATGAGATGATGGAGACGATATGAGACAACACTTTCTCGCCTCCTTGCACTGTGCTTGTTTTATTTCTATCCATCATATTTTCTCCACTGTCTCTCGTACCTTGCAGCTGCAGGTCAGTCAGACTGGGGTTGAGCGTGTCGATGTCATAACTGGCGCCTCCCTCCAACAGCAAGTCCTGCATGCTCCTGGAGCAGTACTCAGCCTGCAGGGCACCGTTGTAACTCGGTGGCATCTTACCAGCCATGGGTAAGCCTCCAGTGGCTGACGGGACGCCAGCAGCAGGCTGCTGCCCACAGGGTGAGTACAGGGCAAAAGAGTGGCTGGGCTGAGCAGTGGCAGGGGGAAGGTAGCAGGGCTGCGGAGGTTGAACATGTGCATACTGTGGACGCCGTAACGGTGGTCGAAGCTGGGCTGGGGTGCATGATGAGGTGGTGCCAAAGATAGAGGCCACCCTGGATAACAAAGCTGGGTTGGTGAAAGGGGGCAAAGACCTGAGTTTGGTCGGTTTCTCTCCCAGTAGACGATCAAGATCTTCTGTAGAAAAAGTGTGCCTTCAAATTAAGTTTGAAACCAATAAGATGTACTAAAATTCAGAAGTAGAGGTTAGATCAGCAAGAACTGACTAAAAGGTCAAACGTTTGTTCAGTACATGTTTTAGATTGTTCTATTATTGTAATTAATTCATGTTAAAAATCAAAATTCTGAAAAAACATTATTTCCCACTTATTGTGCTTCATGTTCTCTTCTTGGGTACTGACTTCTTTCACTACGTTTAAGGGACCCACCTGGGCTCGCCATGCTCCTGCGAACGCTGATGGGGTCCTTGCGACGCCACTTGTGCAGCTCCTCCTGCATTTTCTCCACCTTGGCGGGATTGAGAGCCCAAAGGCAGCCTTTACGGGACAAATTCTCACTTTTGTTCTCCACCTTCTGAAAGCACTTGTTCAGGGAGAGGTTGTGACGCACAGAGTTCTTCCATCCATCAGGAGCTGACTGAAAACAGAGAGCAGTGAGTAGATGCAGAAGACGGGGAAGAAAAGGTTTTAAGCAGCTGTTCTTGCCTGTTCTTATAATGTCATGTCAGAGTACTTCATGGTACAAAAAGAAAAGCAATATCAGGGTGGCTACATGTGTATTTATAGCACTGTGCTACGAGGACACTTATCATTTCCTTCATAAAATGCCATAACATTGGGAGAATTATATATTATATATTATATATAATCTCAGTGACATCCTCATATAACTTGTCCAATCAATCATATACAGTATGACCTTCTGTTACATACATAAAATAAAGAAAAGCAACAGAAATCCTCAGAAGCTGGAACAGTGAATGTTTCACATTTTTCTTTGGGAAGTGAAAGTATCCAATAATAATTGAACAAGACTGAAAGTCTACAGCCATGCTAAAATGCTTACAATGACAATGCTGACATTCTGATATTTAGCATGTATAATGTTTACCAGTGAGCATGTTAGCATGATAATATTTGTTATTTGGGTATGTAAACAAAGTACAGCTGAGGTTCATCGAAGTCAGTAAGATATTCATCCTCTGGGGTACAAGAATGTTTGAACAAATTGTCATGGCAATTTATCCGATAGACAGTTTCAAACTTGGTCTTTTATTTACACAAACCTCTTTCCCTGGCGGTTAAAAGGTGTATTAATGTTTCCACAATCTGCAGTCTTTAATATCTGCTTGCCATGAATAAGTGTCTACCGGACTGAAATGATCTCAAAGATACTTGACAATATCTGGAAAGTGTTCAGACCAATCTCAAAAAATCTTTACCAATAATCTTCACCTTTGCAGAATACTTTGACTGTTCTTATCATCTGCCTTATGTGTTGGCTCTGCAGCCTGTGTTTAATGTTACAGGCAGCTGTTTGGAAAGCAGCCATCTGTACGGTGCCTTCTTAAGTTTGAATGGCAGCAAGTCTTTGAACTCTTTCCAGAGGTGAATGCGAACTTATTTGATTTGTAGATACTTGGAATGTACTATTTATGACGACTTAGGGTTTAGACAGCGGTCCGAACCTGCAGCTGCCTCATTTTATTAACATCAAAGCGAGGATGCATGTGTTGTACTTTACCAAGCACTTTCTTAACAAAATCATATCATTTTGATCTGTCTTTGGTTTCACAGATCAGATTTGATTTACTGAATGATGAAACAATCCTTGCAACAACCTCACCAACTCCTGACATACACACACATAAACATACACTGTCAATATTAAACAGATACAAAACCTCTCCTCGTTAAACTGCCCATGCCAACCTCCTGCCTCAACAGGTTGCCACTCAGCTGGTCCAGGGCCACCTAGCTGCAGGTGTAGTGACTTTTGTGTGTCGTCATTAATCATGGGGGAGTAATTCATGTCAACTGCAACACAGAAGTGGCTTGGGGAGATCTTTTACGTGCAAGATAACGCTGAGCTAACCTAAATGTGAAATACTTCAACTACTGATCTACTGTAGAAAAGCAATCAATTGATCCAAAGAGACTTGCTGGAGGAGAATATTGATGTGGGTTGTTAAAGTGTTGTACTTCATGACGACTGCTGCTCTGGTTGTGCTACTGAGGATTTTTCAGTTGGTTAAATATGTGACATACAAACATAAATCGTGGTACCTTGAAGTATGGAAAGTGTTCAGTCATGAAGCTGTAGATCTCACTGACTGGCAGGCGTCCTGTCTTGCTGTTCTTCAGAGCCAAGAAGATCAAGATGCTGCAGTCACAAAGGAAACATTTTTTTACTTTCGCATTTTATTCATATATTACATTTGGAGGCAACAAAGCATTTTATGATACCCCACCCATATTCAATGAACGAGAATCATATAAGAATTTTTGAACTCCACAATGACGCTAAACAGAAATATAAAAGATGTCAAACTACGTTGAAATGCGCTGCAATGTTACCTGTATGAGTAGATGGGTTTGGGGAAGATGGACTGTGCGGTGCTCTCCTGGTGTGATTGAGTGCAGAGACTCTGGAGGGAATATTTTGAGCTGTTGGACTGATCATAATTAGGATACTGTCCAAAGGAGACCTGTTGAGGACACACACACACACACACACACCTGAAAACTGGCAACAATAAAAGACAGATATGTTTTACAGATTATTGTGGTACCCTCAAATCGTACATGTAAAGCTAAATATTTCTCACTCGTGTTTTATTGATTATCACGCAGATCCCATCTTCTGCACCATCGTTGCTACAACCCGTGAACCGATGCACTGACTCACCTGTTGTACAGGGCTCGATGAGCTGTAAAATGGATAGCTTTGAGACAGAAAGCAGGTGGGGTCTACTGGTACACTTGGTGGTTCTGGGAACGAACTCTGCTAAAAATTAGGGAATAAAGTTTAGAGAAGCCATATGCATGTGCAAGAGTGTACATTATAATAACATGTCTGCTTAAAACAACTCAATTGCTTATCTTGGCCACTTGGGAGCATTAGAAACCAGTTAATTGTTTAATTGGTGAACTCAAACAATGGTTATTTTACACATCAAGCTCTCACGGAGTAATACAATCATTCATTTGGAGTCGTGTTTATGTTCACCTTATGAGTTTAAGTCTAATATTCTCTTTTAGCTCTGTTTTTGGTTTATAACAACTCCTGAGATAAATATATGTATTGTAGCAGCTAAATGCTCCACTATGTTCACCAGCTAGTCGGTGACTGCGTCAGTCTGCTGTCTGGTGCTGAGCAGGTGGTGCACAGTAGGTTTTTAGAGCTTTTGAATTCTTCTTTCAGTGCTCCGAGAGAAGTGAGAGTGAACCAAAAAGTAATGTTTCAGGTCAAAACAATGTGCGGATAGTCCCTTTAGAGAAGGAAGTTGCAGATTCAGCTGATAATTCATCATCATTATGCCCCCTTTCACATTGTCACATAGTAATTTCATACATTGTTTTTTGTTTTTTTATATTGATTATAGCTGCTTTAACATTTATATTTAAATGAGTTAATGTGGCATATGTGGGTCTTTTACACATTGTCACTCTATTTACTCACTCCCTTTCTTTATAGACTTCTTCAAAGTCACCTTACCTTAACTTGTTTTGGATTGAACAAACTGGAATAAAACGTGAGGATAAAATGAGTGTAGCATAAGTTTAGAAACCTGAACGCTGCCGTTGTACTGGTCCCAGGATGATGATGATGATGCCTCGCATCTCGTGCTGTGTGAACGAGCGTCAGGGCTGCACGCCTCCTGCAGACAGCTGAAGGAAGACGTGCACTGTTGGAGGCAGCCCGCACCTGGCCCTGCTCCATCGCTGAACTGTCGATGGTACGGATGGTAACGGTCAGAGTCAACAGAGCCTCTCCGCGGTGTTGGTTCAGACCCTGAACCGGTGGTTCCATCAGCACTGTGCTTCCTGTTCACATCTGCAGTACTCAAGCTGAAGTTGTTCCTCTCCTGCTGGATGAAGCAGATGCCTCTGCCCTCTTTATTCTGTGGTGGGATCATCATCTTTAGAGATGCAAATCACAATCTACACTAACTGTTGACAATTCCATCAAGGCTGAGTTTGATGTGTAAATCTAGATGTACTCATATTTCTGGACCAAGGAGCTGCAAAGACGCTGACTGGGAATTCCCTGAGGCCATTACTAGAAAACTACCTCTCTCATATAGTAAAACACAGAAAACTAAAATGTTCCCTTACTTTCATCTTTAAGTTATAACAACTTTATGTCTGGGGCAGGAGATGCTTTTGTTTATTTTATTGTGAAATGCAGTACTTTTGATTGGTTTATGGAGAAGTTCGATATTTCTGGGAAATAATATGAAAGTTTCTATATGATATTCAGAGTATTAATATAGCAGCAAACAACTATTTGCTATGTAAAGATATAGTTGAGTAATACCTAACTCACTTTCCCTTTTGTTGAGTGTCTTAGCAATAATGTGAATATACATATTTCCCAAAATGTCTAACTATTCCTCTAAAAATGTGGTGTTATACTGCATGTTCCCCAGTTAATTTTACTTAGGAAAGAAATACAGATCATAGGCAGATTAAACTAGTTGTCCATTGAAAGCCCATGAAATACTGAGGCCATTCGTCAAAAGCAGTACATAGCAGGTACAAGTGTCAGAAAGGATTTTCTATTTCCAGTGTCACACATAAGAAGCTGGTTCGGGTTAAAGCCTGAGGCAGCTCGGTACCTGTGATTCTACCATTTGCTGACAGGAGGTCCCACGGGGCTCACAGGTGCGTAGGCTAGCCAGAGGGGTTGATGTTGACTTGCCACCACTGTGGGAAAATGTCAGCGTGTCTGACATTCTGCACCAAAATCTGTGCCTGTGAAGAGAAGAAAAGAACGAAAAATAGGCTAAATTTGAAATGTGAGAAAAAGACGGTCATCTATCTTTAGTCAGTGGTATTTTCTATCACCAGCAGTTGGTTAGCAGTCGTTATGCTAAGCTCAGGCAACCAGAGTGGTATTGATGTCTCCTCAACACTTAGCAAGAGAGCTAATAAGCGTTCTTCCCAAGACGTCAAACTATTTTTTTGAATATTGGAATCTGATAAGAGTGGAAAAGCAAGGGGTAAAAAATGCAAGATGTTTGTTTTTCTATACTCTTGATATATATTGCTGTCTCAACTGGTTTGACAAAGCCCTTATTGTTACTGTTCCTCTGAGCTCATATCTAATGAGTAGTTCCCTTTAAGCCCCATTTATTAAAACATCAAAGTTTGACATAAGTGGATGTACATGATGCAAAGGTTTATCCGGCTTAGTGTATCTGATCCCAGCAAAAGGTGACAGACACGTGGCCCTAGTTCCAGTGAAGGTAACCTCAGCCTCAACATAAACCAAGCTCATTAAAACTGCCAACAAACCATGCTGTTAGGTCACATAAAGCCAAATAATGCTGAGCTAGAGAAAGTGGGATCCACCTCTCCTGTAGTGTGTGTGTGTGTGTGTGTGTGTGAGAGAGAGAGAGAGAGAGCAGTAGCAATCGTAGCTCTTTCTGTTCGCATCAACTAAGGCTAAAGTGTCATGGTGAAAGTTGAGAGATTTTAACCACTGTGGCAACAAATCCTCTCATCTGCTTGACAGACACGCTGCCACCAGCCAGAACAGATGCACTTACAGAAAGAGAAGTAGAAACTTCAGCAGAGGTGTGTGTGTGTCACGTTCTTTTCATTAAGATCCCGAAAGAAACTGAGCTGTTTTAGATCTCTGAGATAACCCACTGAGGTGCAGATGTAGACCCGAGGTGTGTGTGCCTCTCAATTGTCAAAACTACATGGCAGGTTTTTTTTAGCTCCTAATTTAACAGCATTTGAGATATTTCACGAATCCCCAAAGAATATTCTTAAATATTCACAATCAAAATGATGTCAAACTCGTTTTTTTAAACGTGTGCCTCTTTATACTAATTCAAACAAAGATACAGGTATTGGGGTTTATGGATGCTGACCAGAGTAAGCAGCAGACTATATATGGCATTATTGAACAGAAATGTTGTCACTATTCTTAAAGGATAGGTCTGCCAGGTGAATATTGGAACAGATTATGCTCGATATAATCAAAAATTGAGGGACAGAATTCAATCCACAGTCCTTGTTTTGTGCAAAAATTCTTAAAAACGTTATGATAACCAAGCTGAGGTTCAGCAGTCAGTCACAGTCAATGTTTTTTTTTCCTTTTGAGCAGCATCGGAGTGACAGTAACACAAAGAGGGAAGTTTGTACTAAAAAAACACTTGATTTGTCAAACTCACTGCCGAAGCCTCATATTAGCTCCAGATAAATCGTTGTATATCAGTGTATATCACTGTATATCACTGTATTTTCAATCTTTGCTCAATTTCAACTTTAAAGATGCAATATTTTATTGACTTTAATCATCTCGTCTTGTTTTATGTATTGCAAAGTTATTGACTGTTGGCACAAATGATCAGTTATCAGCAACTGGAGGAGAACAAGTCTGTCTCTATCTTTTACATTCATGTTGGTTGAACGTTAACTTAATATGTTCAACACATTATGAAAAATATTAGTGTTTTGATTTAAATGTCTCGCGTTGCCATCATCCTCTCCCTACCTAACGTCATCCTAATATGAAACTAACGCTGTGTTCATGATGTAACAGAGCGGGTGTCACTTAATGCCAAGATCTTGAAAGAAGACAAATCAATCAAGAAATCCATTTTCACAAGTTTCTTTTGTTTACGGTTTCAGATCTTATCTTTATGCTAAGCGCTACTGTGAAAGTCACCTGCTGCATATTTGTGCAGTGTGGCATTTTCAAAAGGAAATTAATCTTGGGTGTGGTGTTGACAATTAAAACAAACTACCGTGTCCAGCCGGATTATTCACATCGCTTCTGACTTCAAAGAATGTAAAACCTCATGTCAGCTTGGGACTCTTCAGAGTAGTAGCTTCTGATCAAAGCTGAGAAATGAATACATGTACAGTATCCCGTTGTGCAAATGTAATATATACTGTTGGATAGTTTAATCTACAGTAATAAATCATTTTCTATAAGATCATCATATGAGCGCTGTCCTGTGAAAGAGCTTTGTGACGATACCAGCTCATCCGAGAGGCTTTTTGGTGGATTGTTTAATTAGCTTAAGAAGTAGGAGAACTTTTATATTTACCATAAAACCACACTTCGTCCTTCAGTTTATCAGACAAATTCAAACTGAAAATCCCAACATTTGAAGATACATGATTTTCACTGGAGTGTAATGGAGTAAAAAGTAGAATCTTTACCTCTGAGATATAGTGTAGTAGAAGTATAAAGTTGCATCACATGGGAATAGTCATGTAAAAAGTGTCTTAAATTTGCTCAAACTTTCACAAGCTTGACACAAGTGTTCGCGAAGTAGAGTTCCTTCATGTCTAATCAGAAGACAAGAATAGATACATCTGCTTACCTAATTGTCAGGGTTGTATCCTGGCAGTGTTGACATGAGAAGGCTGCTGCTCACAGGTTCACAGCGGTTAACAAGCATGCAGCACCTACAGCAGTGCCAACAGTATCAGTGCAGTAATGTGTTCTCTCTTATTTCTACATAAACATGGAGGTAACGGAGAGCAAATCAGAGAAAAGCTGTTGCAGCAGTTTACATAAACACCAACATTCCCATATTGGAAAACTGTTGAATTAACTCACCTGAACAATAACCGCCCCCTCTCGACTCAGATTTGTAGTTTCAATCCAATTTTCTCAGTCAGTGCCATAACCTCTGAGCACATCTGAGCCCATTATCCCTCGTGGATCTGTGCAGCTCACGCCCCCTCAACCCTCACAGTGAAGCACTTCAATTACATCCACTGTCTAAATATGTATCGAAATGGGCGATGGGCTGGTTCCAGATTTTGGCAGCTTGAAATATCATTCTGACACACAGAATGTGTGTGTGTGTGTGTGTGTGTGTGTGTGTGTGTGTGTGTGTGTGTGTGTGTGTGTGTGTGTGCGTGTGTTGGCACTCGTCCAGGCTAGCCCAGCAATAAGATATACAGAAAGAAAAACCTGCTGCAACAGGTTCCAAAACATCGACTGGTGCAGTCATTGCCAGCTGGCAGCGCTCTCTTCCTCCTTCCTTCAGTCTTTCTTTGCCTGACTGAATGGTTACTTGTCTGAACGGGACATGAGATACACTACTGATCACAGCCAATGGCACAGAGCGGGCGCAGTGCCCTTGTTTCAAAGCTCGCCCGTAGCAAAGGCCGGCTATAATGTGATCTAGTTTCACTTAACTGGTCCACTCACAAACAAAGTAGACGCAGGCAGAATCATTTGTGCATTTAAAGCATGCAAGCACACACTTAAAGTTACAGCTGGAGCAAACTGAACCCAAAACACGGTCTACTCTGGGAGACAAATGTCAGTTTGTGATGCAGCCTGTAGGAGTTACGGTCATAACTAATGGCCATACCCACTAACGGGTATGCAATGGTCTGCAGGATGTGAAATCAAGCTAATCTCAGAACATCAGGCAGCTCCTGCACATGTTTTAAGATGCTCTGAGGTGACTTTGGAGTATTTTCAAGAATTTCTTCCTTTTTTCTTGAGAGATTCCTCTCTGAAACTTTTCCAGTGACAGTATGAGGCTCAAAAAGCAATAAAGGAGAAAGTCGGAGAGGGAGTAGAGGTATGTCAATACAGGTAGATTCCTATCCTATCCTCCCAATGAACCAGGAAAACAATTGTAGTCGCAGCTCGTTGATATACCTTGAACCAACTCTGTCCTCGGTGAGAGGGCGAGGCAGAATGAGAGAGATAGAGGATTAATTACAGATTGAAAAAAACTCTTGTGTTACAGTGCAAAGCTTCTGCCGAGCGAAGCTACTGCCGAAGGCTCTTTTTGCCAAAGATGGAGTTCTTGAGGTGTAATGTGGGAACAGATTCCAGGGAAACACTTTAGTGAAAGTCTCATTGTCTGCTAGGGTGCTCGGGTGTTCTAAGTTGACATATCGTGTTTTGCAGAGTTAGTTATTTACCCTTTTTTAAAATCTAAAATCATCGAAGCTGTGTTTTTTTAATCTGCTCTAATAACTGTCAGTAGTATTAAGCACCAGTTAAATAATGTTTACAATCACAGACATCAGCGTCCTAATTTGAGTAATTGGCTGCCCACAAGTGTTGCATCTATTCAACAATGACCTAAAATCAATCACCTACTCTATACTCTGGTCAAAACCTCAGAGCTAAATTACAACATGGTGACAGGTAACTGTCATTGTAATTTAGAATATTCTGCCATGTGAAAGTAAGCACCATGTCATCCAAGTGGACATGTCGACTCAACATGCGCTTAGTTGTCTTGACTCATATCTGGATCTAAAGGATTTAAGAACCATCCGAGTAATCTGTTTTTGGCAATGTTCATGGATATCTGAATAAGGGTTGTAGCCTGGTGTTTGTTGCAATAATGATGAAGATACAAATAAAACCTTGAAGATGTAAGATGTACATTTATCCAGTAATTCAAAAACAATAGACCTGAAAATATAGTCTGAAAGTATTAACATGATTTTGTGAGGTAGAAATATGCTTCTTCTGAGTTGTGTCATCGTCTCACAGCCCCTCAGATGTGTCTAGCAGCCCCCTGAATATCAAAGACCATCAATTCTCCACAAACTGCAGCCTCAAACTCTACATGCAGTCAACATACACTGAACAGTGTGACCTTCCTGAAGGCAGGATTCATTTGATTAGATTGTCATAATAAACTAAGTTTATAAACATTACAGGAACCAACATCTGTCCGGGCAAATTAAAAACATAAAGCAAAAAGTGTGTTACTTCTTCTTACTTGTTACCTCTGTTTTATAACAATTCTCGAATAATTTCTCGAATAAAGAAATAATTGTGGATCGGAAGATATATTATGAATTAAAGGAAAATGTTATTCTATTCAACAGTGATTTATGAGTGTCTTTTGACAACTGGGAGGAAAGCATTGAGTTCCTGTGGCAGCGAGATTTATCACTGAATAATTCACATTATGGCTTCAGGGTGAGGTTATATAAATTCAGCAAATACTTTGCCTGTCCTAAGGATAATTCATAACTAAACTGTGCAGCTGTCTGTTATATTCACAATTACCATATCATTACTGGTTCAGGTGCCATATTAAAAATAACATGTTCAAATGCTAAGTACAGTCAAGTGGTAAAGCTTTTGATATATGCAGATAAGTATGCATCGTGCAAGAACAGAATCTTGCACATGGGCAGTATCCTGCGACTTATAACCAATAGTAACAATTCCCTTGAGTTATTAAGCAGAAAATATACTGCAGCATTTTACATTCTGAATGCAGGTTTTCTATTTGTGATTAGGAAAAGACCAAAAGGGATCAAAATACAACAAGACAGAAGATGACACAACATATTATTGTCTTACCTCAGATAACAAGCATCCATCGCACCTTCATTAGCGTGAGCACCAATTCAACAAGAGTGAGAGTTTTTCCTCTGAATGATGCCGTCTTTCAGTCTTCACCAGAAGAATGGTCGCTAGATTAAACTAAAATGTTTTGGATTTCCTAACTGTTTATGCTTTTGACCTACATGTTCGGTAGTTTCCCAATTTTAAAATCCCTTTTGCTCTTCACAAACCGAGATATACAGATCTCTGTCCCAAAGGGTTAAATTGTGTTTTCAATCAGTTTCCTATAATTGATTTCTCTTACCTTCCATCATTTTGCATTTCTCCCACATTGACCCTTTGAAGAGATTTGCCTTCTGTGCTTGTTGCTCTCTTTAAATCAATTGAGGATCCACTGGTCCTAATCCTATGGATGTAATGAGATTTGATCCTATCACTAAAATACATAGAACAGTCATAACGATCTCAAAAACTACAGTGAGCTCTTGATCCTGCTGCATCTCTATTCCAAAGGTTTATTTTCCTGGAAGCTGAATATTCTGTTGTTGACGGATAACACTAATTAGTTTGAGTAAACACTGAATTGTTATAACCAAGGAAGTCATTTTCAAGGCTCTCTTTATTCAGACATCCATGTTACCACCTATTAAAAAGCACACTTAAAGCAGGGGTAGACAGTTTATTTTTGGCATCATTGTACAACAGAATCCATAACAACCTTTCAACAAATTGTAATTCAAGTGGTCTGAGAGAAAACTAGACCTCTTCTAAACCATGATGAGAGCACATCTCTTCAGATGGTCAAAGCAGAATATATACTGTATATAGCAGAAATAGCAGAATATCCTGCATGTCATGTCCAGGAAACTGATGTTAAATTAATCAGTTTCGGGAAAGGAGAGTTGACTTTCACAATAAAACAGGAAATCACGAGACAACATGGACACAAGACACAAAACTGATTAATTTAACATCAGTTTCCTGGACATGACACTGCAGAAGTTGCTATTACAGTATTGGCAACAATATGCTTACACTAAAAAGCAATCCAAAAAGAGAAGACGGACTTATCAAAAAAAGAGAGTCTGAAAATATTGACGAATGTTTCCAATAGGCCTCCAATATTGTAGAGTGCTAGATCCTCAAATAACAGTCTTTACAGGCCCTCAAGTCTGGAGAGAAAACGGAATGGTAGTTCTCATAGAATTACAATGACATTCGAGATGATGTTGGAAATGAATGACTACTCGTACAGGTTATTGTATGAAGTGTGAGATATGCCTGTGCTCGTCTGGTGGGAGGGGCTTAGGACAGAGGGGAAAGCTGCACAATGAGAGCTATATGTTTCTTTCTTCACTTCTCTACAAAGCTGACTACCCTGGGATACCACTTTAATTACAATATGTTTAAAGGTTCTATAAAGTTTTGAAAACGTTGCTTGGTTGACAGTCCAGGAGATTATTTATCTAGATGAACGAAAACTCACTCAAATTCAGTCAAAACATCAACAAAAGGTGCTCCAATGTTTCCAATCAGTATGTCCAGCTGGTTTCTGATGAGCATCAATATGTGAGGAAGGTTATAATTTGAATAACTCAAGTACAGGCCTCAATGCACATCAGGCTGTACTGGCTGGAGTGTTGGGCTTTAAATAAAAATACCAAGTCATCTGCCAGCCCAGTCCTCAAGGGGTGGAATCCTAATCAATATGCAGATATTGTGAATCTCCCCCAATGTCTCCGTGTCCATTTTCCTGAGTTCACATTCAAGGAGTTGCGGTGGCATTAGCCCAACTGGGAAAGGTATTCAGCTGGAACATGGCCACGCCCCACGTGTTAATGGCAATGTTGATGGTTATGACTCCAACAAAGTTTAGAATGAATCCCGTTTTGGCCTGGAACAACCAGAAGAACAATACAACATAAAACTATTATATTTGGATACAGTGTTTTGTCAACACCCTATCAGAATAGATATTGATAAAAAATGTGTCAATATGCATAATGCATGTGTTACTCAGTCTGCCTGATCTTAGTTTCCATGGTAATATTAAGGATATTGTGTGCAAATAGATGATAATGATCAGATATAAGGATTAATCTAAGCTGTTAATCCAAAAACTAGATATGAGCCATTATCCAAAATACTGCATGAATGTCAACATGCTCACTTATCTTTACGGAAAGGTCTTACCATGTCCATGACTTTAAGGTTGCCGTAGGAGAAGGCGATGGCGTTGGGTGG
This sequence comes from Cyclopterus lumpus, assembly GCF_009769545.1. Taxonomy (NCBI): domain Eukaryota; kingdom Metazoa; phylum Chordata; class Actinopteri; order Perciformes; family Cyclopteridae; genus Cyclopterus; species Cyclopterus lumpus. The sequence goes on from NC_046978.1 coordinate 2,910,219, forward strand.
AGTGGCTACGGGCAGCATGAAAGCCAGCGAGGCAGAGATGGTGCAGGGAAACATGACGTACAGTGGGTGTATCTTGATAGCGGTTGCCTGGATTAAACACATTAAAAAGGGACATTCACACACATGTTAGTATGAATATTTCAAGGCTACATTGTTGATGAAGAACAGCAGTTTTTTTGTCCGCCCAAAAATGTCTACGTATTCTTTCAAAGGCGGAGAGAGGATGACGTCCTGTCTCACCATGGAGGCCAGTATAGGCAGAAAGAGTGTGGTGGTGGCTGTGTTGCTGGAACATTCAGTGAAAGTTGCCACCAGCAGACACAGCAGGATGGAGATGGCAAAAGGAGGGATGCTCTGCAGCGGTATAAGACTCTGCCCCAGCCACTTTGAAAGTCCAGATGTCTTTATGCAAGGTGGGAAAACACACTTCAGCGTCCGAACATGTACAAAAAAGATTATGTTGAGAAAGTTGAGGGTCAGCTGCATTACCTCACTTCCGTGTGCCAATGCAAACCCTCCTCCCAGAAGCAAAAGGATGTTCCAAGGCATCTTTTCATGGACGATGTCCCAAGTAAGCAAAGGTGAAGGAGCTTTAGCAGGAGCACCTTTTACAACAAGGAGGAAAAAAAGAATCTATGGAGTGGACAGTTTGTTTCATTGATTGGTTAGGACAGTCATAAACATTGATATATCTCAACCTCTCTTATCTTCACACAATAAAAGCTTGGCTTTTATTGTGTGAAGATAAGATGCTGTGACTCTAAATGTGTTCTGTAAATATAAAAAGGGATTGGGATAAACAGGTCATGTCAAGCCATGAAAATTAATTTTTTTTAACTAATTCTCTCTCTCTTTTCCAACGGCCTATGGCACCTCAAAGTCTGCTTCATAGCTTTCAAAGCTTTTACTTTTAAATGTGTGTTCATCATCGTGTCACTTCTCTGTGTACAAAACACACTTCCACTTTTTGACAGGTACTAAAGAACTTTTTGCTTATAAGCAGAAGCAAGACACGGTTAACTTAAGTTACCATGGAGGGGGTTTATTGATACAAAAATAATTTGTAGGAACATCCCAGCATGTACTGTTGTACAGGCTTGACCTTGGGGCTATCAGGCTACAATTCAGGAAGGAGTTGGGACAGCGTTTATTGGAAAAGCGCTGAATCAGCGAGATGAGTTTTCAAGGGCAGTAAAAGTTATTGACTATCTTAGTTACTTATAGCACACAGGTAGAGGAAAAACATGCTCATAAAACTGCACTGTTATCTTCTTGTGATAAACTAAACTAAACCGTAAACATAAAATGCGATGCAACAGTGAATGAACTCTTTCCATTGTGCTGTCCAGACGTGCAGATGGGGCCCAAAAGAGATCAAGTTCATCCCTTCTTGCTTCAACATAGCCTTATTCCTCTGAACACATGATTTATACATTTTGTCATCACTATCCTCCTTTCTCCCCGCTGCTGTCAGGCTACACAACAAGCTGAGCTCCCAGTAGGCCACAAACACTTTGGACTTTGCACTGAACAGCACTTTAGCCCACCCACTGGTGCAATACTAATACGTTTAAGTACTTTTTAATTTTTTTATTTATTTTATACACTTTATTCACTTTATTCTATTTCTACTCCGTCTGTATATATAATATTCTTCTTGTTTTTACTCTTTTATCTTATTTCTGTTATTATACTACTTGTTTTTTACTTATTACTGTGAGCAATGCTGCTGTAATCCTGTAATTTCCCCACTGAGGGACTAATAAAGGATTATCTTATCTCTCTCTTATATTATCAATGTTTCTCCACAAGTGACGGCATAAACATGAAAATAGACTTACAACTTAAATTTCCCTTTGATGTGATATACAAAAGTCAATGTATTCACCTTTTTTATGAAAAGATATCTATACAAATGCACCTGTTGCTCAAACAGAAAATATGCCAGCTGACTTACCATCTTCAGACGTCCCACCGCATCTCGGCCATTTGGACGGGATGCAGAAGAAGAGTGATGACATTAATATGGCCACGGTGCCATCCGTGACATACCTGATGACAAAAAAACATTTTAAATGTCTGCATTTCATGTATTAACATTAAGAAAATACTCAAGATACAACTTTGAGGCTAGTGTAGTGATCAAAGGACAAAGATAAAATATCTGTAGACTTTGCTAACCAGTAGTGATTGATAAACCCTTTAAAATTAGACCCTTATTGTCTCCTCCTATACTGGACTATCCCTTGGTTAACTGGTCACCTCTTCACTAGGAGTCACGATAAACTGTATGACAAACAGTTATTTTACTCACGTTTTTTCTTTGTTGAAGAGCACAGTGGCCCAGCCGGGTATGAACCCAGGCTCCCTGGTAAACCAGAGAAGAACCAGCAACGTGAAGATAATCAGTACACAACTCTCAGCGAAGTTCATCCTCCCCAACTTGTTGTACTCATCTTTGATTACCTGGTAAGCCTCCCTGTCACCATCATTCTTTGTGCCACATCCAAAGGTCTTTTTCAAACTGGAATAACATAATGTTAGAAATAAATAATGCTTTAATAATCTGGCCGTAGTCATAAGATATCAGAGCAGCGTATGACACCAGTCCATAATAAAACTCACTTGAAGCCCAAGAACACAAACTGCAGCCACAACCAAGACAAGACGAGCATTAGCACCATGTTGGGGAACGAGAAGCCAAACCAGCTTGCAAAGTTGATTATGCCTCCGTTATCTGGGTAGAGTCTGTTGATGATGAAAAGAAAACATTGAGATCACCAAAACTGTAGCACTTAAACACCTGGGTGGACTCGCTAGCCTACAACTGCCGGGAAGTAAATAATTTAGTTTTGTACAATCGGGGTGTTATTCTTTTTTTGGTCATCCCTTATCAGTGAGTAGAGTCACACTTTCTATGCACATTTAATTGTTGAATCTACTTGACATGGCTTTACCTTGACTCAAAACTGGTTAACTGGTGTTGCCACATGCCTCGATATCAACAATGTGAGTGAGTATGATGTAAAAGAAAACTACATAATATAGAGCTCAACCTAGACCACAGAGTTGATCTGCATTCGGGAAACTTGCTTTTTTGCGTGTTGTGTGTTAATCTGTAATTAATTTGTGCAGGTCGTACTCATCAATCTGGCCTTTCAGGATGACATTGGGTGTGGTTCCAGTGAGGGTGGCCGTCCCACCGATGCTTGCTGCGTAACAAACACTGAGGCTCATGCCTTTCGTCAGCTTCAAATACTTCTGCTGTGTCTTCAGTCTGCGCTGCTCGGCCTCTAGACTCCTGTCGCCAGTCGAGTCCAGACCTTCATCATTGGAAACACATGTTAATTGTTGTGTCTTGAATGTAACATACATGTTCTGATTTGGATTCCATGCTTTATCAGTTCCTGTAATTGTTCAACAGTTAACAAAGTTGCTATTGGATTACAAGAGTTTTGGGAACACATATTTTTTAACACATATCTTCAAGGCAGCAGTTACATTTTTGTTGACATCTTGGGTGACTAACCCAAACTGCTGGACAAATAAAGAATCTATAAACAAGACAAACACTTTTTGTAAATTTAAGATTAGTATTTAAAACCTCATACAAACCAAAGCAAGAATGCATGTGTGGACTGTACTGTGGCACTTGTATTCATCTACTTGTATGCTCTGTATTGACCTTTTATTATTATTTTCGAAACAAGGGTCTAACATCTTCAAAGACAAAGTTTTAAAAAATAACCTACTTGATGTAATGCCACTTTCCTTCATGTCTTTGTGGTCATCTTTATCTGCAAAACATTATTAGAGGAACGACAGTAAAACAGCATCCAAAGAATTAAGAAATATTCTCTTCAACATGTAAAAAGGAAAAGTCATACACACCCATGTCGATGGCCTTGTCCTTTGGTTTAAGCTGTTTGCTCTCTTTGGTGTCCCCCATCTCGAATGCCTGGTTCTCCTGACCATCCATTGCAGAAGACAGGTTATAATCCCTCTCTTCAGCGTTGGCCTCTGTGTCACACAGCTGCTGCAGCACAGCGTTGGCGATGGGCAGCATCATGGCTGTGGAGGCCGTGTTACTGATCCACATGGAGAGAAAGGCTGTGGTGCCCATGAAACCGATCATCAGGCTGGAGAGGACGCAAAACAAATGATTAGATGGAAGTTAAAGTCAAAGACAGCATGGAAAGAGAAAGAGAAATAGAAAAGGGATGATATATTTGCCTGAACAAATTTCCCCTTGGGGATTAATAAAGTATATATCTATCTATCTATATACTATGGACAAAAGTATGTGAACTCGAAAATGACATTATCACAGGAACCAACATCTGTCCGAGCAATCAGCCACAATAGTATTACTGTGGCCGACCACTGACTGTTAACGATAAGATCTGCCTTATTGTCGGGCTACCAGTTAATTCCAAAGGTGTTGGATGGGGTTCAGGTCAGAGCTTTGTGCAAGCCAGTCAAGTTCTTCCACACACTTTATATTGTAGCTGCAGTTTGTAATATGTAAAAGTCTCACAGAGATGGCTTCACCCCCACAATAAGCAGCACTTTGAGGGCGATCCTCCTGTGAAGGTTCCAGTGCTCGACAGCGATGGCCACCAGCAGCCCACCAATAAAGAGCATGTTGGAGTCTTTCAGGTACTGAATACAAACCTGGATGAGGGAAGAAAAAGTGAGGAAACCCAAATCACAGTCAAACTAATTCAAAAAAGTGGTTTATTAAAATGGTTGTACACAGTAAACAGATGGAAATACCTCACTTGATTCCATGATGCCCATCATGGGGAAGAGAATGACCGGCAGCAGGGCGGTCACAGCCAGAGGGATACACTCCGTACACCAGTACAGCGCCATGAGGATGATTACATAGCCACATTTTGCTGGCTGTAATGACAGACAAGGAATAGTATCCTTAACATACACACTATGTACTGTGTGTTACACATACCTTATACTACACTGCACTTGACAATTGTGTAAAAGCTTGTAAGGGAACTACAACACACCATTAACCTTGGCTAACTGACTATAGTTCAGTTAGCGTGCTTAAGCAATCTTTGATAACTGTCGTAAACATTGAGTAAATTCATTTGACTAGGAAAGGCTACATTTATGTGCTTCTCGGATGTTGACATGTTGCAGTTGAAATATTAGCAGCCAGTAAAAACTAGTTGGAACCAAACCAAGTTGGAACCAAACCAAACCTAAAAATGAATAGTCAAGGAAGTGATACTTCCTTGTGTGTAATTGCTTAATTTGCTTTACGTTCCTTTTACAACAGATGAACCAGAAACGAAGCCATAAAATGCTCATCTCTTTTAAAATATACGGGAATTGTGACAAGATGAACAGAGGTTTTGGTCTTTGATTAAATGGGACAGACTGAGCCCCTGAACATGATCCCACTTTTTAATTTATCATAGTCAAAGATTAAATGGTACAAAGGGTCAAGGACGGGGTTCTTTCCTGGCCATGTTGCAGATAAGAAGACAGTGTAAAGCAACAAATGTGAGGTCTTTGATCCTTTTTGATTATCATTTTCATTTTGTTGCAGCGGTTTCCTAAAATGTGGCTACAGAACTACAGGAACTCTCTCTCTCTCTCTCTCAAAAATATTTTGTAGATTGAATGATTAAATTTGAAAAAATAAGATGGCAGAAAATAGATTTTCATTTGATTCGAAATGTTAGTATGCGTTAGAAATCAATATATGATGTGATGTTTTAATATATATATCTATCAGAGAGCATAACAAATTTAAGCTTTAGTCACAGTTGTCTCCAGAATCCCCAAAACATGGATAATCCCCTATTGTATACTTCACTGGCTGTCTAAGACTTCTACTCTGTTTCCAGTGTTAGTTTATTGAGCCTCTATTCTTCGCTCGTCTGACTCCTCAATGGTAGAATGAATCAATCACTTTCATTACATCAGTCATGGTCAGCCCTTATTTGCCTCGTTAACATCTAAACATATCCTTACTTCAAATAACGCCTCTTTCTGATATCAATATCTCTTGCCACTTCCCTTATGGGTCTAATTTTTTAACTGCATACTCGTAACAACATTGCTCTTGGATTTTAAGCTGTAAAAGTACTGTTGCGGCCAAGTACATGTTGCTACAACATGCAAAGGTCCAGTTCGACCTGGCCTCAGATACAAATGTATGTTTGACATAATAGTCAAGAGTTGATTGTTGAGCATCAATTATTCTACACTCGGGCCCCCTTAACAGACGCATGAGAGCACAAAGGCTTTGTCTGTTTCCTGTGCCCAAACGGAGAGTCTGTGGCCTTGATGGAGACTCTGGTTGCAGAGTTGGAGAATCTACAGTACTGACAGGCTTCCTTGCTCATGTTGGTGATGGAAGTTACCATGTTTGAAGTTAATCTGGACCTGAGTGGGGTTTCGTTGGGCATCGATGGCATTCATGTATTAGCCATAATGACCATTAAGGTAGTTCATGAATATTGTTGTTATCAAAACACTTTTGGCCAAAGCTCGAATATGATAATCTACCTGTGAAGTCCTATCAGATATGTTTGACTTTGCCGTTAACCATAAATGTGAAGGGAGGGTGGTTCTTGGATGTTAGAAGAGATTTGTGCTAAACTACCATATGAAGCTAATTTAACTAAAATAGCAACAATACACAAGTGATTTTATTTACTCAATCTCCAGCATGGCTCCATCAGAAGTTGCACTTGCTTTGATTTGAAGTAATGTGAGCTGCACTTGCTCACCTCAAACGTTTTGGGAGAAGTGTTAAGAATTGGCCAGGAGGCACCTCAACATCAGAAACACATACTTTAACCTATATAGACATACATGCATACATATTCAGTAACAATTCAGGGCTAAGAGTATCATATTCCATAACTTTGGACTAATATATTATACAATTAGACAAGCCATCTCTATTCTGAAGGTCTGAAGTTTAAATGTCTGCAGATATTTCCTACGTCAGTAAAAACTCATACACATATGGTTATTTTCTTACCAGGGTCGGGATGGCAAGGGGCAGAGGCAGAAGTAAAAGAGGCGTTAGGACTATCACAATGTAATTCCTATACCTCCACAACCATGTAAGAAACCCAGGCATGATATGATCCACAAGGGGTAATGGACATCCAAAGTATTGAAGAGTAAAGAGAAAAAAACCACCCTACTAACTAAGAGACAGTAACAGAAGGTCACAGTTTATATATGGCTGTTTATGTCACCAAGAAAAAAAGATTAAAAATTAACTTTCAACTGAGGGTCCTGCCAGTACTGGGTGTGTTTCTATGTGTTGGGCGGGAAGGGCATGTGAGCAATGTGTTGTCCATGTCTTGAAGCACAGGCAAGGGCAGTCTGAAAAAAATAATAATTAGATACTAGGATTTATAGCCTTGTAAATAAGTTTTGTGGGCGTAACTTTTAAAACACGATGTTGTGATCCATATGAAAAGCCTGCCAGAGGCTGAAATGTAGACAAACCAGATATTCCTCCCACTGCATGTTCACGTGAGAAGTGAAAAGGTTAAAAGGTTCTGTAACACTGTGAGATGATTGATGTTTTATTGCTTGAGGCAACCCTGAGTTTCTATCAAATTACGTTCGAAGTCCTTGACGGTTACTTAGGGACGGATACTTTCAAATTTAAAGAAAAACAAAAACAAGGAAACCATTTGTAATTCAAGTTTGCACTTAGTTGTACATAATCCTGTTAGAGACGTGGGGGGAAAAAAGAAATAAGTTAAAAAAATGTTGCCGACTTAAAACAGTGTTAGAGACAATAAAAAAGTAAAGTGTAAACATGACAAATCAATAAGAAGTGTGTTTACTTGAACAAACTGGACACTTAGGGTTGAAGTGTGGGTCAGCGGATCAGAGAGTTTGATATAAATAAGGAACAAGGAGTAAATTGTGAATGAGATGATGCACTGAGAAATACCACAACAACATTTTGTCTGGACAAGTTTTTCTGACGGATCATTTATGCAGTATCCATCTACTAGAATGAACCATTACTATGATAATACAATTACATTGTTTTGGGTTGATATCTACTGCATTTGTCACCGAATATATTGTGCATATTAATTTAAATATCTTACATACCCTCCCATGCATACAAAGGACACAGCTTTTCACCTATGAGGAGGACAGAATTGTAGGTTATAGTTTTTCTTAGTAAATGCTTAGATTTGTGCACAATCTTACCTTGTTCATGTTAAAATAAATGTGGCTACCAAGTGGAGATTTAGTGCACACAATAGAAAATGTGCTAGTTTGCTGTAGTCAAATGCATTCCTCCAAAATTACTTAAAACAATGAGTGAAATAAGTTTTTTCAATAACAGCTCATTAGAATTAGTTATGGGTTATTAATAGAGGACAATGCTGACTGTCTAGTTTTGTAGTTTCAAAACAAAAAATTCACTACGAAAGCACTTTTTTTAGGATAGTTTTCTCTGCTGCCATCTTTGTTTTTCTTGTAATCTCCACTGATACCATGTGCATGATAGTTAAGTTATATACATTTCAGAAGATATGCTGTTTTATACCATTTAGACTGTCTTCTTTTTAAAAACATCTTGCCAAGGCCTGCAGATCTATACATCTCCTGTTAATCATTACAAATATCACTTTTTCCCCTACTTTTGTTTACCCAATGAGATCTTACAAGCACTCCCATGGCTATGTCATGTATAATGATTCATATGAATTAAAAACTGAATAGTTTGTAGCAGGGCGGTTGAGTCGTTTTTTTGTGGGACGTTTGGCTGTTTTAGAAAGTTGACATTATAGAGTTAAAAAATACGTTACTTTATAGATATTAAATATATGGATTCGCATATTTTTTAGACTATAAATCAGACTACTTAACGCTAACTCGTTAAACATGAAGTGGCCATTTAATCCAGTAGAGGAACATTAGTTACCATTAAATGTAGTTCACAGCTTTGTCCACGTGGGGTCGCTAAATTCACGCGCCTCAGTGTCACTTCCTTTTAAAGCGAAGTTACCTCGAAGCTCATTTTATTTATTTCAACAGAAGAAGAAAAAACACCAGCGGCGTGAACACGCCGGCGTCGCGGAGTTAATGCTCAGAGAAAAGTAGCGTCCATGGTCCCAGTTCCCTCCGCGTCGCTGCGACATGGACGAGCGGGACACCGCGGCGATCCTTCCCGACGTCGACGACGAGCTCAACGCTCCGTCGACCGACGATGAAACCACCGGCAACAAAGAGGAGGCCGACGCAACCGTACCGACGAGCCGCTCCGTGCGCCCGCCGCTGAGATGCTCGCTGCCGGTGTCCGTGGAGCCGGTGCTGTTCCTCTCCATGTTCTCTCTGGCGCTGCAGGCGCCGCTCTCCACCCAGTATCTGTGGGACCGCATCAGCGAGGACCTGGGCTACAACGGCTCCGAGAGGGCGGAGTGCAGCAACGGTTCTGTGCCTCCGGACCCGCTTCAAACGGTTACTCGTCTCCATAAAACACTCCGTGTCTCCGCCACGTGCCAGTAGTCTGCCGCCGATAGTTAAATCGATCACTCGTTTAAGTGCCTTGCTCGAAGGCGCCTTCGTACTGTCAGCTGTTAACGCTCATGTATCCGACCTGCTGAGCAGCAACACGGCTTTGTCAACAATGACTTCTCTTCTGATAAAAATCATCTTTTTATAGTAAATATTAGCAAAGAAATCATCTTTTATAGTAAATATTTCTGATGATATCATAATAAAGGTATTAGAAATATTTACTATAAAAGATTTTAAATATAAATATATATTATAAGCCACTAAACATGCAACACGAAAGCATCCTATACAATATATAGACTTGCACGATACAAGGCCGCAAAAGACGTAAATTACATTTAGAGGTTTAAAAAGGCAGAATCATTAGTGCCTAAAATACAGGTGCACAGATTTATTTAAAGAAAGAAAAGAAACTGCTATTCTTTTGAGAGCAATTACAAAAAGAGGAACAGCAGTCACAAGTTTAAACGAAGCATCAGGGAAACGATGACCCAGCACAATTTGAACAGGTTCTCTGACTTTTTAAATGAGAACTAGTAGTAGAAGTTTGATAGATCAGCATTTTTCAGTCCAGCTCAGCAGAGCACTGATCAAGCACAGACAACTTGAGTAAAGTCCTGTTTGCTGATAAATGTGGTCGACTGGGCTGGATTTATAATCATTTTTTGTTGTTGTTGTTGCAGGAGGTGGAAACCTTGACAGCTCACTGGAACCTGTACATCAGTCTTGGGGGGTTTTCTCTAGGCCTGTTAGTGGTGCCTTTCCTGGGCTCATGGAGTGACCTTGTGGGTCGCAGACCTGTCCTCATCATCCCCAACATAGGCCTGGCCCTCCAAGCACTGGTTTACATATTGGTGATGTACCTGAAGCTGCCTGTGGTCTACTTTCTAGTGGGCAGGCTGCTTAGTGGTCTTTCAGGGGATTTCAACGCCATCCTGGCAGGCTGTTTTGCATATGTGGCTGACACCAGCGACAGAAGGTCCCGCACCTTCCGGGTGGCCATCTTGGAGGCTTGTCTGGGCCTTTCAGGCATGCTAGCCAGCATCATCGGAGGACAGTGGCGGCGGGCGCAAGGGTAAGAAATGTATGTTTTGGAATGTCAGTTCCAATGCACTCTGCTTAAAATCTAAATAGTTCCTTTCCGAATTGGTAATCACTACTATTATGCTGTTACGCCTCTATTTAGGTACATCAATCCATTCTGGCTGGCTCTGGCCACTAACCTGGCATCGGCTCTGTACGCTTACCTGTTTGTCCATGAGTCTGTCCGGCCAGACCCGAGTGCCAAGCTCCTCACCTCTCGCCACCATAAAGCTGCCTGGCACCTCTTCTCAACAGGAGGCACTACCAGTGAGATGGGGGGAAGACTTCACAGAAGCAAGCTGTGGCTTTACACGCTGTGTTTCTTTGTCGTGGTGACCGTTCACATGGGCAGCAGGGAGTTGTTTGTGTTGTATGAGCTGAGCTCACCGCTGTGCTGGGGGCCGGCCCTCATTGGCTATGGATCAGCAGCGCAGCACCTGGCCTACCTGAGCAGTCTGCTGGGGCTGAAGATCATGCAGCGCTGCCTGGAGGACTCCTGGGTGGCTGTCGTTGGTCTGGCCTCAAATATCATCGGGCTGGTGGTCGTCTCTATAGCCGACACCACCCAGCTCATGTTCACAGGTGAGAACATCTAGAGTAAGTTAGTGACTTCCAGATGGTTGGATGGATAAAAGGTTTTCTCTCCATGAGCAAAAGTAAACGGCAAATGAGATGATTTCATTGAGCACAAAAATCATGCCTTAAGCATATTCAGCCTTTTATAAGGAATAATGACAAATAACTAAAATATGAATTAAATGATATTACGCTGAAATGTAATATGCCCTTTTTTTCTTTCATTATCGTCCGTTATTTTATTTATTTATTTATTTTTATTTTAAGGATTTGATAACATGCACATTATCACAGTCCAGCTCAGCAAGTGAGAGACTAAACGATCCTTGTGTGAAATCAGGCAATAACATTTTCAGATTTTAGAGATTGTAAAATTAGTTTTATGACAGAATACGAACAGCTAAAAACCTTTTAGCTGCGACTAAGTCCAGATGTGTTTGTCACCAGGTTATGGGCTGTGTTTCCTCTCCATGGCCGCGACCCCTGTGCTCAGGTCAAAGCTGTCTAAGTTGGTGGGCCCATCAGAACAAGGTCAGTCACTGAACATTTACCAAACACTATACTCGTGTTTTTAACACTACCAACTGCACTGATTTAAAGTGCATTTTAGTTATTATTCTAAGATGAGCTTTTCACAAGGGACTGCTTGTGTCCTGCAGGCTGTTTAAATGTGTGTGTGTGTGTGTGTGTGTGTGTGTTTGATCTTTCTCCCAGGTGTCCTGTTTGCCTGTGTTGCCTGTGTGGAGAGCTTGTGTTTTCTGGTGGGCAGTGGCGTCTTCAACTCCCTCTACCCAGCCACACTGCACTACATGAAGGGCTTCCCTTTCCTTTTTGCTGCCATCATCCTCCTCATCCCTGCTGGAATAATTGGGTGAGTGTTACTCTTGCCTCATTGGAATAATGTAACTTTGAGTTGTTTTCTTATAAGTGGATTCTATTTACAAAAGTAAGACAATCTGCACCTTTTTTAAGATGAGCAGAATAAATGATTAACTGTTTTTTAATGTTTGTCTTTAAAGGTTATTGCAATGCTTAGACCGGAGGAGAGACCACCGAGACGCCACGGCATCCTGACCTGAAAAGAAGAAGCTGTCAGAGAGTTAAAGTTCATCCTGGTGTCGGTCTCAGAGGTGAGCAGCTCGACACAGAGACATCCGTCTGTGGTGAGACTTTTGATATTAACAAAGCTCAGCGATGTGACTCTTCCTAGTCACACCAAAGTGATCAAGAACAGATGAGGAAGAATCAAGCTCCTGACTGACGTGACTGTAAAACCTTAATGATTAGATAAGGGAGACTGGACTTTGTCTAATCTTTGCTCGTTCTAAAAACAAGCCATAGTGTTTCATCATGATATTCATACAAATGTGGTAATGAACAAGGTTCACTATATACTTTCATTTTGTGATTTCATACATTTTAATACAGCATAGTAGTAACCAAAGAGTGTGCCTTGCATTAACATTTTGAATGTATGAATTTCTATAGCTGAAATAACACACTGCAGGTTACAGTCCTAACTCTAAGAGGAAACTCCTCAGTTTTTTTTAAAGTTTGGGTGTTCAAAAAGGGAGGTTTGAACTACTTTATGTGCTATAAAGTAGTTCAAAAGAGCCACCGTTGCCAGCAGCAGCAGCAAAAATAACTAATTATAATCCAATAATGAAATTGAAGTACTTTTTTTTATTTTTGGTATTTTAAATGTATTTGTATTTTTACTCTAACATTTTTAATGCATTCTTTTTATTGTAGCGGTACTTTTTACATGTGGTACTGCTTATTTGAGTAAAAGATCAGAGTACCTTTTCCACGACTGTCTGTTCGCAGAGGTATCCTAAATCTATTATATTATGGGATGTTCTCTCTAGAACCCTCGAACAGGGAAGTTAGTACCTGAGATTCACGTTATGTCACGGCATAGAAGAGGGAGAGAAAGTGAATAATGACTTCCACCTCGACCCTCCTCCCTCCACCACAAACAACACTGGATATTCCCAGAGCTCAGGCCCTCAGCAACATGCACACAGGTCAGGTCCAAGATGCACAATGAGGGAACACAAGCTGCCAAATCAGCTTTAAAATGCACAAAGGGAAGTTTAGAGGTTAAATGAAGTATTAACTCTGCGACTGGGAATTGATCAGCATGACGATTATTGTCTCAGCCATTCTTCAGACACCGTGTGTCAAAACTGACTCACAAAACGGTCTATTCGTTATCAGTTGTGTGCAATATGTATAAATTGCAATATGTATAAATTGCAATCATTTACTTTATTGGGATAGAACTGGATCATTGTGGATAGTTTGTGATAAAGATGATGGTTCAATTTCTTTCATTTTGCATATCACATGTGATTAAGTGAAGTTCATATACAAGATTTTTCCAGCACCTTTTTTATTTTCCACCGTGTTAAAAATAAAAGGATAACATTTGTTTTACACTGAAAAAATAAAAAAACATGATGATAAAATAAAATCCTGCCTTACTTTTTGAAAAAGCGAACATCAATGACACATTTAATAAATGCAATGAGGTGGACTTGAGAACAATATTAGGGCAAGATCAGATAAAAGTCCTGAAAACAGCGGTTGCATTCAGGCGACAGGAGTATAAATGTACAGAACAATTTGTCCAACACATCTTGATGACTATGACAGTATGAATTGCAAAGTGTACAACTAATTACTTATCAGACTGTGGTGAATGAAACCTCCCGTTAACAGTATAAAAATGATAGTTTTATGTATTACAGTATATTGTAACAGCAGTCTACAAGTCTCTCTAACACAGATGGATTCATTTTAAAGGAGTCGACCATGTTCATGTCTCTCCATTCAACATTGATAACACAGCAGGAAGGACATGTTTAACACTACATGCACATGTACGTAGCCTGTACACTCCTTAAATCTGTATTTGGTTAAATTGTGGGTGCAGTTTAACCGCACGTTTATATCTGTATACCATGCCTCCAGCTTAGGAAATGCCCACCGTGGCTACTCATCATAATCAATTCAATGCTTCTGCAAGAAACTGTTTCTGTTCTATTCACAACCAAAACATAAGAAACATTTATGTCTGCAAAGTCAGAGGCCAGCTTTGGGCCTATGAATTTACAGTATGCGAGTTCCAACAAAAGATGGTTGCATATATAACGTTTGCTATTAGTGGATGCTCAGAAATTGCTCATGGTTATTTTGCTGGGCTGCCAATAGCAGCTGATCTATCACAGTTATTTTCCTGAGAGACATGAAGGCGTATATTCTGTACCTGATTACACATTAACAGCAGTATGAGGGTACTATGATTATAGGCGTACGGTTTATTAGGTACAATCTGAAAACCTATTAATCTAATTATAATTAATGAATCTACTTATATTAGGTCTTTGTGCGAGCATGTAAGCTTAACATCAAATTTACTTCACATGCATTTGGGCAGAGCCGGGGAAGCTGCTGGCCTGTTCGCCTTGGGCATGAGGTCTGGCATCATTTAAATGTTATATAGCTGAGATCAAACTGTTTATGTCGGTTTATTCTTTTTTTTCTGCACTTTTGGAGGCGTCTATGCTGTCGGTTTGGTCTTGGTTTCCTTTCAGGAAGCGTAGGATCTTCTCGATCGTGGCCTCCTGATATTCGTGGGACCATCTGTGTCAAGAAAAAGGCAGCAGGCGTTTGATTATAAGCAAATCGGTTCTCTCATGGATATTTTACAGATCTGCTAAACATGAATCGCAAACAGTAAAACGTTAACCTTTGTATTCACAAATTATTCATCAAAGAAATAAGAGCCTTTAAAACTTCAACAACGTTGGTATGAAATGGCGTAGCTCTCACACAACCACAAATCAAACAAAATAAGCTGTTAAACCTGTGAACTAATTGAAGTGTAGTATTTGTACACCACGCAGCCATGTTGGGAGTGATGTGGAAATGTGCTAATACATAACATGTTTTTTCTCAGGACAGCTTTGGTTTACTTGTGTGTACAGTTACTCACTTGATACCGTTGAAGTTCAGAATAGCTCTCATGTCCTCCGGCAGAGATGTGGGATCGGGCCACATAAATTGATCTGTGACGGGGACTATGTTCTTCTTACCAGCCAAGGCTGTGACTATCTCCTGCAAGATTAACGAGGATTCCTTTGAGTCTATGAAATACTAAAATGTCATATAAAACATAATCTTAACCCATTGTTTGAGCTACAATATGTCCGTAACATGTCATTTCAGCTGATAGCTCAGTGAGGGAATATTAATGGAATATGATTAATACAATTCCACAAGCAGCTGATGTATCAATAAACATGTCATATATCTTTATACGGGCTAAAGGTGTAGTGGACTTAAAGTTTTAAGCTAAATAAATAGATACAATATGACATAACATTGCAACATGGAGTCCCTCACATGCAGAGAATGGAAAACCTCTGACCTTATGAACCCAATCCTTCATGGCAGTGTCACCCATGCACTTGTCCAGCGCGTTGGCGGACAGGACCAGGATGAAGTTTCGTGCCCGCTGTACGCTCTGGATCAGTTTGTCCTCAAATTTACCGGACTCCAGCTTCTCCACGTCTATGAAGACACTGTATCCTCGAACCTGCAGGTGCACCTTCAGAAGACTAGGGACAGAAAAGGAAATGAGAAAGATGTAGTTTAAGTACATGTGCCTGTCCATTTTCTCTTTATGATTTTTTTTCCACCAGTCCTGTTTCAGTTCTGACCTGGCCAGCTGGGAGCCGGTGGTCCGCCGATAGCTGATGAACACGTCGGGCCCTGCAGGCTGGGCATCTGTGTGGCACGGTTTTAAGGGCCTGCGGTTGGCAGAGAGTATCCGGGCTCTGTGGACTCCGTTGTCTATGTTGCAGTCGTGTTGGAGCTGCAGATCGGTCAGACTCTGGACAATGTTGCGATCCACTCCTGACTGGACCAGGCCATAGGTGTACTGACGGAAGCGAGGGTCCACCATAACTAACCAGTCCGCCATATTGTTCGGGTCACATGTGGAGTAGTTGGCATACGTCTTCAACACACGCAAGTCTCTTAAAAACCTGCAGGATTAGACCGAGTAGAGTTATTTGTTAGCCTGGTGTTACATTGCTCATGTGCTGAAAGGTTTGCACCACTTGCCTCTTGCGAGTGAGGCCTGCAGTCATGCCAAGATCAGCGCTCAGTTCCTGCTCTGTGATGTTCAGTAGGAGGTCTCCATCCACCTGGAGATCCTAAATCGCAAGATAGTTAGAAATGTCAGACATATTGTGTATTAGCTATGATCTGTTGAGTAATAAAACTGTTAAACATACCTGGAAACGGTCACAGTAGGCACTGAAGCCCACCTGCTGCAGCCAGGTCTGCACTTCACAGGTTTTCCAGTTGGGCACACATGACAGGATATGTTTCGGCACTTCCTCCTTCATCATGCTCAGTGCTCGCTTGGCGAGGGCACAGGCTGTGCCATTACTGGAGTACATGACAATTCTTTTGAGGCTCTGCACGGCTCCAATCTCTTGAAATATCTTGAAAGGAGCACAAAATAAAACTCAGTCTCGACAAAGCTACCAGACAGAATCACCTACACTTTTAAACTTTATAGAAAGTGGACAGTGTGTGTACCTTAGTGTTGCGCTGGCGAGACTTGATGCTGGTCTCAACACAAAGGTAAAAGGCTGCAATGCACTTTCCCTCCACTCTTGTGCCATCCAGTAATGGCAAAAGATGCTGCAGGTCAGCTGCTGTCCTACCCTGCATGCAGTCTGCCCTGTCCAACAAACTGCGGGCAAAGTCATCCGGATCCAAAGAAGCTATGAATGGCTCCACCAGCTCCAAGGTTCCAGATTTCACCACCTCTTTCTCTATTTCTCGGTTTGCAGCTAACACAGTCACAGCCAGACATGCGTGGAAACGAATGAGTTCATCCTCTTTGGAAAAAGCCAGTGGGAAAAGCCACTCGGCTGCCTGTTTCTCGATCATCAATCGCTGGCAGCGGTGGCCTCCGTACATGGCACAGTTTGCTAGGGCCACGGCACAGTGACGCAGAACAGTGGGATCCGTTCCTCGGCACCAGAAGAGGAGGGCATCCAGAGCACCGTTAGAGATGAGGTGCACAGACGTCTCCTCGCTGTGTTTGAACATGTGCTCCAGGATCCCTGAGACACTGCGAGCCAGCTGTGCATCTTCCTGGTGTCGAGTCAGGTTGAGGACGACCCCCAGACCCATACGTGCTATATAATCTCTGTCAACAGAAGTTTGGTAATATGATGATGAAGCTTGACTCGTGAAATCAGATAGCTAAACTGACTGTAAGTGAACAGTAAACAGATACTCCTGAACAAATGAGGCACAAGTGTGTGTGTGTTGGTAACACCAAGTTATCAATTAACTGGGGCTGAACCAAAGAGACAATTAATGAATTGGAGGATCAACAGAAACATTTTGACTGAATTAATTCATACTTTAAGTCATTCATCAAGCAGAAATACTAAACAGTCTTTGGTACCAGCTTCTCAAATGATGATTAGATGCTTCTCTCGGTTTTATATCACTTCAAATGTAATGTAGTTTTGTCTTGGACTTCTGGTCAAACAAAAAACTTACCTGTGACTTATATGAAGGGTCTTTTATTACAGTTTTCAAACAAGTTATATATAGACTTGTAATCAGAAAAATGTGTCCTAAAACCACAAAGATATATAAGGAGTGGACACAAAAGTAATACTGCTTTTAAAGCCAATAAAAACAGCCCTGCTATATCCTATGGCAGAAACACATACCCACCAGTATATTGTATTGCATTGCATGATATTGTAAGTTGCCTTTGTTGTTTTGTCCATCCCTGTTCAACAATCTGAGATGTGATGCATTTAAGTAAAACAACATATATTACGGCCTCAAACATGCATGACAACACAACAACACACAATCTTAACAGAAACAACCAATTAAAATCATAAAAAATGTTGTTCAGAGCTGCTGTGTTCGGCTGTATCAAGTGTTCACGTTATTTTGTCCCCCACCACACACACACACACACACACACACACACACACACACACACACACACACACACACACACACACACACACACACACATCGTTGGCCTACCTGTTCTCTGAGATCAGTATCTGCTCCAACAGTTTCGCAGACTCGTAGGTGATCTCCACAGCAGGTGTCTGTTGGAGCTGTAGCAGCAGCTCCAGGCCTCCATCCAGCCGGATCCTGTTGCAGATCTCCTCGGCCACTTGACGGCCTGCAGCGGGCAGAACCCAGGCCTCCTCCACCAGCTGGAAGAGCTCTGCGATGGCCCCGCGGGTCTCATCGGAATCCGATGTTTCATGAGATGACTTCAGCCTCCTGATGGCGGAGCGCAGGGCGGGGATGGAGGTGGCCAGAACCGCCTGGACGTCGGCGCTGATGCCCGGAGAGACCGCTTTGGGGTCCGAGCCGGAGCCGGAGACGGAGCCGCGCCTCCCTCTCTGCAGCCGGCTGACATATTCCGGGACCGTGAGTCTTTCTGAGCTGAACATGATGGAGAAATGTCGGTAGAGCCTCCACAGGAAGAGCGTCAGAGACAATAGCATCTACCAGCAGAACACGTCACTGAAATGTGATTGTTTACAAAGGCCTCTGAAAACCCTCCTCAGTGATCTCCAGCCTGCTGCCTCGCAGACGCGTCAAGCAATAAGGCCGAAGTTATGAACCACAGCTGTGAATCAAAAGTGACAGCTTCTCTCTCTCAACGTCCCCCATACAGACTCACGGGCAGACCTTGGGCACCCGCTGCTGCTTTGTCTCTTCTCTCCCACCGACCAATAGATGACTTCATGCATTCACACAGTCTGTTGGCAGAAGTGTCCTTAAAGAGGCCAAATCTCAGCACACGGGACTTGGGACTGAAAGAGTGTCGAGCAGATCCTCCTTGTTTTACGGAGAAGAAAAGGGCTATTGTTGTCTCTTAAACAAAAGGGAAGCCTGTTTCTTTTAGATAAATATACAGTTTCGCTCCCCGCTTATGTGACGCACTCTAGCGGCTCGTCTCCCTGCAGAAATACACAATAATATACCGCTCTCCGATAGCAGCCCTATCGCATCCTTCGGTCAGCATCCGCAGGCTGTCTGTATGGTCACTGGTCTGCACCGGCTCGGGATGCTCCTGGTGCTGAAGCCCCGCCCCCCGTCCTCCCTGCATCACAGCCGGTCAGAGCGTGCTCAACAAGCCCAGGGATGTCTGTAAACACTGCAGGCCCTCTGCTGGACGAAGAGGAGAACAATAGTGTCATTGTGTCTAATGAAACGTTCGCCTTTGTAATTGTTTTATTAAGTGGAATTAAATAAATGGCTTTTGGAGTCAGGAGAGAAAATGCTCATGAGATACAGTATTGGTATTTGTTAAAGGAGAATAGAGGGCATTGTGAAGATGTCAGTGGATCCAGATTTGATTTGATGTATCATTCTACTTGTAAAAACTCATGCAATAATGGATAAAAATGATGAATATTGCAGCTTTGACAGATTATTTGTGATTGGGATTTTTTGTGATCTGTCCACAAAGTCATCACAGTGTGTTCTGGGGGAAAATGCCCTTATGATAAATACAACTGCTTAGACTTTACACACACACATGCACACACACATACATGCACAGTCCTGGTCCTGAAAGCGAGTAGACCAAATAGATAAGACAGCATACGGTTGTTGCATATGTGCTGCGACTAACGATTATTTTCATTGTCGATTGTTTTCTCGATTAAGCGACTGGTTGTTGGTCCATAAAATATCATAAACTGGAAAATGTTGATCATTGTTTCCCAACACCCAAGATGACTTCTTCAAATATCTTGTTTTGACAAAATCCTAAAGATATTCAGTTTATTGACACAAAAGAATAAAGAAACCACAACATAGGTGCTGATTAATTTAGTAGTTGACGACTAATCGATCAATCGCTACAGTTCACGTTGCATTACTCAAATTGCAGAGAGAAAAATAAAAATAAAAATAAAACTTCTCTGTGATAAATGACCCGTAGATTGCAGTAAACAATCAACTGTGTCAGAGGTCAACAGGCTTAAACATTTGTTTTCTATTTACCTCTTTCTCCCTGTGTGTCTCTGTTTATTTGCTCGAGTAGAAAGAGTTTTGCAAATAAGGTTAAAGTAAACAAGAAAGCGGGGGGACTGACTCGTGTTTCCAATGATTGTGAGCACACAGCCCGTCATTACTTTTTCATTCTGTCCTCTCACACCACAGAGGCAACATGAGGCTGTGGGCCATCCTGCTGCTGGCTCTGCTGGCTCAAACCGTTGCTGCAGACGGTAAGTACAACATTAAGAATCTCTTTTAAAGTTCAGAGAAGTATTTGTAGTGAGCAATTAGAAGAGTGTTTCTGGTTGTTGTTCATCCTTCAGTATTATCAATGTTCAGTAAGGTTTGCTAATCTGTGTGTCAAATGTTCTTAACATTTAATAAAAAAACTATCCTATCTACACAAGTATACAATTGTTTCCGTTAGGACTGCTACTAACAATTATATTAATAATAAGTTAATCTGATTATTTCAACAATTTTAAAATTAATTTAAAATTGAAGTTTATAAAATGGTAGCAAATAGTGAAAAATAGGGATGTCTTCAAAAGACTTGTTGTGTCCAGCAGTCCAAAAAATCTACATTTATTCAAACTTAAAACTATAACACTGTGAAAAAAATAGCAACTATCACATTTATTGCCTTTTTTAAATTAATGACTTAAAAAAATAGAATAATCTTTTAATCAATTAAGTGTTTGTTTCAGCACTAATTACAATTGTGAATACAAACAGGGTACAATAAGCAGGCATTTAACATACAAAGACGGTTATAATGAAAACAATAGTATTCGTGATAAAGAACAACATATCCCATGAGTCTTTGCCATGGACATGATATCAAAGCCTAAATATAACTTTATTTATTATCAAAGGAGTACATTCATATGGTTTAGAGGAGCAAAGAATACACAAATAAAACACTAGAGCTAATCAAGCTCTCTTTCTCTCTTTCCTCCTCAGAGTCCTGTATGGGACGCTGTGAGAATGGCTTTAACTCTCAGAAGAAGTGCCAGTGTGACTCCATGTGCAAGTATTACCGGAGCTGCTGCTCTGACTTTGAGGTCACCTGTGGCATGACGAGTAAGAAACCTCTCAGCTCATAATAACTCAAAATCAAAATGGTGCACTGAAAGATGGTCACTGACATCACTTTTCTCTCTCAGCTCGCGGAGACACGTTTGTGTTTGCAGAGGATGATGATGGTGAGCTGTTTGAAGGTACCAGTCCACCGCCTAGACGTTCAGCACACGGCAAGGCTTTTGTTGTCAATGATCAACTGAAGCCAACACTGCAGCCCATTTTAGAATTTGGTCGCAGACCACCGCCCCATCCAGAAACAGCACCAGAAATGACCAAACCTCCTCGACTGATGGAAACCATACTTCAGAAAACCCCTGTTACACAGAAGACCCCAATTTCACAGACAGTCCCACCTACACAGATGATTCCCAGCACAACTAAACCTTCTGCGACTGATGCAGCAGCTGAGACGACCACTGTTCCCATCACAACAGCTGCCACCACTGAAGCCCCGGACCCAGACGCTGTGGTCTGCAGTGGGAGGCCTTTTCACTCCTTCATGCAACAAAAAAATGGCTCCATATTTGCCTTCAGAGGTGAGTGATCACCTCATGTTCAAATGTAGTAATCTGACATTTGATCAAAGAGCAACACTTGAAGTATACGATCTTTGTGTTGTGGTGGAACATGCCTATGAACCTCTGTGCTTTTTTT
This sequence comes from Cyclopterus lumpus, assembly GCF_009769545.1. Classification (NCBI taxonomy): domain Eukaryota; kingdom Metazoa; phylum Chordata; class Actinopteri; order Perciformes; family Cyclopteridae; genus Cyclopterus; species Cyclopterus lumpus. Next base: position 2,932,242 of record NC_046978.1, read on the forward strand.
CTATAGGGGAGTACTTTTTTGAACTGGACCAGAAGTCAGTGCTTCCTGGTTATCCAAAGCTCATAAAAGACGTGTGGGGCATCAGCGGGCCAATTGATGCTGCCTTCACCCGCGTCAACTGTCAAGGGAAGACTTATATCTTCAAGGTGGGAACAAAAAATGTCTGGTTTTGATAAATCATGCATATCACACCCCTGTTGTAATAACATACTATATATACATATACATATATATATATGTATATATATATACATATATATATATATATATATATATATATATATATATGTATTAGTGCTGGGGAAAGATGAACAAAATGAATCGATTAATCGCATGATTTTTCTGTGATTAATCGCATTATGCGCAGAATTCAAGAATGAATTAAAAACCTGGCACAGTCCCGCCGTGCTCTGGCACGCACGCAAGCAGTAGAGAGCAGTATGAGCCTCAAGACGCACCGTTGATTTGTATGAAACAGAGCGGACTACAAAGATGGCGGCAGGGTTAGTGAAACTGCTTTATTGTTTCAGAGGCTTTACAGACTAAAAGTCCCCTGCACAGTAAATTCCAGCTGTGTTTTTTTTTTTTTTGCTAGACCTGTTCAGAATTTGTTTTTAAACAGATTCATATTCTGTATGCTAACTTCTGATAACATTACTTTAAAATAAAAGTGTGTAATACACTAGTTTTTAATTCATTCTTGAATTTTGCGCATAATGCAATCGCTGTTAAATCATGCGATTAATCGATTAATTTTTTTCACCTTTGCCCAGCACTAATATATATATATATATATATATATATATATATATATATATATATATATATATATATATATATATAATGTATTGTTGAAAAAATCTTCAACAGGGAGACAAGTACTGGAGGTTTGAAAACGGCGTTCTGGATGATGACTATCCTCGAGATATCGGCGTGGGCTTTGACAACATTCCCGATCATGTGGATGCAGCGTTTGCTCTTCCTGCTCCTGGGCACAATGGAAAAGAGAAGGTCTATTTTTTCAAAGGTACAGCTAGACATTACGCAACATATACAGACATTTGTATAGAATATTTTGATGAAAATACTTATCCTATACCAAACATAAAGTTACTTCTTGTTGCTTCCTACAGGGGATCAGTATCACATGTACGAGTTTTTGCACCAGCCGTCCCATGAGGAGTGCATCACCATGTCGGAGAGTTCTCCATCCACGTTGTTCAGGCGCTACACTGAACTGTACTACAACAACTATGAACGTAGTATCGTTGAGCTCTTCTCTGGCTGTGAGTTGTGGCATTATAGATTATTTGTATCTTTTTGAAGGTGCTGGCAGGTGTTGTACAGCTTCATGTTTTTCTAACCTTCTTCAGTGCCTCAGCATCACAACAAACACCACTTCATTGACAGGGACTGGAAGGGCCTCAAGTCTCCAGTGGATGCCGTCATGGCCGGCAGAATGTACGTGCCTCCCTTGAGGTCCACACGACGCCGCAATGATGCACGGCCTGACCAGCAGGGGGGTCAACAGCGAGGCCAGCAGTGGAACCAGCAGTACCAGCAGTATGGACAGCAGTGGGACCAGCAGTATGGACAGCAGTGGGGTCGAAGGAGGCAAAGCCGCTCACCCGGCTGGGGGTCCATGGCTGAGCGGGGGATGAACATGGGCCAGGAATTTGCAGAAAGGGGAATGGAAATGGGTCTGAGGTTGGCAGAGAGGAGGATGGAGATGCAAGAGAGGCTCGGACGAGACTGGGACAGACAGTGGAATCAAGACTGGGACCAGCACAGACGAAGAGATGGTTACCGTCAGAACAACAGAGGCAACTATGACTCCAGAGACGACAGGACATATTGGGAGTCCATCCAGGGGATTCTGCCCATACAGAGTGTCTACTTCTTTAAAGGAGGTAATACAGCAGGGACAGATTCATCAGCAGTGCCATTTAGGTTGATAATAGTCATACAAAACAATTTAACAAAATAAATGCTCCCATAATATCCATTGCTTTATCTAAGTTCAAGGGTGAGGTGGTCTCAGTAACCCCAGGAACATGTTTCAGCTTTCTTCAGACAGACTGATGAAAGAAGACCTTTGTGAAATGAGTTACAGATGTTGAGAGCAGCTGGGAGGGCAGACAGGAACTCATTTTAACTCATTTTCCCCAGCTCTGTCTAGCCACAGACGGCTAATTATAACTAGTTTCACATGATGTGTACTAGTCCACATGACAAAGAAACAGATGCCTAACATCACCGCAGTTCTTGTGTATTTATGCCTGTTTAAGTGATATCTGTGTTTTGATGCCTGCTGACACTGATGACAAGTCTAAACTATTGTTATGTTTTTTACTGACTGAGAGAAAGATTTTCTTCACACAATGTGACCATGAGCTGCTCCAGATATATGAAATTAATGTTGTTTCTGTGTTTTCCAGATACATACTACAGAGTGGACCTCAGGACCAAGAGCGTTGACCTCGCCACGCCTCCATATCCCAGATCCATCGCCAAGTACTGGTTTGGATGTTCAGACGCCTCTGGGGCTGAAAAGTAGTTTTAAATATCTTGGGTATTTTTATATGATCATTTGGACTTGAAGTTGATATCCAAATGATCCTTAATTTTACCCCAAACAGGCTGCGCTGGCTGTTGAAAATCTAACACACTTGCTCAGTGTAACCCATGAATAACTGCTTGTCAACTTTGGCAAATATTCATCAATCAAAGTCCACACACAGCTGCTCTCCACACAACAGTTGGCCTCAACGTGGCCAAAGTTCAACTGGTCGATAATACTCCTCTTCTACTAAATTAAACACAACTATAATGATAATATGAGTAAGCCTAGAAGATACTTATTTACATTTTATTTAAAGGCCACCGTTTTATCTATCTATATATATATATATATATATATATATATATATATATATATATATATATATATATAAAACGGTATATATAACAACTTCAAAATGTTTATTTTCTCCTTAATAATCATAAGCATATATACAGGAAAACATAAAATATAACACAGGGATTATAATAATGCATCCATCAAAGGGTCAGAAACATTTGGCACGTGGTTGTACAGATCTTGAGTAATGAAAAAAAGAAAATCCGTACATTACAATTGCGAGGGTGTTACTCAACAGCAGCATCGTGTGACTGCAGAGGTCAGAGAGCAGTGACAGACAGGACTTTGACTGTAGCTTGTAAACCTGGAAACATTCTTTACGATTCCAGTTTAAGTAGCAGAGAGCAAAATATAATACTACTATAAATATATAGATGTTTAAACAATGTACTGTGTTACTGAGTGAGTCACTCTTTATTGCATATTCACAACCTGTTACAGTCTGTCTTACTTGTATTTGCATCCATGATAAATAAAAACAGCAATCAAAGAACTTAGTTCATGATGCGTTAAGACACAACTCAGATGTCGTAATGTCTTTTTATCTGTTATCTGAGTCGAGAAGCAGACACTCGCCCAGATATCACAGTACTTGTTTGTATACAGTTAATACAACATGGAGAAATAAAAAACACTTATCACACAATTGTCCTTAATAATCGTGTTCATATCAAATTAGAGACACTGATTGCAACCAGTGGCAATGTTAGGAGAAGTTACCAAATTACCACACCTGATATTCTGTTGCTTTGGTTTTATTTATATTTCGATCTTAAATATAAATGTCATGTGTTTAATTTTTGTCCTGTAGAATTTAACCTAAAGGTGAAGGTTTTTTTAATCACAAATAATGAATAAATGTGCATCAATATGCAAGCTGTGTAACAAATAACTCCATAATAAACCCCTAGTTTTCTTTGTGCCTGTAACTTTATAACTGCAGAGTAATAAATATGCAGTTGCGTTTGACTCAGACCTGCTGACGTGCTGTTTCTGAGAAGTTATGAGTGTGTAATCATGACATTTTCATAGCAGGGTTCATCATCCACACCGACCACTGCACCTTTATTGGTGATGACCTCAGTGAGACTCACAGTGTCTCCTGCTGGTCCCACAGTCAGGTAGGTGCCCTCAGTTTTTCCTGCACTAGGGTCACCACTCTCATTCCTCAGATCTGACCCTGGGACAGATGAAACCACCTCTGGCACGCTCTTCAAAACAAATGACAAAGGCCTTTTTGGAGTGCCGCTCTCTGATAATGGAGTGTCATTAGCACCAGCTGTGTCAGCGGAGTTGAGAGCAGCATGCTTTCTCCTGATTGGCTTACATATGCCCACCTCCCCTCCAGGTGGGCCTCCCTCCTCCCACACACTCGCCCGAGCTCCGAGCTTCCTCCTTGGTGGTTTGGTAATCCCTTCAGCTCCTTTAGGCTTGGCCTTGCCAGACTCCTGCTCCCTCTGTCTCTGGAGGCTTCCGATTCGCCGCAGCATGGCTTGAACTGGCCCTTCAGAGCTCGTCTCCGTCTTTGAAACGGGCCTACCTGCCTTACCCACCGTCACATACACTGTGGTGACCTTATTTAAGACCCCCATCTGAGCATCAGATGTCGGCAGCTGCGTACCTTTATGAGCAGCTGTGTTGGACATAGCTCGCCTTCGTCCTGATGCCCCAGGGACATGCAGGGTGGCCCTGGAAGGGGTTCTGTCTACTTCCTGGTCCCCCGGCTCACAGCTGGAATCCTGATTGCCTGTCACCTGCACATCGACTTCATCTTCCCCCTCCTCGCTCTCAGCTCCATCTTCCTCCCCAGTTCTAGCTGCACTCTCCTGACTTTGGAGGGCAGACAGCATCAAAACCCCCCAAGGTGACTTGGGTTTGTTGCGTGGGTGTCCAGGGAGAGCGCCGGGGTCCTGAACCGAGCCACGCCTCTCTTTGGGGCTGAAACGGGTGCCCTCTGCAAAAGAGACAGACGGCCGCTTGGACTTGGCGATGCTGGAGGTGCGAGGGATGTTGAAGGGCGAGGTGATGTCCTCACTGCTGAAGCCGCATGGGTCTAAGAACATGTTACACTTCGAGCTCATCTCGTGGAATTCGCCACCCGCCACCGCCGGGATGTCTGCCAAAGAGAAAGAAACAGAAAAGTCCAGAGATATAAGAAGAGATGGACGGAGAAGTTTGCAGTGGCAGTTCTGTCACCACCAAAATGATAGCAATGTAAGTCTGGTTCATCCCTAATCCTACCTTCTCTTGGCGGGATACAGTAGAGCGCCTCTTCCTCCTCCTCATCACTGTCGAAGGATGACCCCTCAGTCACCCAGCCACAGGAAGGAGGCTCAATGAAACTGTGGTTGAACGTCAGCTCTGGGTCATGGTGAGACACTGTGTGTGTGTGTGTGTGTGTGTGTGTGTGTGTGTGTGTGTGTGTGTGTGTGTGTGTGTGACATGAGCAATATATTAAATAACATAGATAATGTTAGTCAATTTGATACGGCTCATTCTCTATTAAAACGTTTTCTGAAGTTTTATCTTTCAAATATTTCACCAATCTGAACAAAGATGGAGGATACATTTCAAGATAAAAGAATCTATTTCATTTCTTTCCCAGGAAGCTATTTAAACGATGATGATGGTCAACTAAGGACTGTTCCCCTAAAAAAGAGGTTACCTACCGGTGCCCTACACTTTAGCAAGTTACCTAAATATTACTTCAATTCCTCCAGAAAGTAACGGTTTAATAGTACTAAAATATGTCTTAGTAAGGCACCACACTACTGAAAAATAACCAAGCTTTTTGGGAGAAAAGGTTATTCATGTTGAATCCTAAAATAATCCATCTTGAATGTTGTCCTTGCATATATGTGCAACTTTTGTTGTTGAAGAGTTTGTACACAATCCATGAATTACATGTGACATTACATTAAGCAGCATTCTACTACAAATACTGTGCTGCAGGACTGACCAGTGACACGAGGGAGGCCAGAGGACCAATCAGAAATACAGGGGATGGCAGCACCGATGTTAGCCAGGACGCTGTAAACGTGATATTTCATCCGCACTGACCAGCCTCCATCAGCCACAGTCGCACTGGAAGACAGAAGGTTCATATTGTACGAATTTCACACTTTTGCACAGTGCCTCAGTTGAATTTGTCATTTCAATCCTTGGTACTGAATGTCTTGCCACCATTTAAAATGTCATGATAATATCACAAATGCCATGTTATGGAAGAATTATTAAGTTAATACTTCCAGATTCTGAGTGTCGTTACATGAATAAGTCTCTGTTCTTTTCGGGAAAAGCTTACTGCTAGTCGTGGCTCAAAATTCCAAGTGACATAGAAAAGGGTAAGGTTTGCCATTCTACAAAATGAGATGAAAGTGAGAGACAGACCTGTCTTTGCCATCAACAGGACCTCCTCCACAACACAAACAGCAGCAGAGCACAGCAAGGAGCAACAGGAGCAGAGGAACAAGCACACCTGCTAGTACAGCAGCTCTGCCACCTGATATAGGCACACACACACACACACACACCAAACACATCAAGAAACATCTGATGCCCTTCAGGGTCACACACTAGTTCATACACCAGCATATGCAGATGCTATTGGATGGATGGACATACTGTTGGGACAGACACCAGTGACTGGGTCGCAGCTGTCCCCTTCACTACAGTCACAGGCTGAGGAACAGTTGAGGCCAAACTGCAAGGCGGGGCAGCTGCTGTTACAACTGGGGAAAAAACAGTCATGCAATTACATCACCACAGCAAAAGATATAATCTATTTTAGGGGACAGTGAAAATACTGCGGGGGACCACAGTGTTTTGCATATTTTAACCTGCTAACCTAACATTTCATACAAGGTGACACTACTGACCAATCTGCATTTACTTTAATTATGTCTTGCTGTGAAAAGTCTCCTTCATTGGGTTTAAGATACAAAACCAATTTGTTTTATGGGTTTGATCTCATGAAAACACACAGAAGTGCTGCAATGGTAATGTACGTTTCAGTTTAGTGGTTTATGGGTTAACGCATGCAAAACCTTTTAAAACAAAGTATAGTGTATGTATCAATTAGCAGCATAGATTTAGGGGATGTTTGTTTTTGAGTTGGCCTAGTCATTTTAGCTCAAGCTTTGTTAAAACCTCAAATGGAGTATCACTGGAAAGCATTTCTCTCAGTTTAAATATTTGCACACAAATGTATAATATATGCTCCAGCCTTAAAAATAAAGGCCCTTTTCAATCTGCTGACAGTGCACTTCCCACTCACCTCTCTCCCTGAAAGCCCGGCTGACAGACACATCTTCCTGTCACATGATTGCAGTCACCATGGAAACAAGGGCTACACAGGGAGCTGCAAGCATCTCCAAACGTCCTGTTCGAGCAGGCCTCCTCACACCTGGGGACAGGGAGCCATGACCAAGTACACAAATAAGCATTGCACATTGATTTCTAATCCTATACTTTAACACCACAACATGTGTCACAATTTAAACTGATTTACTCTGTTTTTGTGGATATCGCTTCACACATATACGCCCTAATGGGCATTGCAGGCAGAATAATACTTTTCTTTCCATTTTCATCAGACTCATTTTACAGTCCATACACACTGTAACGCTGGCGACTTTAGAAACGGGAAGACGCAAGCAGAGACAAGATCAGCTTCACGCATACTTAACTTTAACCATCACCAAAGGATTTATACCACACCCTTGGGTTTGCATGTATTAGCACATTAACTATAAACTGCAATTTACTTTAAGTTACAAGCTATTTTTTCCACCGCATATTTTGATAAATCCACAACTGATCCGGTAACCTTCACCGTGACTTAAGTACAACAAGATCAAAAGTGCTCATGTACGCCTAAAACATGCATGCACACCTGGGTCCAGTCCATCCAGGGTCACACCTCCAGCATTTCCCAGTTTTGGGGTCACAGGGCTCATTATTCCTGCAGCGTGGACACTTCTCCTGGCAGCCGTCTCCATAAGAACCAGACGGGCACGGGCGGTCGCATTGTGTGCCATTCCAGCCGGATTCACAGGCATCACAGGAGCCATCGGTGTCAGAGCAGAGCTGCTTGTCTTTACAGAAACCACAGCTGAGGACAAGAGACAAAAACAGAGAGAGTCACAGGTATTTAAACAAACAAATGTATCTACGGACACCCACCTCATTTGACATCCACTCCCGTACTTCCCAGCCTCACAGGGCTGGTTGCAGAAGATACCCTGGTACCCCGGGTGGCACAGGCACTGCCCCTTGGCCGGGTCACAGCTGCTGTGTGTGAGGTCACAGTTACATCGCCGGTCACAGCTGGGTCCCCACCAGCTTGTCTCGCACTCACACACACCGGTACGTTGGTAACATGGCGACAGGTAGCAGTTGCAAGTGGCAGGACATTTGAGCCCCCAGTGACCCCTGTGACACTGACACCGGCCCGTTAGCTGGTCGCAGCCGGGGCCCGCAGAGCCCCCGCTGACGCACTGGCACGGCTTGGAGCAGGTTGGCGTCCACCAGCCCTCGTTGCAGCTGCAGTTTCCGTGGACGGGGTGGCAGTGGCCGTGCCGGGCGCACTTGCAGGCGTACTGACACAGTGGACCCCAGCGGTTGGGGTTGCAAGTGCATTCACCAGTGACGGGGTGACACTGGCCGTGTGGGTAACACGGACACACCTGGCGACAGTCTGGAGCCCAGAACTCAAGAGGACAGCCTGGTGACCAACAAACAATGCAAATTAACACAGATACTGAGCAAAACAACTAATTTATAGTGGTGGAATGTAACTTTAAGAACATTTACTCAAGCACTGTACTTCAGTACCATTTAGAGGTACTTGGGTTTAAAGTGAATTTTTCCATTTTATGATACTACTTCTACTCCATTTCAATTTAGACAGAAATGTTGTTGTGTTTTTTTTCCTCCACTACATTTGACAGCTATAATAACTAGTTTCTTTTCAAATTAGGAGTTTTCACATAAACATATGATAAAGATTAAACCATAGGCTCCTAACCTTTTTGTCTTGTGACCCCTCACAAAAAACGCAGTGTCCCAATTCAGATATTTATGAGTTGTTAAAGGTTCGACTAAACCCCTCCAAACTTAAATATGTACTAGTTTATAATGTAATTTCACAATAAATGCATTATTAGTATAATTTTAAGTGACTCTTAATGGTCATTGTTCCACAATGCACTAACTAAATCAAACTGACATGTCAATGTATTGATGCTAAGAAGCTCTTGTTGTGTAACTCACGTGTTTTACAGTGAGCTCCGTAGTAACCAGGTGGGCAGCGACACACTCCAGGATACACACAGATCTCATCCTTCAGGCAGGCCTGCTCTCCCTCACACACGGCTACACACACACACACACACACACACACACACACACACACACCATCGAGTGAAACACCAAGAAAACAAAGCAAATACTGAGGCATTAAAGCATAATTCTTGCTTCTGTCCATTAGAGTAGTTAAACTCACGTATGGTGCACTCTTTTCCCTCTTGACGCCACCCAGTGCAACAGACCAAGGTTGAAGGGAGCCTAAATACACAGAAAATAATCAAATTAGTGTGACAAATCTCAAACTAGCCTGAGAAACCAATTAAAAGGAGAAGAAGATATCCAGATGTGGCCTGTATTCAGACTGAGGAGCTGTCCAGCTCAGTCCTAAACTCCATAGAGCTCTTTGAGAAAAACCTCTGCTCAAAGGAACTAGTTAGTCACAAGAAGAGTACTAATATTGGGATCTTTGAAAATCCAAACCGTAAAAAGGTGTGAGTGGCGGTAAAGTTATACCTGATATTGTGGCAGACGTTCCTCCCAGTAGGATCCAGTGTTTGGGAGGAGGACAGCGAGCAGCAGAGCAGAGCACTGAGAGCTCTGAGGAGAAACTTCATGTCCACAGTCCAAAACCAAAACCCAGCAACCAAATATCTTTCACGTTTGTGTCCAGTCTGTTCCCGACTTTGTTCTCTCCTCCCAACTGGTTATCCTTTCAGTCAGAGGGAACACAATGAGAGGTAGTATCTCTCTTCCTGTCTACCTTCCACCCTTACCTTCTTCTTTCTCTCCAGTGAGTCTTCTTGTGGCTCCACTGCAGCCAAAGAGGTCGAAGCCCCCGGGTTTCCTCTTCCCATTTCCTGGGGAAGTCAGAGCCACTTCCTTCTATTCAGCCAGACACAGAGCTTTTTAAAGATGGTCGAACACTAACACGCAAAACTCGCCGCACACACTACAGGGGCTCGCACAAACACACGCCCCTGATGGTCACCTTTTCCCCAGAATCTATTGTTGAGTCTTCCAGGACATGATGAACGCCTTCGTCCTCCTTATAAGTCTTGAAAGTCAGTACAAAGTTGACCACGTGATCACTTTGAGCTCCTGCTTTATTTCAATAGCCGTACTGTTTGGTGCACAATGCCATTATTAAGATATAGTCTTTTCTTGAATTGTGGGGAAAAAATGCAGAGATCATTTCTTTTTTAAGGGATTTTATTGAATCTTCAAACCTCAACAAAACAGAAAATCCACGTTTTTAATTGTTTTTTTAAATCATATTTCATCAAAACAATTCACTCATGTGACAATTGACATCTTAAATCTGTTTTGTCAGCAAAAACATGCTTACAAAAATTTATTGTGAACACAGTTTTTAGGAAAACATTAGAAGGTCATATCTTGTCTCCCCACTTGTCTGTCTTTGTCTGAGTAGTGTTATGATCAGATTTAAAGGTTCAGAGTGTAGTATTTGGCGGCAACTATGGGTGAAGTTGCAGATTACAACCAACGGAAAGCCAAGCGTGGTGAATGGCTATAGCCGGTGTTTGGTTTGTCCATTCTGGGCTACTGTAGAAACATTGCAGCCGGCTCTGTGAAGAGGACCCGCTCTAGCTATGTACACACAAACAGCTCATTCTAAGGTAAGGGAAACACAAATATTCTTATTTTTAGGTGATTATACACTAAATAAAACATATTTATGAATACTAAATTCAATTTCTGACAAAATAGATCCTGCAAAATACTACACACTGTTCCTTTAAGAGGGAACAGAGTAAAGTAACCTGTCATTAGAGGCGTGTACTGTACAGACAGAATGACACATACTGTACATATACACATGGACATGTATGGCACCAGCATCCAACACACACTAGCCAAGGGCTTTGTGCAAGGACGGAAGATTAGGAAAATATATTTTAAAACAATACATGCAGTAAATTAAGGCTCACTGGATTAAAATGCACTCACTGCTGGAAGAAATCATGAAGTTAACATGCAAACACAAGTTAACAAATGGCTTAAACATCCCCCAACTGAGGTAAAAGTCAGTTGATATAATAGTTGTAAAATCTTGATTGTAATTAAATAAACCGACAAACAGATGTGAACTTAACATACTCACTGTTTCAATATTACTGGAGGGGAGAGTTTCATATACATGTCTTTGGTTGTTGTTAAAGAAGTTTGAGGATCTATATAAATATATATATATGCGCAATAACCCATTTTGCACTTTCTTCATGATAAAAAAATACATTAAAAGATTGTTGTATTTATCATACATGAAATTATCTTTTTTTGTGGTTAAAAAGTATCCCTTAGTATGGTACACTGTACCGTATATGCTGTATTACTAGCATACTATATGTACTTTTTGATCACTTCTGTGAAACATTAAGGGTACCAAGAGTAAGAATGAAATAAATGAAAGAGGAAATGAAAGCAGCCAAGTTTGTTCACTTCCATTCACTTTCTTTTCCCACATAGTCCTTTTGTGTGATACACATTGGGGCTGCGTTCACATGTCCACGTGATTTTTTGTCCTGAACCACATTTGATGTCCCAAGCTGAGGAAGAAGTCTTGTCTGAGGGAAGAAGGGCGTCTCACAGCGTGACCTCTGTGGTCAGTACCAGGCTCAGGGGGACGGTCCCAGCCCCGTCTCATCAGTGGTCTCTGAGTCTCCGATGATTTCCCAGCTGGAGGCGGAGTTGCTCATGTGGGTGTGACTTTGGCCGCTGCCCGACCGCGTCAGGAAGCCAAAGCTGCAGCCGAAAGAGTAGTAAAGACAGGTCTGAGGTCAGATCTGCTGTCAGGGATTACAGCTAAATATAGTCCAGGATTGAAAAAGATCTCAGGACAGTGACAGCCTCAGCAGAGCGAGAGAGAGATGAAACCAATGCCTTAAATCACAGATAATGTCTGCTGGCTTGTTATTGCTCTTTGCATTTAATGAGGGTTGTAACGCATCTGTAGTCCAAGTGACGATGCAAAAAAATGCTAAACAGATATATTCGACTGATATATTGTCTAATAAAGCCAAAAAGCATATAAAATCCTGACCCGGCTGTACTTTCAGTCCTGAACAGACAGGAATTGTCAAGTACATTCTTCACTTAATCACATTCTCAGTCAGGAGGTCCACATTTTTAAGTATTTTCCCAAAGTTGCTATGGAAATACGATTTCCTTCACTGCAAGTTAGACCCTGGAGGACACAGTCCTTATTCCTCAATAGTTGAAGCGGGTTAACATCCTCTATCTTAATATTTGCCCATTTCTGAGAAAACATTCAAATTCAATTTTGTTGATTTTCTGAAATACAATGGGGTAAATATGCTTGTGTGTTTTGGTCACTTTGTTTGATTTAACACTGTAAAGCTGTGCGTGCAATGAAAGCACTGTGGTTTACAGTCTGAGCGGTGCAGTGGAACAGTGAAGGTCAAAGCTGTACTCACAGGTTTCGAATGCGTGACTCAGCGGGTTTGTCAGTGCCGTCAACCTCAGAGCCATCGACTTCTGTCTGCCCAAACAGAGAACCCCTCTCCTCATCGTCACTGAAGAAACAAACTGGGATGAAAACCTTCTCCTTTGAACATATTTACACACTGGCCCATTATTTCTGGATAAGATGTGATGAGTGTTTTTTTAAGAGAGACCTGCTGCTGCAGTCGTTTTCACCAAAGCCGAGCATCTTTGCCTTAATGAGCTTTCTCCTTTTTTTAATGGCAGAGCGGACAGCTTCCAACAGGAAACCTGGACACCTCTCTTCATTCAGGATCTCCCTGCAAAAACACACAATCATTTTCATTTAAACATCAAAATCATATACACATACACACACACACACACACACACACACAGAGAGTAGACCTACCTCTGATAGTAGTTGAGCTCCTCCTGCACCAGGAACAGGTTGGTTTTGAGCTCGTTGCGCTCGAAAATGATGTCACGCACCTCCTTCTTGGTGAAGCACGGTCGATCGGGATCCTTCTGGTCGTCTGTCGACTTTTTCTTGGACTCGGGAGCTGTTTTACTCGAACAGGACTGATGGGAGAACACAGAGACTTTAGTCCGCCAGTGAAAACGAACACCCCAGTCGCTCCTCTACACCCAGACACAAAGTGGGGTGAAAACAGTTTGCACACTGCTTTGTTTTGGTGTGCTCATGGAACTACCAGTACACACACTGCTGAGTACATCGCCGCCACTCTGCTCCCCAGGCAGACAGCTTGGTGAGTTTACTTTGGTGTTTGGTAAGTTTACTTTGGTTTGGGGCAAGATTGTATGAAGTGACTTATAAGGCGGCTTTGAGCCGTTTGCTTGCATTCATCGTTGCTTGTTTTTTAGTTAAAATGGTGTGTATACGATGCCTTACAGGCCAATGGTGTGGAGACGGGGGTTCAGACAATTATGGGTTGTATTCATTCAATCACACAATACAGCACCTTTGTAGTTTGAGTAGTAGTACCCTTTTTTACAACTTTACCATTAATGACATTTTGACTTGCAGCTGAGGGATTTTTTACATGAAATAAAGGACACATGAATGAAGGGTTTATGAGTCATGCATACAGGAATGTTGCTGTTGCTTTGGTCCAGCTGTGTTTGGAGGTTTTCTATCTCTTGGTTTTTCTCTTTCAGGTCGGCCTCCATGTCGGCCTTCCTCTCCACGGTGCTCTTCAGTTGGGCCTGCATCACGCTCTGCTTGTGTCGCAGCTCCGCATTCATTTTCATGAAGCGCTCCAACTGCTCCTGGAGCTGCACACACACACAAACACACACACACACAGACTACTTTAATCATAACCGTGACCTACTAAAAAGGTTAAACGTCAAACAAATAGTTTCCATATTTCCCACCAGGTATAAATATAGTTAAACTCTAAAGTAACAAGCCAACCAAAAAGACAATCTATCATAGTGGGTGAAAATGTCTCCACGTGTGGAATTTGGAGCAACGGTCTGGGGGACGGAAAGAAGGAAGAAGGACAAGGAAGGAAACCATACAAGTGTAGCATTCATTCTAAGGATGAAAACTATTCTAGGCATTCCTTTCAGCAAACGGGGAAACTAGTTTAGTTGAACATGAGCTGTCTTTTTTCAGATTTGAGTCAACTGACTGGTAGCCAAAACCTAAGTATTAACAACACAGTTATGGCTGCTATTTAAAATCAAGTGATATACGTGCCTGAACACACAGAGACTTGTGCAAACACTACAACAACACACCCAGTGGCTGTGTGGGGGTGAAAACTATGCCCAGACTTGTGTTAAATGCAGCTTAATCCTCAACCAGTTACTATGCAGACGATCTCCGGGCTCTTACTCTTTCCCTGACACACTCCTTGTCTTCTAACGTGTTTATTTGTGTGGGTTACATGATGTAGCTTCTCTTTTGATGCTGCATGTGTTACACAACTGTGTAATTATGTGAGAACAAATTTTATAAAAACATAATTTTAACAAAGAATGAGATAATAAACATTATTGTTTCTATGAAGCCTTTCAGGAAACCAACCTTTGTAGCCACAGCCATAAATATTATAAAAGTGTTTGTGTGTTATAGGTGTTGTGCACTCCAGTTAAGACAACTTTCCTCTTCAGGCTAGAAACCAAGTGACCGCCAGCTGCCATCAGCTGTTTGATCAATTAAATTATGAAAATGTGTGAAACATTAGTTGAGAGCTGCTATCCGTCAATGTGTTGATACGCAGAAGAGTCGCCATAAACATTTGGGTTTGTTTTTTCCTCACCGCCTCTGCCTCTTTGGAAATGGTGGTTATCTCCTGGACTTTGGCCCTCAGCTCATCTCTCTGCTTGTCCACCACCTCCTTCAGCTTCAGCATCACCTCTCGCTCCTGCCGCTGGGCACGGTCTGCACACACAAACACACAAACAAAAAGGGTCAGGTCAATAACAGTGGCCTGAAATGTACATCCTGTTTGAGAAACCTTTTTTACACTGACTGCTGGCTACACTTGTTGTTGTAAATTTAGAGTAAAGATCATCAATTGATGAAAAAATTAAGATATGAAATAGGTAGTGTTATATTGTTGCATTAAATAGTTAATTGATGGTTAACAAAGCCACTTTACTGATCTGTAAAGTTGTATAATCTATTGTGTAATAAACTATTCCTGGGAAATGTGAAAAGTAGAAACTACCTTCATTCAAGACATTCTTACAATTTACATGGAGAAAAATATTACTAATAAATATGAATATGACCATGTAGATAGTGGTCAGAGCATAGTACAAATCATGCCTTCTTCTTCAAGAAAATGTGCAATAATTAACATGAAAAAGAATAAATCTACACATAACAGGTTATTTATACATTCTAACTAACTATCATAATCAAAGTGTGGCACACAATCTTGATGTTTTAGACTGAGAGGTTCATTTAACCCAAATTAAAATATGAAAAAACAGTATCAGTATCTCTCACTTGCTTCAAGTAACTTGCCCCACAGATTGTTTTGGTTTTATGTGCCCGGGTTTTGAGATATGCAGCTCAAAAATAATAGAGGTAAACAGAATTTCTTTGTAGTGCTCACTGCTCCAAAACATTGGAAAATTGTAACAACGTTTTTTCAGCAACAAAGTGACAGTGTATTATTTAGAGTGCAAAATTAAGGTGCGTCTTTTAAACCATATTCAACAGTCCCTTCATATTAAAATCTTGGGCAGAAACTGAAATAATCAGCAGCACATTTGAACTTCAATTCAATTCAGAGTGAAGCATGGGAGCCCGACAGAGTCACATTCATAACATAAAATTAATGATCACGTTCACCTGCCACATCGCCTCGTCAAATAAATCCCGAAAGTATTAAGACATCATGTTTTTCCTGTCAGTGCAAGAAGATTTTGCCAACTATCAAAACAAAACATATTAAGTAGCTGTCAAATGTAAATTAGGTGAACCAACAAGTACTTATTCATCTAGAAATCATTATAATAACATAAGTCCTCTCCTACCTGTGACCAGTTCACCCTACAAAATAACTGCACTGTAAACATAGCAACTACCAGTTTGACTACTTTCAGCCTCAGTGCACATGACTGGTAACCCACTGCTAATGTTAAGTCATTGCTTGGGAAGCAATACTCATGGAAAGTACAGTTTCATACAAAACTACATCGCCAAATGGCCTCAAAGTTGCTTTGTTTAGATAAGAGCTCATGCCAACCCTGGGTGAGTCTGTGTCCTCTAGGGATCACCAGGGCACTCCATTCAGATTCAATTCTCAAGCATTGAGGTACAAAGAATGCTAGATGTTTGATGTGATATCCACAGTTATTTGTTTTATTTTATCTTTTGTAACACACTCTGGGTATAGAGAGCCATCCTAAAATAACCAAGGCTACACCATTTCTAGTTTTGATAGTCCACTCAAGTCTCACAGATGAAAGAAATACTCATGGTACCCTCAGGCTTTAGGAAATGTTAATGTGCATCTCCATTTTGGTGGAGGGATTTAAACTGTCATTTGAGTATATAAACAATATGTAGCATGCTTTTGCAATGATGTATTTTAGAGAGAAGTAAATTACCCAAATGTCCAGTTTCCAAAAACCTATATATATATATATATATATATATATATGGACCTACCTTCCTGTGCATGGCTGCCCTTCAGTCTGCTTTGCAGCTCCTCTCTTTCCTCCTGGAGCTGCTGTACCTGGGCCTCCAGCTCCTCACACCTCCGTCGCCACTGCTGCTCCTTCTGCTGCAGCTCCTGTTCGAGAGGATGGAAGACGGATTGTAAAACCATAACCTCAGAGACAACAAAAAAGACCTGCTGTAATTGCCCTTTGTGCTTTTAAAATCTCCGGAGCATGTCAATATTTGGCTTCAGCTAAATAAGTTGTGTCCAAGCGGGTGTGTCAGTTTGCTGTTAAGTAAATACAGATGTTTTGTTGATATGTTTCCAACACATCTCAGTAGAACATTCTGACTTCTGAGAACCACAGCTCTTCATTTACTTGTTTGCAATGCACTGATACTACAGATTAAAGTTTATAGAGTTAGACATGCAGATGATGAATACGCACTACCAGAAGAGATGCCATGTAAAGGAGTTCTTTAACCCCGCCCTAGTCGTGTCCTTGAGCAAGACACGTAACCCTGAATTGTTCCCTGGAGCTGTGTCTACAGTGTATGAATGTAACATGATTGTAAGTCTCTTTGGATAAAAGAATCAGCTAAATGACATGTAATGTAATCTCACTACAAAGATCAAAGTCTTCGTAAAGCCTTTAATGTTATGGTTAAAGTATTTAAAACAAGCCTTTTCTTTTTCTTCACAAAAAACATTTCCACAACAATGAAGTTCTTTTGTGTTTATTTAACCATAACACAGCATAGTACACATGGCAGGCTCCTGCTGTGAAAGTACAGTACCAACTTCCCTCTGGCTTTCCTTCACGTTACTCATGTCAAAGCAGCATGTTACTGTTCGTCTGGTTTACGGCATGCATTGTAATTACTTACAACACACTTATAACCCTGTAGCATCATGTGTATGCAGCAGCTGTAGAATGGAGAGTATTCATGTACCAAAATGCACTTAACATTTGCACTTTGGAAGCATTAGAGTAGCTTTCTTTTTTTTGGAGAGAAAATAGTGAGCTATAGTTGAGACCAATATGATTTGTTTTATTTTTCTTTACTTTGCAGAATGAGGGGTTACATATTAGGCCATGTTGCGCAACCATATGGATTCTGCTTGGGGGGCAGAAGGGAGCAACTGAGGTCCTGCTAACCCCTGATACCATGCTTATGTTAAACTAGCTAGTGGCCCACATTTGTTTTTAAATAAATGTATATAAAATAACCGAGTTGTCTGTTTTAACTTTGATAAATACAACGAAGAGCACCAGGAGCATTCAGGCTGCTGTACTTTTACATAAGTAGCTAGCTACATGTGTGACTTAATGGCTTCCCTTAAAGAGCCGATTAGCCAGCTAGCTTCTTTTTAACTGTCGTTAGGTTTATTGTTAACATCCCGTACAACGGGACATTAACCTGGTCTGCAAGACTTTTTGGTTTAGCTCGCGACACATGTGTGACTCGTCGGCGGGGTAACGTTGGTAACGGCCGAATCTCTCGGCTCCTCCGCCCCAACTGTCAATTAACGTTCAGCCGACTCGGTAAGAGTCTCGGCGCGAGGCTGTAACGCCGGTACAACGCAGCGGGCTGGAAGGCGTCGCTCACCCGTATCTCATGTTTGTCGTTGCCCTCGTCGCTTTCTCTCCCCGCACGTTTCTTCTGCTGCTGCAGCTGCAGCGTCTCAAACGTCTTCAGCAGCTCTTCCTCCCGCAGTTTGTGCGCGTGGTTCCTCGACGTGAAGTTCTCCAAGAGCTCGAGCACTTTCACTATTTTCGGCACCAGACCGACGACGTTCTCTTTGCCACAGCCGTCGATCAGTTTCTCCACGTCGGCGCCGATCAGTTTGGCTATTTCATACACGTCGTCCACAGTTAGAGCCGAGAAGGTCCGGTGGAAACAGCCCTCCGAGGTTCTGGTCTCCGGGTGCGCTTCAGGTGCCTCCATGTCCGGACCAGCTCACTTCAACATGCTCCGTGTCTGCTATCGAAAGCGACTCGTCAGCGAGCCGATTATGAATGTGAAAGTTTAAAGTGCACACGTCGTTGAGCCCACGCTGCCGACACGCCTGAACTTGTTTTGCATCTTTTCTTGCACGTTTAATTTTTTTTTCTCAAAATAACAGCCTACCAAATATTATATAAGAACATAGAGTACTCCGCGGTGAACTACACAGTACAAGTCTGGACAGTCTGCTCGCTGCAGGATCCTCCTACTTTACTGACCAATGTAATTAGAGTATACGCGCTCACACACACACACAACTACATGTACCAAACCTGCGTGCCAGGTCGAGCATACGGATGCACGCACTAGAGCGTAAACATTGGATTTCTTCTGCTGGTCACAAATGTTGACCTTTAACTGTCAAATAAATATCAATCACATAAGTACAATGCTTAACGCCAGTATTACTCCATTGTACTAAACTTAAAAGCTGTAAGAGACAAAGTGTGCTTTGAGCAGTTCACTGAAACCAAACCACTGGAGGTCAAATAGGTTCCACTTCAATCAAAATGAAACACAAATGCTTCACTTCTCTTCTGGTTAAACTGTTTTTATTAAGCAATTAGAACACATGTATCACAAGACAAATGTTTATTTAAAAAAAAAACTGATCTTTATTTAAACCTGAGCTACACTGTCAGAGTACAGTACAACATAGTAACAGGGCAATACTGGCATGAAAATACGACTTTCAATTTCATCTCTCTAGGGCAAAAGTCTTTACCCTTTTGAAACAATGTTATCATCAAATATTACCCCAAAGTATTGTGTACGGCAAACTACACTCAAATGTACTTATGTTTAGATGCATCACAAGCCACAAAATATTGAAAGACTGCAGCTTCTTGAAGAAGTGTTACTTTAATAATGGAGGTAAAAGAGTGGGGAACAAAAAACATTTATAGAAAATATAAAAAAAAGAAAAAAAGGTTTCTAAAAATGTCCCAAAGCCTTTACATAAAAATTTCCAAACATCACAGGTGCATGTGTTCAATAGAAATATTACAAGGACTCTTCTGGACTGGCTCCACATGATTGTGGCAGAGCTATCTACAAAATGTGTGTAGAGCAGGACGTCTGCTCTCAGGCATACATGTCCTCACGGTCCGCATTATAGATCTCACCCTCCTGCAGTGAGGCAAAGTTTAGGAAGTGCGAGGGCCGGTGGACTTCATGGTAGAACTCCTTCGGGTTGGCCAGCTGCAGGTCGTACTTCATGTTGGGGTCATGGCGAACACCTGGAACAAGACAAAAATCATAATTTAAAATCACAAATTCTGCCAATTAAATCAAATGCATGACTTTAGTATCACAGCCCTGACTTGAGAAGCCTTTTTTTTCATAGATACAATAAAAAAAGTAATCTAATTAAAGTGAAAAATATAACTTCCTCTAATAAAAACAAAAAACTATGGCTACTGACCCATGAAGTTGTAGTTCCAGGACACCTGCCCAGGGACCATGAAGAAGCCCAGGAAGCGATCAGAGAGCAGCATCTGCACCCTTTCATAGTGGGATGGCAAGTAGCCTTTAGGGTTGTTGCCCTTGTCCGTGTTCTGCCGGCCCCACTCATAACCACTAGGTGTCAGCTTGTAGGCTGTAAGAGTGCACGAGCCCGGGGTGAAGCTGAAAAAAGAGGTAAAACACATTTAAGTACCATAAAGTAACAGCAATCACATCCCTAGGTGGCTGTAACTGTGACACATCTCTCACTGACAGCAGGCAAGAAACAGCACACAAGATGTAGGATCAAAGGGGCTGGTCCAGATCTGGAATATAGACTTCCATGAAACATACCTGCAAGTAATGATGATGGTCTTCTCTCCGTCCCAAGAAGGGTTGTCAGCCATGACCTTGGCATGGGTGGTGACGTCCTGTGGAGACAGCTGGGGCGACTCATTAGGCTGGGTATGTATCCAGCCGAGGGGCTCCATTTCCTGTTTAGAGAAAAGGCAAGAAGTTAGAAATTGTTGGTACAACAAATTCTTACAAAGCAGCGAGTACAACTAACAAGCAAGTAAGAATGAGCTGGAAGAAGCTTTCAAGCTGCATGTTCCTTACTTTAAGGTATTCATGACCAGGAAGCTGGTTGGGCAGGTGGACAGTCTGGTGTGTCCCCCACTGTGGCACCATGACAATACAACGAATCTCCTTCACCTGGGGGTTGTCTGGTGGACTGGTGCCATACAGGTAGCCTGCAATCTGGAAAACAGTGCACATCAGTCTCCACAGTTTTTGGCTTTCCTTTGCACAGACTTGATGAGACCCTCAGGTAGAGATGTCACGGTATGCATATATAATAATTTTGATTTATGTCAAAAGGAAAGAGTTGTTCCATCAACTGCAGTACTATCAATCCTACCTGTGCTCGCAGATCTGAGATGCAGATGAACTTCTTGAGGACGTTCTTGGGCAGAATGTAGGTGTAGCCCGTCTCCTTGATGTCGTCAGATGACACATAGATGTGGTTCGTTCGGAGGTGGAGGTTGGCAGCCGATATGGCCCTGACAGGTGAAGCACAAGGAACATTAAAGCAAACGGAGAAACCAAATGTTTGGATTACCTAGTTACACAATTACTACAATAAGCTATGATGATATGTCTTTATTGATAATATACTGTGTCGAAATGCCTCAAAACAAACAGTCCGCTTACCTGACTCTCCATTCAGTCTTAGAGGAGAAGGTCTGGGTCTCATAGTTGGAGGTGGTGGAGGTGATAATCTCATCACCGTGCTTGTTGACAGTGCGGGTCTGCGTGGCAGTGAGCTGCGACTGCTCTTTGGTCTGCTTCTCAATCTCAGCGATCTGCTGGCGCTGCTGTGACGGAGCAGAGATCTCCATACCCAGGATGATGTCACGGATCTCAGACTGTGTCAGCGAGGCCACGTTCACACTGGATGAAGGCAAGAGAAGCATTGATTACTAGATACAAGTCTGGCTTTAATTATATTCCATGAAGTTACTGAACAGAAAATGTTATACAAATTTATTTCAGGCACATATTCAGTCCATGACGTAATACTCACTTGTTCTTTTTGCCGTAATCTGCAAGAATGAGATCTTTGAGTTGCACTTCCACCTTGATCCACTCCTCGTCAGTGAGCGTGGGCCAGATGTGATGAGGCTCTGTGATCGTGGTCTTGTCAGGTTTCAGGATCACTTTGGCGCGGTCATTGTTGACGTGGAGCGCTCTGAGGATCAGGATGAGTCGAGAAAAGGCCTAGAGATTGAGACAGACCACAAAACAAACTATTTACACAGGGGATAAGTTGATCTGCACCCTAATAACTTTTGTTGGGAAACCGCAGGCTCAGGTATACAATACATGATGGAGATATCTTCAGCATGATCCATTTAATCCTGGTTTTATCTTATTGTGGTATAAAGTGATTCTCACTGTGTACGACGAGATGGTCTTGAGCCAGTCGTCGTAGAGGTTGAACAGCACCATCTGAGGCTCTGTAGCCTTCAGGATCAGGTCTCCAAACTTCTCCACCTTCAGACAGGCCTGGAAGGGCAGCTGCAACTCAGAACCTTTGATCACGATGTTGGGGAAGTCAAGCAAGTGGACCTGCACAGAGAGAACAATAGCATTAGATCTGGAGAGCATTGGCGTCATCAACCACCATTCAGAAATGTTTTGTCAAGGCGTGTAATTATTAGAGTGGTTATAAGCATTCAAGAGTCTCACCTCCAGAGGGTCCAGCATGCCCTTCCTGGTTACAATGATCTGTTTGGGCTGCTCCTCCACGGGCAGGGAGCGAATCAGGGCCGCCACTTCTTCAGCTGTCTTCCATTTGGCCAGCTGCAGAAATAAAGCAATTATGAAGTTAGAATTAATTAAAGGAATGAGCTACTTCAGCGTATCTAGTCACTAGAAGGGGTAGGAAAGTGTTTCCGAGTGCATCTGTGTCACCTCCTTTAGTACTATAGTTAAGTTACTTTATAAACAAACAAATTAAACTAAATAGTTATCAACCAGTATTGCTAAGATGGCATATCATACATTATATTATTAATTGAGCTGTATTGTTTCTGTTGTACAAAGAAATGAGCAAAACCAATATAAAAATGCAACAGTACGAGACATTTTCTCAAAAATAACCGTTGTTAGGAGTTTGTTCAACAAAACATGATTCTTAACACATAGAAATCAGAATAAATCCATACATAGAGCAGTTGACAATTAAAGTGAGGCTGGGTGGAGCAGAGCAGGCTCGTACCTGTCCCAGACGTTTCTGTCCGGCCCACACAGATGTGTGAATGATCTTAAGAAAAAGCTGACCAGTCCTGGGGTTGAAGATGAAAATGGCTCCATTGATGGGCTTCGTGGTCAAGTTACCCTCAAAGGTCTGTTGAGATAGACAAAATAAAGATACATTTTTATATTGCTATGCAAAAGCAACATATTCAGACACTTTAATTACAACATTAAAAAGCAGTCATTTCAAAACAGTGCCCCGTTGGGGGTAAAAACAACATGCGGCTCTCACCTTGTGGATGGTGACTCTGTACACGTTGGTGTCATCTACAAACCAGATGATCTGGTTGGAGAAGAGTTCACCATAGTTCTGGGAGGACAGGTAGGGCTCAGTGGGCTCGGAGGAGTACAGCTGCAGACCTTTCCGGATGCGCTCCCTGAGCACATACAGGGCAGGGTTGGCCTTCATGATCTTGGCCATGGCCTGCTGGATCAGAGGCTTGCTTCCAGGGAACCAGTTACCATAGGCACTATGGAGGAGATAAGAGTTAAATACTCTGTTGATACCCAGAGAATGAAACACTTCATGGGAGGTCAGAGTACAGCTACCCAACACCACCATTTGAACTGGTTTACTATTGAAAAAACAAGTTAGGCAGCTAGTGTGAAGACTTCCAAGGCGACTGCACAGCGCACTTGTTGACATGAACAAGTGGATGCCAAAATTCAGGCAATGCAGTTAAGCATTTGCCAGTTATTTTTACCCATTTTTGGCACACTAGGGATCACTTTAAAAAAAACAAACACAGAAAACGGTTCACTCTTCTCAACCACAAATTAAAGGCGTCTTGTTACGTGTAGCTAAGATAACTATGCTAGTTCATTAGGTCACATTTTAGTAAAACTAATTTGTATCTGCCATCATTCTGATTATGTACCTGTGGAGGTTGTAAGCCAAGTCGATGGCAATGAGCACCCCGGTGGGCGAGGGGTAGATACTCATGTTGTCAGTGGTGTAGTCCAGGAACTTGGCCCTGGCATAGCGCTCGATGTCATGCGAGTCATAGTCACCCCAACGCAGCTGGATGTCAATCCAGTACTTCTGTGTGGTGGTGCTGTCCATCACGTCCCTGTAGGAGGAGGTGGACATTTTAATTCATAGAAGCGCAAATAAAAAGGACCTGTAAAATTACTACATTATGAGTTTACATAAAAACAGTGTCTTCAGAGCACCTAGTGTAACTTTAATGTACTCGGTTATATTTTCTCTGAAAGCAAAAGCCGTGTAGCGATAGCTTGGAAAGTCATACTTTGAGTCTGCCAGCAGAGATGGTCTAGAGACGTTCCACTTGTATGATGCAAAGAGGAGGATGTCTGCACAGGAGGAGTTCATCTTGTACGACTTCCTGGGGTGGATGGTTTCCTTCTGCACAGTCTCAATCTCGAGAGCATCCAGCTCTTGATCAAACACCTGAAAACAAAAAACACGTTTATCAGTATTGTGGGGAGAACAATCACAAAGCAAGTGAAAAAACAAGAATGCATTTCAGGGTAAACCTCCATAATGAGGTAAAAAAAACCTACCTGACAGAGATCCATAACCACGCTCTCGTGAATCTTCTGCCACAAGTGAGCCCTGAAGATCTGAATGAGGGAGATCTTCAGTGTTGGGATCTTGCCGTGCATAAAGATTCCTGTCAAGTCAAGTTGCACCTGGAAACCCACATACACCTAAAGACAGAAGACGGGAAATGTAAGCCAAGACAGACATGTTTGGTCCATTGTTTTCTTCACTCATTACTTTTTTCTTCAGGAAACTCAAAATAAATGGGATTGGGATTGATACATTTACAAATGTTGGTTGTACTAACGTTAGCTCTGTTGATGGTGGGTGACCACCAAAGTGTGAAGCGACGGTTTGGGATTTGGTTCAGACCAGAACGCTGGGCATTGGTCAACTTCTTCCATTTCATGGACTCCTCAAAGCCACTGGCCTTTTCCCTAAAGTCCAGAAATTGACACAATTGCATTTTTAAATAAAGGAATAAAACAAATCCACAACTTCAGCAAAAATCAGCTCTAATGATATCAGTGTTATGAGAGGAAAACACAAAATACAGCAAGTTTATCGAATTAACACAGACATTCTCTTCTTTTAAGAGTTGTTTGAGCCCTAAAATCAAATTCTTATATCTCTTCAATTCTCCTCCTATAAGCCTTCTTAGCATCACGGTGCTCTCACCAGAAGAGACCCTCCCAGGTGGGAAAGTAAGTGCCTTTGAAGAGTGTGTGTTCCAGGATGCCCTCCACTCCACCCAGAGCCTGGATCATGTCTGTGCGATAGTTGTTCAGGTTCCACAGTTTGCCATCGTGCCTTTGGTGAGTCCACCAGAACGGATTCTGCTTCAGCACCTACATTCATTCAAGACATCAATAGATAGTTGGCATCAAAATGTATAATGCATGTTTTTAGTACATTAACATACAAAAGTCAGCATTTTATCATGCACATTATAATTAAACACAAAACTGATCCCTGGCACATCATTTAATCCCAAGAAACCTTTCCCTTCAACCCATCAGTGGTGTCTCCATCATACCTGGTACTGTTTGAAATCTGTCCTGACTCTCCAGCCTTTGTCATAGGCCAGTGTGTGTCTGTCCTTCTGGAAAAGTGTGTTGATACGGGGGATTCCTCTGTCCCAAGAGTCCTCCAAATCTTCCAGGGTCAGACGCCTGAAACACAGCAAACACTGCTATTTTCCATGTCTAATTTCAGCTCATATTTGTGAAATTAAATACTATTCCATGAGTGCTGAACAGTCAATCCTATGAATCCAACAAATGTCATCTATGACAAGATTATCTGATTAAGACAATACCTGTTCTGGGCGATGGCCTCCTGTCTCTTGAGGGCATACTCGGCCCAAACCCTCTGGGAGTCGATGAACTCACTCTCCCATGGCTGAATGTAACGATACAAGTTGGGAATCAGCTGATCTTCCTCATGGCTCATTCCTGACCTGAAATGGGTGATTCCCACATCTGTCTGCTTTGACCACCTGGAGAGGGAGAGGAATTTAAGCAGAGTTTAATTTAATAATGTAATTTACTGCCAAGAGATCAAGACAACAGCCTGCATGCAGACTTACCGAAGGTCCGACTGTGGAATAAGCACGTGACCCATTGACAGCATGCCAAGGCCACCCAACTCTTTGGGAGTGTAGAAGACGACAGGTGGGAAGCGGCTAGGCATTTTAGAATTCAGGCCGATCTTGATACGCGTCTGGATCTTGTTCTCACACTTCACCAGCAGGTCTAGGAGCTCCTGGGTGTTGACCACAGCCTCACGGAAGTATGTCATTAGACCGATCAAGGCCGTGTTCCATTTGTTCACAATCTGGAGGTAAAAGAGAGTACATACTGAACTCTTCTGACAAGGGACAGACTACTTTAACATCACATGGTACACGCTCTAGTTCTTTGGGAGAAGGCTGTCAGCTGACCTTAGTGAATGTGGTGGATCCAGAGGCCATCAGGATCTGACGGACTCTGTTGTGGAAGCGCTGCATTGATTCATCATCCACACGCAGGAAACACTGCGCCGTCCTCTCTTTGGTTACCTACACATAATACAATTCAGAGAATTTAACAGGAATGTGATCATGCCTACTTTAAGACAGGCAAGTGTGAGATGCAAGTGTCAGTACTGTAATGTATCAGATCTGTACTCGGTCGATATCCAAAGTGCATCACTTGCTAACATAACAGGTTTATTTTATTTGTGCAGCAATTCCTCACCTCATTCTGGAGGTTCCACACACCATCCTTGTGAGTAAACTCCTCATAGCTGGTGCGGCACTTTGGCAAGATGCGGCACTCAAAGCCACACATGTTGAAGAGCAGGTTGGGGTTGTCTTTGCTGTAGACTGAAACAAAGCTGTTCTCCCACTGGACAGTAGTCACTGATCTGGGCAGGCGGTTCTTGATGTCCCAGAACACTGCACGTCCTCTGAGAAGAAGAATATTAGAAAAGATATTAGTCATTTGTTTCCAAATCTGGTAATGCAATAATTTCCGATATAAGATACTACTAGTTTAAGGAGGTGGAACTCACAGGTTGACATCGTGCTTCATCAGTCTCATGCGGGCATCGCGGGGCCAGCACTTCTTGTTGTTATAACCCACTATGTTCTCATTGTTGGGGTCTGGGTGCTCTGTCAGGTACCTCTGAATCAGATCTCTGGCCTCATCAGCAGAGAACCTGGTGGACCCACAAAAAAGCTTATTTACAATTGATCAACAAAAACCTCCTTTTTCATTCCCGTTCATAAATCTGTATCGTTTGGCAGGAAAGACAGAAGCCATACACTGCAACTAACTAAGTAATTAAAAAGGAAAGGCAGTTTGTAAAACACATGCAGTCCATCAGAGCTTGTGGCCAAAAGCAATATGTCCAAAAGGTCTTTATCATTTTAGGGATTTAATCTCACCTGAAGAAGATGTGGATGCGGTCAATGTAGCGGCAGTATAATCTGATTGGGTGGGCACTCTCCGTGGGTGTGTCTTGGAAACTGAGGAAGTCATTGGGCATTTGAGGTGGGCCGGCCATCTCACTGGCACGGTGCAGGCCCAGCACCAGTAGGTCCATCACCAGGCCGTAGTACTGTACAATGAACGAGGCGAACTGGAGCCCCCTGATGATGCCGTAGGAGTTGGTGTGGTTCATATCCTAGATGGACAAGTGTCAATAAGGAAAAGAGTAAGATCAAGTACAAGTAAATACATAATGATTGCATGTCTAAAACACACAAGTGAGTGCGTTTACCTTGTAGTTGATGACCACGTTGTTCTTGGCTGTCATGTAATCAGCAATGTTGTGGTCAACAATGAGACGCAGCAGCCTGTTGAGCAGAGTCAGATCTATCTTCTCATACATCTTCTCATAGCGGGACTCCAGCATCACGTTGCACTCTCCCTCTGTGGTCTCCCACACGTCCTGCAAGTTGTTGATGCCTGAGGAGAATTAGCAAAAAGATAATGTTTGACTTTGTCCATTTAACATAAGATTCATGTTAACAGTTTAATTCCACCTAAAAAGGAATACTGACATTTTTACAAAACAGTAAACACCATCATTGGTTCTGACCTTGGCACCACTTGTACACCAGGAGTGGTGGTGGTTCAGTGTCAGCAGGTTTGATCCAGGGTGGGAAGAGGCGTCTCTTGTCCGCCTCATACCACAGGTACTGATCAAGGTAGGCATCGGTGATCTTCTCAAGGGGCTCTACATCATACACTGGCACCAGGTGACTGTACAAGTCCATGAACTCAATACCCACCTGCAAAGAAGTAGTTCTTAGACTGACGGGAATCAAATATGATGTGTAAGACATGTCTACAGCAACATTACATTCAAAGCTTTGATATTTGGCTTATAGACAACTTTTTCTGCAATGGTTTACAGAAAGTGTGCTGTTGTTCAGTTCCTATCAATAGTAACTTTTTCCTGCCAAGAGTCTAATGAAAGCGCTGCTCAGGAGAGAGGTTGTCATCCCTCGACAAGAAAGTCAACTTTTTTCTCCTATAACTATAACAAAAAAATATCACCACGTCTTGGTCATTACCTCTTTAAATGCTCTCTGGGTGAGCAGGTGACGTTTGATCCTGGACAAGGCCTCGTGAGGATTGTCGTAAGCCTGCTCAATCAGCCCAAGCTCCTCCCTCTGACTCTGGTTCAGACGAGACTTCACACTAAGGGAAACAGAAAAAAACACACGATAAAGTAGAAAACAACATTCTGGCACTTGCTGACGAAGTTGTTCATGTTGAAACTATTTTTACCTATACGCCTCCTTGAGCCTCTCCAAGGCCAGGATGAGCAGCTTGGTGTCATGTTTGTAGGATAGTGGAGGGAAAGGGATGGGCGAGAACCGCCGACTCTCCAGCCAATGAACAGTGGTGGTGTAAATGGCTACTGCCTCTTCAGCTGTGATGTAGGGGCCATCCTGTAGGCAGGACAAATACACTTTGAGATGGGGATGAATAAAGTAAAATCTAATCTGGCAAAAAAAAATGTTTAAACCAG
Source organism: Cyclopterus lumpus (assembly GCF_009769545.1). NCBI lineage: Eukaryota > Metazoa > Chordata > Actinopteri > Perciformes > Cyclopteridae > Cyclopterus > Cyclopterus lumpus. The sequence goes on from NC_046978.1 coordinate 2,961,381, forward strand.
ATGATTTGAACAGCTTATTGTAAAGAAGAATGTAGTACAAATTATGTGTAAATTATCAGAAGCAATATCTGAATGTGAGGAGCCAACTGCAGCTGCAGCCACAGATGAATATAATACACACTTCATTTTAATATTCCTCAAGTTCTTACGCACGAGCAAGCAGACCAATGCAAGTGCGCCTTTGTAAGAGGATTTCATTAAAAGAAACACTGCTTTATAGTTATAGAACTTTCCTTTTTGAGCTTTTCCCCTGTGCGTTACCTTCAGGTAGTTGTGCTGTCTCTCCTGCTCAGCTTTCAGGTACAGACGAGTCAGCCTCCCCAGGTTCTTCTTGCACACTGTCTTGTCCACAGTGGCTCCACGGCGGATTCGCTCACGGTTGTAGTGGGCAGTGTTGGTCCACCAGTCAGCTTTAGCCTTCACGTAGCGCAGGATCATGTTCTCGATGGGAGTGGGCAGGCCTGGCACCTGTAATGAAAGTCAGACAAATCCTAAATTCAAACAAAGCAGTGCTTTCAGGATTCTGTGATTAATCAGTCTTTTAACAACAAACCCTCCCCTCCCCCATATCACACTGAGTGGAATGATCTCTGTATTTCACTGACCTTCCAGGGGATGTTGGCCTTCCAGCACCGCCAAGACTCACTGAGGTGCTGCAGGATGGTTCTGGCCTTGTTCTGTTTGATGCCCTCGGGCATCATGTCCAAGATGTCATGCATCACAGCGGCACGCAACTCCAGGTCAAAGTGAGACTCCACACGCTGTTTGGTCACAGTCTTGGCTACGCCCTTGGAGTGACGTCCTGTTAGGGCAATTGAAAACAGTTGGGTTAAAAAGTTGTTTTTTTTGTTCCTGCAGACGCTACCTGAGCATCATTCAATTTTAGAGCCGAAATAAAAGTGGCCACCACAAAAACATGACTGTATATGCAAACCTTCAAACTGCCTGGCGAGCAGATTTCCCAGCCACCTCTCCAACAGTGGAGTGATTCCCCTCATGAAGAACAGCCACACTCTCCAGCCTGGGGCCCAGAAGCCACAACCTGGACCTTTGCCCACAGGACCCTGTTCAAAAAGAGAAAATCATAATCCAAACGTAAGGTGGCAAGCTAAACATTTTCAGTTTGTAAAAGTGCTTTCTATTGACACCAAACATAGCATCTCAAATACACAAAATTAGCAAATGATATACAGTGTTTACTTACAGTGTTAAACCGATAGTAGATGAGATGCTTCAGATCTTTGCACATCCGGATTTGTCTCATCAACTTGTACTTGTAGCGGTACATGCCTGTCAGCTGACCCACATGGGCAAAGATGTACTGCAGCCCATCAGACAACTACAACAGAGGAAAAAATATGCGATTAGTAAAGTGTGTGAGACAAAGGAAATGTGCTGCTTTAATGACATGAAACCATGGTGTGACCAGATGAGTGACTGAGGTCCTGGGACAGGGATGTCGGATGTGTACAGATTGTAAAGCCCTCTGAGGCAAATTTGTAATTTGTGATATTGGGCTATACAAAATAAACTGAATAGAATAGGAGTGTGCTGCAGATTAAAATGTGTTGCTGAACTAACCTGGAAAGCATCAACGTTTCCCAGTCTGTACTGCACATGGCTGTCCACCACCAGTTTGCTGAGACGCAGCACCTCTCTGCACAAGTGAAAGGCGTTACCGAATCGGGACTTCTTTCTTTCCTGGGGACAAAAACAAGAACACAGTTTAAGTCAACCATTAAATATTGAGTGCTGTTGGCAAACAGAATACAGTTAAGCAAAAAAAGGACCATAGTCCATGTTTTTAGCTCTGTAGAAAATATGGATTAACTAAATGTTGAGTACTTTTGTGCGTAAACTTAACCAAAAGGATAAGAATATTCTACGTTCAGAGCATCATTTAACCTAGTCTTCTTGTTTGTTTACACAATACAATGTAGTCAACAAAAACACTAGATAGATCTGCCCGGGAGATTGTACCTTTGTGGTCAGTGTCTTGACAGGCTTCAGGTTGAAGTTGTAGTCGAGATGCAGGTAGTTGAGGTTCTTACGGTGGATAAGCAGATTGAGCATGTTGTAACCCTGTCGGCAAACCTGCAGTCCCACCTCCACCCAGTCCAGCTTGGTGGACTGAAAGAACTTTGTGGCCTTGAAGGAGCGGAACAGATACCTGAAAAACGACAACAAAAAGTATGAGCTAAGAAATAAAACATTACTGGCAGCTTCAATTAGAAAGACAGATTAAAGGGAAATCTAAATGGAGTGTCCAAGGATGCTCACCTCTTCTTCTGGGCTTTGGGTGGTCTGTGTTTAAGAGCATTGAGCACATAGTACTTCAGCAGTTTCTGGTATGACACGCGCACTTTCACTGGCTGTCCTGCAGGGCAGTGCTCACGGTACCTGGAGGATATATTTACAACTTCCATTTAGAATTTTTCAAATTACCATTTTACATCTGAATGAGATGCACAGAAATCCCCACAAAGCTGACCCATCGGTTTTCTATCTGTAAATGACAGATGTAGTCTTGTTCCCAAATGTTAGTAATTGGCTCACCAGTTCTTGATCAGGGGGATATCTATGGCACGCCTTGTGCGCCCAGATCGGAGGTTGAAGGGTCTCGGGGCCCACAGCAGAGCGATGCCATTGGCAGTGTTGTCTGTGTAGAGTGGGGTCTCCTTGAGGAAAGGCTCTGCATACTCAGGAAGCTCAAACTCCTCATCGTCATCAGGCAGAGGCTCCTGACTCTGTGGGTTCAGGTAAATCACAATGAGAACGTTTTTAAGTTGAAAAAATAGACTTATAAAAACAGCTAAATGTCAGGAAAGGGGATTTCAATCATTTCCATGTTATACCCCTATTTTAACTCAGCAATGTCTGAATGGTGAAGGGTCAACTGCTACTGCAGCAAGAAAGTCACCATTAATTTCAATATTCCTCCAGTTCTTACGCACAGGCAAGCAGACCAATGCAAGTGCGCCTTTGTAGGAGGACGCTATTCAAAACTTTACATGTGATGTGCTGAGAGAATTCTGTCCATATTTTCCAACGGTAGAAGGTGGATAATCAGCCACAGTCCTCCACACTTACCTTGACAGAATGTCTGTGTGAAATGGGGTTGATAAGCGGATCGAAGTAGAATGCTGGGAGATCTGGATCCTCTGTCTTGATAAACACCACATTGGGTGTATGATACCTGCAAGAGTAAAGTTATGAGTATCTACTCATTTCTGAAAGTAAGTGTAGTCATTGCGTAAGCAAAGATGTTAAACAACAAGTTATTTTTTGATATATTTAGTATTAAATTGAATATTTTAAATGAACCGCACCTTAAAGAAACCACTCATTTATGTATGCATTTCTTACCAGGTTAGGTGGACATGGTGCGGCAAGTTGTTGTACAGGTAGGGGAAGGCGATTTTGTACTCTGTCCTGATAGGCTGTCGGATAATGATCTTGTTGATGTCATTGAACTCATTCCAGTCTTCGTCCCTGCAGGGGACAGAGGTTCAGTTAAGGCACAAATCATCTACTCTTATTGTGTTTTTAGGGGTGAAATATGCATCTTAAAAATGTAATAAAAAGTCGAACAAAGATTATATTTTAGAAGTAGTCATGCCATGTGTCCTCCATAATAGAACAGAATTTACAGTGTAAAGTCTGTAGGTCTATAATCCATTAAAGGCAAGAGGTCCTTACTGGAGGTTGATGTCCCTAACCAGTGGCTCAAACTTCGGTCCCCCAGGGATGGCCATATTCAAGGCCTTGGAAGTGAAGAAGGCCTTGAGGTCAAACAGATAGAAGTAATTGAAATCCACCAGGTCCGTGAGCAGCTGATTGGCCAGGCGGTATAGTGTGGACATCATGGGCAGCGTGAACTGCCAGCGACGGTAGGTGGTGCCATTTACAAACCTGAAGAGGGCAGAAATTAATTATTGTTCGACTCTGCTAGACTATTTGTCTGAAAAAAAAAAAAAGTGATGTGATGGCTTACTTGGCAGTGTCTTTGAGGGGTTGGTGCTCATAGAGCCACTCTCTAACTGAAGAGTCCTCCTCAGAGTCCAGCTCCATCTGGATTGCCTCCAGTGGTTCCACATCAAGGATGTTGTCAGCATAGTCCAGCGGCGGCTCCTCATCATCAAATGGTGGAAAGCGCATCCGCTTGAAGTGCCGACGATCACGCTTCTCACGTCGCATCATGATCCACATGGTGCTGGGAGGAGGGTAAAGGATATCAAAAATTAGAATTAAATTTGAAATACAAATGAGTATAAGTCACTTGATGTGGAATTTTCCAACGTGCAAGTGCCGTAAACTGCAAACATGATAACACAATCACAACACCACACTCTCTTACCCCCACTGGGCGATGTAGACTGGTTCGATGACCCAGGGAATTTCATTCACAAAAGAAATAGCTCCAGTGATGTGGTAGAGGACGGGCACATCTCTGATCTGTTCCCAGGGCATAGGCATGTTTTCCAGCAGCTTCAGTACAGCATGGGGCATGTACTTGAGGGCACTGTTCAACAAAAAGAAAGCTGGATGAGCTGTGGCAGTGGTGATGGATATTCTTTTAGCAAAGAATCATTAAGCAAGGTGTTTTTAACCAAGAAATTGTACAAAGACAATCAGCTTTAAGACGACATGTGCATTCAATTCTACCCATGGTAACTCTGAAAAGGTTTAATGTGTATGGTGTGAATCATATTTACCCGAGGTACACCCTCTTGTCATGGCGAAACTTTCTATTAGTCATGTCTCCATGGTCCCTGATGATCTTGCGAACATGTTCAGGTGGCATGTCTTCCTTCTGTGCATCTACAAAGCCAAACTTTCTCTTTTCTGAGTAGCGCTTTGCCTGCAAGTGCTGCCATTTTCTTGCTGTAAAGTTGGAGGAAATTTAAAAATATATATATTTATGTTGACTTGTGATATAACATTGTAGTTTTGACCACTCCATGAAAGTGATGCATTGAGTGAAAGCCAACATACCCTTCTCTTGCAGTTTTTCTTCAGACATGTAATCCGGGACAGGCACAGGAGGAGGTACACCTGGGGGCATCCCTACAGGGACCCCTCTGTAGGGGAAGGTAGCTGCCATGGCGCGTCACTACTAATAACAAAACCAACAAACAAACAAACTTCAATTAGCCCTCGCCGTTAATGTGTTGTCTGCATGTATGCTATCAAGGAGTGGGGTTACAAGTTTTAGAATTACAAATCACATTTACATGTTTAACCTGCACAAACATTCAAATCGGACACCGTTCTTTAGCTCGCTTATTCTATAAAAAAAAAAAAAAAAAAAAAAAAAAAAAAAAAAAGGTACAAACCATGGCAAGTTTGTGAAATCACTACATTTAAATTAATATTGTTCATTCAATACAAGCTGGTATTCGTTATGGAATATAGCACATGATCTCATCCAAGTAAAACCAACACGACCATTCATTTGTTTAAGGGTTAGCCAGCTAGCTTAACAACATGGCTTCCGTACGGCGCAACGTTTTGTAAACCTTTTATATCTCTAGACTTCACTAAATACCCGCTCGGTAAACATCACAGTGCAAAATACATAAAACATTATTTACAATAAGATACACGGCAAGTTTACAAAAAACAAGTCGACGTTGGCCCTCTAACGTGAGTAGATTGACGTTAGTTAGGCCAAGCGTGGACGTAGCGGCTAGCTAGTGAACTGAAACAACGAGCAGCTAACGGCTAAATGTTTGGAAACGCTTTCAAACCCACGCACCTCTCCGCCTTCTCTCCGTGTAATGTATTAACGTTGAAGACAGCCGCGTTCCACACACACTCGGCTACCACAACATTTCTCTTTCAAAGTTGTTTCGTCCTTTTTCCGATTCACCGTTGTGTTGACTTGTCTTCAGAAAACCGCACGACGGACGACGGCGGCCACACGATGAACGCAGAACGCTGGAAGTCACAGAGAACGTGTACGCCGGATATAAGTACGTCGTAGAACTAAATGATTCGGGCTCTACGTCGAAAAGTACGCAAACGTAAGACGAGCGCAATTTTTCAAGTACCCGGATTACACCGATTCCGGAGCACGACTGCCCCCTGTATCGTTGGGGTGGAAACTACAGGGGTTCAACAAGTATGCTCCATACCGATATTTGATATATCCTTCTGTAAACAAATGGATAGATGAATCAATAGATTTACCAAATATTAATTAAAAATGTTTAGCAGACATCTACCGCAACATTACACCGACGTCATTATTTCTTCTCAGCCAACATCAGAATCAGAATGCTGAGATGTTTGATTTCTTGTCCACTATGATTTACTTTTGGGGTAAAGTACATGATAACGAACATATATTTAACATTATTAGTCTTAACTGTTTGTGAAACAAATTCCAAACTTTTAGTATGAGGTTAAGTCAGATTGTCAGATCATCCCTAAAATACATTTAAATGTGTCATCCAACTGCAACACCTTTTTACTGGAAATATCTCAAACATTGCCTTTTTACCCCCGATATATATTTAATTACTCTTATTATTAATATTATTATTTCAACACATTTAATTTAGCCTATGTGTTTTTATTGCGTCAAAGCTGTATGCTTTTATTGTGAAAAATATAATGGGCCGGAAAAATCATTGGAGGGGGGAGGTCTTAACACAAGTACATTGTCAGTCTCTGGGCATACGAGGACGAGTATAAATCAAGCTTTATATATATATATATATTTACGATACAAAACGATTGCTTTCCCCAAAGTCTGAGACACTTTTTGTAATGTCCGACGCAATGGAGTCTTGTGACGACGTGCGGGACAATGTGAAGGTAGGCCCACTTCACATTTGTCTTGCGTTTAAAGTTCAGTTTTTTTACAAAAGCAATGCTGACATTGCATAATAATGCATAGCTGTGTTCAATTGATGCACTACTAAATATGTTCCTGAAGTTTAAAAGACCAACGTTTCTTCAATAAAAACAAACAAACAAAATGCAGACGACGAAAGAAGAGGAACGACATTTTCTTTATGTGTTCATCACTCATGGGCTTTATTTTATTGCGAAATCTCTTTCAAATGTAGGGACTCAACTCTTGAAGGCATGCAATGGTATTTCAGGATGGTATTTATTGAACACTAGTTTCCACGTGAGCCCTTATGTAGTTAAATGTGAAAGGATGCAGACAGTTGTTACCTTATATTGACTCTTATGTGTGCAGAAGTACTATGGCAGTCGACTAGAGTCCTCTGGTGATTTGCAAACAAGTGCTGCCTCCTGCAGTTTGCCTTGCCGCCCTCTACCAAGAAGTGTCAGGGATGCACTGAGCCTGGTTCACCCAGAGGTAACAAAAAGGTAAGCTGTGCAATCTGGTTGTACTACTTGATAACTTCGCAACGACAAGCGCACACAACACAGACAGGGCTCTTACAGCCAATGACAGGTCAGGAAAAAAATCCATCCTCAGTTTCACTGTCAAATTACTTATTGAACCTCTAAGGAAACACATCAGAAAGCATACACATACTGCTAAAAAACATGTTGAACATCCTCCTGTATTGTTCATTACTTAAATGTGTAACTGATTAGCTTTAATTGAGTGAATACCACTGTAATCCAGCAGAGGAACTACCTTCCGTTCTGGTTATTATTCTGCTGTGGTCCTTTAGAGCATATAGCTATCTCTCACCATTGCATTGTGATGTTGTTGTTGTTATACACTGTTGTCGTTAACAACTCTTTTCCCCAGATTCTTCGGCTGTGGCCTTCCCTTCCCGGCGAAGCTCGAGGGCTGCAGAGTCCTTGACCTCGGCAGCGGCTCTGGCAGAGACTGTTATGCCTTCAGTAAACTCGTTGGACCGAGCGGACGTGTGACGGGGGTCGATATGACGGAGGAGCTGGTGATGACGCGTACATGTTCACACAATGTTTGACACTATGGATTTCTGTGCGTTCTGCTAATCAACTCGCATTTCTTTAGATCACAGCATCTCGTCAGTACATCGAGTATCATCAGAAGAAGTTTGGCTATGAGAAGCCCAATGTCACTTTTGTCCAGGGGTACATGGAGAAGCTCAGTGAAGCTGGCATACAGAATGACTCAGTGGATGTTGTTTTGTAGGTTTAAAACATGGATGTGATTCTACATTTTCTGTCAATGGACTTTGTAGTCCGTTACAAAAATAAAGCTTTGATTAGTCGATAAACAAAACAGTTTTTCCCTCTCATGTATCCAGATCCAACTGTGTAGTCTGTTTGTGTCCTGATAAAAGAGCAGTGCTACAGCAAGCCTACAACATCTTGAAGGTTAGTCTGAAGGACTTCTACCAGCTGCAGTAATGTGTAAAAAGAAAGGTGTAAAGGGAACTCTCCGTTTATAGTTCTCATCACTCATTTCACACAGGAGGGAGGTGAGCTGTACTTTAGCGACATGTATGCCAGCAAAGTCGTTCCTGATCACATGAAGGAAGATCCAGTCCTGTGGGGTAAAATAACTACATTATCATGTAAAAGTCATTGTGAATGAGCAGAATCCATGCACCGCTGACGGACAATAAATATCCTCTGTGTGATCTTTGTTTTCTGGCCCAGGTGAAGGAATGGGTGGTTCTCTGTTCTGGCAGGATCTCATTCCGTTGGCACACAGCGGGGGTTTCAGCACTCCACATCTCGTTTCAGCCAGCCACATTGCAATCTACAGCAGTGAGCTCAAAGCTAAAGCAGGTAAACAAAAGGCAACGTTGACATGAAAAGATAATTTTCACTCTACAATTGAGCCAGTTCTTTTTTCCCCCTAGGTGATGTCAGCTTTGCTTCGGGCACTTACCGGCTTTTCAAGCTGCCCAAAAGTCCAGTCGTGTCTAAGGTGACCGTGACCTATAAAGGAACTGTGGCAGATTTCCCAGATCAGCTAGACTTTGATTCCTCCCACTGTTTCAAGGTATAACAAAAGAGAAGGCTAATTAGGCCAATATTAAATAGTGTATCAATGTTTACACAGGTTATTTACTAACCTGTGGCTTATTGATCCAATAATAGAAAAGGTAGTTATATATATGTCTTTTTTAATCAAAATCTAATCTCTTATGTTGTTTTCTTTTGTGCTTTGCAGAAAGACGTGGCAGTGTCAGTGAATGGAGAGATGGCAGCAATCCTCCAGAGATCTCGTTTCTCCCCGGATTTCAAAATCCAGGTATCGGATCAACCAGAGTCCGACTCAGGGTCAACACCACAGGTAGCTGATGTTTTGTGTTTACCTGAGCGGAAATGATTTCATTTAGAAATGAAGCAGCGTTTTGCATGCAAGAAAGTTGCCTAAAGTTTTACAAAAATAAGCACTATTTGTAGCAACAATTAGGATATGTCTCGTGTGACCATGAATCTTCTTAATTTCTTCCTCAGTACTGCCACCTCAACCCATTTATGCTGGCTGACAAACTGGGATCCTCAGTGAGACAATGCTCCAAAATAAGCAAATAAAGACAGAGCTGAATCCTGAGATTGTTTTGCAGACTTGGTAGAACTGAAATAAGATTGTAACACATTTTTTGTTTGATTTTTTGTTTGTTTTTTTAAGTCCATAACATTAGAGACTAATCATGTCATCTGCTTGTTGTCACCTATGTCTTGTTATACTGTACATGTTTTACAAGATTCAAGATTTTTATTTGCCATTTGTGCCCGGACCAACAGTCCAGACACATTGGAATTCTTATGCAGGGCTCTCCGAGTAAGCGTTTCAGAATACAAGATATAAAATATAAAAGAGAAAAATACAAGATATAAAATATAAAAGAGAACACTGTACAGAAGTGGTGATCTATACAGAGGGGTGTTAAATTATATTGTTTTAAGTAATAAAATGACACATATTGCTCACCTATGTGTAGTGAGGTAGTGTTGGGTTCTTAGTTACAGTGGTTTTAACGCTGTCATCATAAATAAGTCTCCAAATACTAAAATAGCATGTTGTAGTAATTGTTTTAACTTCTGTTACTTCAACCTGCTTGAGAAACGTACAAGAAAAAGGATCAGTGTACAAATGACAATAAAAGCCAGTGTTCTTGAGTGTATTAAACTATTAAAGCACCATGAAAGAGGTACTTATGACCAGAAGTTTTGATTGTTTTTATTTCTCATACAGGACTGGACGACACATCGGATAGATCATATGGCAGTGTAAGAGTGGAGAGACAGGACACATTCAAACAGGGTTATACGACTATATGGCTGAGCATTTGGTTTAGACAACACTAAGACTCTGACAGGTTTAACTATTTGCAGGCAAAGGCTGCGGAGAGTGGACTTCCCTTGTTGCCTGGCACTCAGACTCAAAACACCAATGAACAACAAAAGTGGAAGTCAAACTCCAAAGACCTAATAATCAATCTGATGTTTAACAAGAAATGTTCCAACTACACCAGAAGATTAAGATTGTTTTGTTGCGTCAACATCTGAAGCAACTGTGAAACAGAAGAGAAGGTTATCTACTAATGAGTAATCATTTATTGCCATCAGTGTAACAAACAATGTAAGTAAAAACACAGACGGACAGAAAACCCACCCTGACAACAGTAAGTATGATATGGACAATCCCATTTGTTTCATATGCGCTTAAGTTATGCACCACAAAGCATCCAGCATAAGGTAAACTAAACACCAGCATCTGAACTGAACTTTGTATTTTAGATTTAAAAAAAGTTAAGTGTAGTGGTTTGTGTATTTCCAGAACGTTTTAAGTGAATAAACTAGTATGAAAAATACTATTACTTAATTATTAGTATTACCTAACTATGACAATACTACAAAATAACATTAAATTGAGTGTGGTATGGATGTCTTCAAGTTAAAACATATTTATTTGTACATATTTATGTTAGGTAGCTAATAATAATCACAAACTGTGACCTTTTGGACAACCCATTTAGTAGAGCTGTAGTTTCAACAAGAGAGGAACAAGAAAGAGGAATGCGCTGGTCACATCTGCAGCCAGCTCAGGTCATCAACTCTGAACACGAGGGAGTGAGAAAACACATATTTAGTAGTATCCAGGCTATGAGCCCCACCCTAGGATTTGAGATATGATGCTCTAAAACATAAACTAACTTGATCATTTATACCTGTGTGTGTAGTGTTTACATGACTTTGATGTCATCCAGGTTTCCCACAAGTGTCTGTCATGTCTGTACCAAGTGAGTTACAGTATAACAGTTCGCTGCTATAATACATATTTTTCAAATTAATAGTGGATCAAAGGAAGTAAAGTAAAGTGAAAGGTGTCGCTTGTACCCAACGACCCACAGAGAGTGTTCAGCTCATTTGGGTTTTACACAGTGAACATAGTGCAGCATTTAGCATCCAACGAAACGTACATGACTCAAAAGGAATAATTATGTTACTCAATATCTGCTGGATGAGTAAATAAGCAATATTTGCTCACAGTTTCTCCCCAACGACTTAAAACCTTGTTTCTGTTGCCGAGGAGTTTCCAAACTAAACAATAAGAAATATATTTCCTCCACGATCACCTAACACAGCTGCATAATCTATCATAATTCCATGTATTTAATGTGAAAACAGTATATAAATACATGTCTAGTTTGTGTGAAAGCAGGATGACACTCACTGAGCCTGTGCCTTCGTTATAATCTGGCCAGTCGCCATTAGCTCGGCAAGACGAGCCACAGCAGGGTCGAACATCAGGCTGGCCGCCGCGACCACCACCTCATCTCTGTTAAAGGGCAAAGGAAAAACATTCAGCACAAAGCATATATTCATATTCAGCTATATCAGGAGTTATTCCAAAGCTGCTCACTTGATGTAAAACGCCAGGAACTTCCTTTCTTCCACTTTGCCTTTGAATATGATTTCTGTGTATCCTTCCCCATAGCCTAGAATGAGGAAATTAAAGGGGGAAATTAGCATTGGGGGGTGGGGGGGGTATGGGTTTAAATATCCTAATACAAGGGTGATACTTTCCCTAGTAAATACTCTACCTGTGTATCGGATACTCTTCCCAAGTAACACAGTCCAGAAAAAAGGAACAGACTCACATCTGGTTGGTTTCTTCAGCATGTTTAAGGCAGCTACTCTTCCTGAGGGTTAAAGAAACAAAACAGGAAATGAATGACGTGACTAAATTCAGGCTTCAAATTATTTTCTGTGATAAGATAAGATAAGATAAGATAATCCTTTATTAGTCCCTCAGTGGGGAAATTACAGGATTTACAGTGATGCAGAACTATCTAAAAATAACTCGGTCTTATCTGCAACATGCATCACAACATGCAACTGGCTCTTTGAATCCATCAGTTACCTTGAGCGTGTGACATTTGCCAGTGACCCACGTTGACCCTTTGGTCTCCACGAATGGTCAGAGGGAAAGAGGTAACATCTCCAGCGCTAAAAACATCTGGTACATTGGTCCTCATGAACTGTTAGAAAAGGCGTGGACAGCAGGAGCCTTAACATTAGGCTCACAGAGACACAGAATATTTATACAGCTATCCGTTTCAGCCACCTAGACATACAATAGCTGAGAAATTCAGGAAATGTACAATATTAATGTTTGGCCAAAAACAAGCAGTTAAAGTCATAACATGTAAAGCTGTAAAGCCATGTTCATCCTTCATTAGTTATATAGGCTTTGTTAATTAGCGTGTTACCTTGTCAACAATCACAGCTTTCCTTGAATCCACTTCCAACTCGCTTCCTGCCAAGAAGTCTGAATTGGGGATTACACCTAAAAATAGAGATCTTTGTGTTTGATTGAACAGCATTTTTTTTTTAAATAGTCCCAGACTTGATTTGTGCAATATAAATGACAGAATTACCAATTCCGGCAATCACCACATCAGCCTCCAGGACTCTACCACTCTTCAGGACCACCCCCTTCACCTGGATGGAATATATAGATTTTACACTATAGGTACACAACAGGTTTGAAGCAGCACAATTCCTGTTTCAGTGACAATGGGCTTTTGTACACGTCACAGGAGGAAGAACACAGGTGTAAATAGTAATATTAATGATGGCTGGATTCCTTTGAGCTGCTTCGGGTTTCAGGCTCCTGGTATTGTGGATGCTGTCATAACAGAGCTACTGTTAGTGTTATTATTTACACCTGTGTTTCCTACAATGAAAGATAGTCAATGCTAATGGAGTTAAAGTAGAGTCACCTTGCCGTCCTCCCCTTGGATCTCGGTGACTCCGTCATTCATGTAAAACTTTACATTCTGTTCCTCCAACATCTTAATTGAAGAAACTGCGTTTTAAACTTTGTTCCATTTGATGAAGTCACATTTAATGATAACCGTCATCATCGCTTCTTACGTGCAAACTCATTTTGCCGATTTCTGGCCCCAGTGATCGCTCGTACGGGTATCTGGAAGTGCCAATCACGGCCACACTGGCAGCTTTGTTTGACAAGTAGGATGCCACCTCCATCCCTATTGTGTTGATGAAAAACACTTCAGTGGTCTGCAATGCTGGTGTGACTACATGTGTTGTGAAGCAGCTTAATCTTGTACTGTCAAATTCTTACATAGCGGTCCTAAGTTAAGAGAGGTGGCTATGAACGACGCCATGAAACCCTCAGAATGGAGGTTTAAAGTCAACCCGGTAATCAAACACTAACTCAAAAGACGCACAATCCTAGTTTCCTTCTGCTGTGTTGTCTAGAAGGGGTGACTGTGGGTCAGTGGTTAGCAGGTCTGTCTTTCAATCAGGGGGTTGGTGATTCAATCCCCACCCCACCCTAGTCGATGTGTCCTTGAGCAAGACACTTAACCCTGAATTGCTCCCTGTAGCTGGATAAAAGCGTCAGCTAAATGACATGTAATGTAATAGAAACTGAACCTGGTGACCTATGAAGGAGGATCCGATCACAACAGCTTTCCGGCCCAGACCGGAGTTGTGGATCTCTTTGGCGTCTTCATATCTCTGCAGCAACTTCACTCCTTTCAGGTCCCGACCAGGACAGTCGAGCGGTCGCGCGCTGTGAACAAAAGGAGGAATTTACTGTAATCATTGCATCACATGGACATTCGTTCATGAATGTGTCCATTGTCTTTTTTGTGTCTTATGACACCCGAGTGGCACAAAACAATTAGCAAAATGTCCTATTGTTTGTGGAAAACTTGAGGAAAAGGGTGATGACGCTCACCTACAGCCAGTTGCGATAAGAAGCTGGTCGTAACGCTGCAAAGAGCCGTCACTCAACTTCACCGCCTTATCAGCCGGGTTCACCGACACCACCTGCAACACAAGACACATTTATTAGAAGAGGGCCAGTTCTCCTCAAGACATTGAGAATAAATTGTCCGTTTTGTCTCTCACCTCCTTCTGTGTCCACACCTCCACCCCGTGCTGCTGATAGAAGTCACTTGTTCGGAGGAGAATGTGGCTGCTGTCCAGATCCAAAGCCTGAAAGTGGCAACGTCTAAATACAGGTTGTCGACAGACACTGTGGTGGAAGATTTCTATGTTTGATCAGGTGGAGAGTTGTTGTTTAAATATTCAATTGCAACAAACAGAGTCTTCCAAGGAATCAAAGTTGTCTTTCCGTTTATTCAAGCTTGCAAGCTGGGAAAAGGGTTCAACAGCCACGTATCTCAGTGAGCTGCCGAAATCTCTTCGTCAATACATTGTGTTACACTGGGATTTATACAAGCATATGCCCCCTCCTCCAGGGCCCACTATGAAGACAAACCAAGAAACAGTATGAATGTCTTGGATAAGAATTCAGAAGAAACAAGAACAGAGTGTATTGGTTTCGATAAGGCATATGGCCATCTGTCCTCCTCCCCATCCTCCCTGTTGCTCTGCCCTTGAACCAGTCCACAAAATAACACATATTTTTACCGTCACAACACCGACAGAAGAATCTACCGACTCCAAAAGATAAACATTGCAGGATGAATATACAGGTTACCTTTCCTCCGGGGTTTGAGTTCTCACCTTACTCAGTTTGGGCTTGTCATAGGGAGGCAGGGTGTCTTTGGTTACCATGACGATTCGACCTTGGTAGCAGTTCTGCCGCAGTGTTTCAGCACAAATGAGCGAGGCAGGGCCTGAAATCAATAAAATTCATATTCGATGTGTAATTTTTCAAACCATATATAGCAGCACAAGACAACCACATTTACTTGAGCACAAGTCTCTTTTTTCTGTTCCTATAAGCAAGGATTTGTGAGCCCCCGAAGAATGTATTTATTATTTATACATTATGTATTACATCTAGTCCTTACCTCCTCCTACCAGCAGAATAGTGTGTTTGATGTCTGGTACCCTGCTGCACATCTCCTTCACACGCTTTGTCAACTTCAGAGACTGAGGGACACAAACAAACAAGGGACAGTTTAAAATAGTGTCTTTTAACACAAAATGAAAGAAAACAGTATGATAATTGTTTTTATCCATTTAACTGGCCATCACTTACATTTTTGTGGATGGAAACATACACCTTGCCATCCTCAACTTTCACCTGTGAGATTTTAAGAAAATGTGATTTTTTTCCAAAAGTGTACACTGATCATAGCACAGTCATTTGTCTGCAGCAGGGGAAATGTTGACAACAGAATATATTCTAAAACAAAAAGGGACATTTCTTGTTGGAGTGAATAACTACTATAAATGTGCACTTTTCTTGCTAAATGTTGGTAAAAACCATGTGCTCAACATGAAGTTTAATCTCAAATCTATAATGGCAGAAGTCATAACATGTGTGGTAACAGCTGAAAAAAGGACGAGCTGCTTTCAAGACATTTAATCCGATCACTCATCTGCAGGGGGTGATTTTCTTTTTTTAAAGATAGCACTCAAGTGTAGTTTGCATGGTGCACAGTTTGCACTATGTGGTACTTTTTGTACCAATTACATGGAAATAATGTTCAAGTAGATCATATCAAATGGGACAACATGTTAAACTGGAACAAACCTTTCTCCTGGATTGTTTCATGTTAAAAGAGCTTTTTAATTGCGGTTGATCATACCGACATGTTTTACCTTGTAACTAGGCAGGCAGTCCAGACCTGGATACTCTTCGATGTCTCCAGTTCTGACATTAAAGCAAGCACCATGAAAGGGACATCTAACTCTGTCACCAACCAGCACTCCTGGTTTATTAGAGAACATGCAAAACTGCTCAAATGCACAGCAAAACATTTAAAGAAGTTATGTCTTAAGATATGGGTATATAGAGATAGAAGGGTTACCTTTGACAAGAGGAGCGTTGTAATGAGAACACTGGCTCCCAACAGCACTGTACTGACCCTGAGTGCGAACAAGCAAGACCGTCTGGTCCCCCACAGTCACCTCCTTCATTCTTTCGAAACACAAAAGGGGGAAGAAGGGAAATAGTGAAGAACAAGATCCCGGGAGGTCATCAAAGTTTTGCACTTTACTGATATGCTACAATGTGATCTTTTTCCAGTTGTGACTTACTGTCCATCTTTCAGGTCGGCCTCCTGACATACCATCCCAGTCACCTCCTCCTGCTCCTCACCTTGACCTGGTTCTTGGCACCGATTCATTCCTGCAATCATATCAATTCCATGGACGAGCATCGTGTGGGACTATAAACTCATTTGGGGATTTCCTGTACAATGTGTGTTGACCGGTTGGCGAGTCTGTTAGCTGCATCATTTATTTGCGCAAATACACGTAACTGTTACATTCTTGAATGCCTCTGTTTTGTGGTCGTGTGTTTCATAGTCAAAGCTACTCTACTTTTAATACCAAAAGGAGTTGCATGTCTGCTGCTAAACGTGCTCTGGTAGATCAATGACAGGGACAGTTAATGAAAGTAATGCCAGAATCCTGGGTCGGTAGCGCTAATTATCCGAACCAGTTTTTGCCCTTTTAAAAACACAAGCCTCATCTCATGTCAGACATTGCTCCCTGAAACGTAAAAGCTAGGTGTAGCTAGCTGTGTTCACCTGTTCTCTTCTGTTGAAAGGAGGACGAAAAGGACGCATCTGTCGGTACAAACTGGTCATACGGAGGGGTGTCTTTCTTTCGCAAAGAAACAAGTGCGAGCGCCGGAAAACAGCGGGTGTCCGCGTGACAGCCTGTCAGAATCACGTGCTCTACGCTCCTCCCACAACCAGTCGTAAAGGAGGAGATTCGATACCGTTCATAAATTATTGAGAATTGATTCTTTTTGGTGTGGAATAATGTGATGTTTGGTGTCCTAGAGTCTAGACAACAAGAGGCAGGAAAAGCAATCAAGTGTGCACGATTCAGTTGTACTATTGCCATGGAAACATTTCAAAGCTATATGATGGATTTCCTCTCAAACAATACATTATGCAATTTATTCTTGAAACGTGTATCAAAGTCACTCACCTTTAACAATAATTTCTCTCAAAAGTTTTCATTTGTATCTTCCTCATCAAATATACATGCAATTACACCTGCTGACAATATGGCATGAGGGACAGGCTGCTGTTAGAATGAACTTCCACCGGACGGTGGCGCTGTGTCCCCAAATATTAGAGCAGTCATTCAGAATCAGAATCAGAACTTATTATTGCCTATGTTTTCACATACAATGAATTTGTCATGGCGGGTGGTGCGACAATAGACAATAACATTAACAACAATCAACAACCCATCAACACAGTGTGATAATTAAGAATATAAATATAAGATAAAGTGCACAGACAGGCAGGTTTCAGTACTTTAACCAGTGCAATAAGTTAAAAGATCCATGTCTATGATCAGACCCCGGCCACTTACGATGAATGAAACCGTGACAAATATCCATTATGTTTCTAATTACATGTGCAATAAACTACTATTCCCATAAATCCATGGGTTGATCGTGAAAGAGTGTTGCAAGAAAGAGTCCTAAATCCATCGATCATCGTTGGTGGACGAGACCGCCTCGTTGTGGACTCGGTTTAGTTCGTTTATAGCCTGAAGTTAGCTTTTTACTTCCGGCGATTGTATTCAGGCTTCAAAATTCACAACAGTTGTGTACACGTGTGAGGATTATGTTGCTGAACAAACCGTATGAGTATCATGAACATATGTTTAGCAAAGAGTTCATTTTCTGCAATAATTCAAAATACAATGGAAATATTCCTATTGTATTTTTGTCGAGAGTGGCCTACAGAAATACGTCAATTATGTTGCCTTCACGTGCTCTTCATGCTCCGCCTCTTCATTCGTCAGATAATACTTTGTGGTGCATTTGAATATTTCTGTAAGAAAAATATACAACGTAACAAAATCTACTTTGGCGGCTAACATATTTTTAAATTAAACAATAATTAAATGTTTATTCTCTTCATCGAGTTAACTGCTGTCTGCAAAAATAAATGTCTAGCCTGTCTTTCTGTCACCATATCACCAGATCTAATTTAGTTTCTTCTAATGTCAATTTTAAAAGGTAGTATGACACAGAATCACAGAAAGGTAGTTTTTTATTTGGTGTGTTTGTTTGATCAGCAGGTATTTCAGGCGTTCATGAGTACAGTGGCTGCTCCTCTCGTATCACACCTCAGCTCCAGTCAAGGACATCAACAATTGGCCCCATTTGAATTTGCTGGGTCTAAGCACCTGGTCAAAAGATAGCAATTAATATGTTCAAATCAGGATTTAGGATTCACTTCCAATTTTCTGAGAAATATTAAAATGGGACATACTACTATTCTAATCAGTTTATATATCCACTTAGACTGTGTCTCTTCTGAATTGTTTCATTCAACAATATGAAATGTAGTTTTATTATTATCATTATTAGCACTTTGTATATGATTCCTTTGTACATTATTTTTATTATTATTTAAGCTACTTCTAATATCTGTACATTTCGCAGCATACTGCATGGTATTCGTATGACTGATTATGTATCTGTGAATGCGCTTCATTATTGCACATCTCTACTCTACATCTCCCCATTTTATTATGTTTCATTTGCACCGCATCCATCGTTAAGCATAAAATATCTTTGTGTACAAACCTACTTCGCAATAAATCCGTCGCGGACTGTTAATATTCCCGACAGCACGTGAACGTCACACCACATATGTAACGTGCTCTTGGCCGCGCCCCTTTCATAGCAAGGGCGTGGAAACGCCGTGGTTGGGTTTCTGTTGTTGATGTCAACAAGTTACACAAGCGAGAGATGGGGTTTTACAAGAGGACAGTTTCACAACTGTAAAAGAGGCTCCACGCCCACATCCCCCACCCTTCTCCACCGGCCAAACCTGTGGCACCAGGGCTTCCTGTGAGGGAGCATTACAGAGAAATACTACACACACTCAAATCAGTGGACAAACCCACGCCTTCTCTCTCTACACAACAACCGTGAGAGAAACACGTTTTTTTCTTCTTCTTCTCCTTCTTCTTCTTCACGGTCCTCTCTGAGTGACGAGTGGGGCCACACATGATCGGGGCTCGACCGGGATGTTATAACGTGATAGTGTCGGAACAAGTATTGCTCGTAGTCGCCTGTCCGTCCGGACCGCAGTCCAAACGTAGCCCCGCGTGAATTAAACCGATATTTCCGCCATGGAGTTGAGTTCAGTGATCTTAACGACCGGGAGCTCCATCGTGTTTTTCCGACTTGTCAACACTGCGGTCGGAAAGCTGCCCATGCCCGAGTCTGCCTGCAGGAATGCATGGAGGTGGAGGAACATCTCCACGTCCTTTGTGCACAGTTTCATCACTGCGATATGGGCAGTGCTGTGGTGAGTTAAACTGTTTTTATTTAGTCTAAATTAAATCATGATCTGATTGAAAAATGCATACTTTATGTTCATCTCGCGAGCATAGTTTTTAATGAATGGATGCTGTCTTTTGGCGCCAGTTTGTTCAAATGTTTCTTCATTTTTGCCATGCTGTTTGGTCAGATCCTCCACCAATAACTCGGGATGCATTTAGATATATGATCTAGCCTCTTAAGAAGCTTATGACTGAAATAAAGTTCCTCAAACTGTAAAACGCACCTTTGGGAGTTATTTATCTGAACTCCTGTGTTCATCTTTGCAGCTTTTTCCTTCACCCAAAGATGGCTGAAGATTTGATAGAAACCCACTCTGTGTTTTCTCACGCTTTGGTGTCGTTTTCTATCGGTGAGTAGCCTGTCAGCACTTCCACAGTGTTCACTTCTGAATTGTTCTGAATGGGCTGGGTCGTGGGGTTGGTGCACCCAGGTGCTGCCATCATAGGGGGAAATTCGGAAGTAACATTATCCATCCCCTGGTCTACTTTTTATAACAGGGTTACATGTCAACCATAAATGACATAACAACTCCAGTGTTTGCATAACCTGAAGCTGATATGTGTCAGACATCAGTGCCAACCTGAATGCTCAATGAATTAGCTGTTGAAATGTTGATAGTGTCCATCGTTTCCAAAGTCATACGGCTGTTCATTGTTTCTCAATTTCACTGACATTGTACATTTATTTCCATATTGTAGTATAATGGAAAATATAAGGGTTTACCAGGAAAACTTAAACTTTAAACATTCTCACTGGCTTATCTATGAATGAATTAGAGATGGTCATTATTAATTATGGAGTGTGTTTTCATGTGTACCCTCACTTTAATTTGACATTAACACTGTTTGTCTTGACTGAAGGTTACTTGTCCTGATTCTATTATTATTTGTTCTACTAAATTGCTTCTTGCAATCAACAATGTAGGCTACATTGACTTTTACCATCTACTCTCTAGACTAAATTATAGAAACTCACAAGGATTAGATTGATTTCATTAAGATTTCCATCCATCCATCCATCCATTATCACCCGCTTATCCGGGGTCGGGTCGCGGTGGCAGCAGGTTCAGCAGGCCGACCCAGGCTTCCCTCTCACCCGCAGCACTTTCCAGCTCATTCTGGGGGATCCCGAGGCGTTCCAAGGCCAGCCGGGAGATATAATCCCTCCAGCGTGTCCTCGGTCTTCCCCGGGGCCTCCTACCAGTTGGACGTGCCCGGAAAACCTCTAATGGGAGGCGTCCAGGAGGCATCCTAACTAGATGCCCGAACCACCTCAGCTGACTCCTTTCGACACGAAGGAGCAGCGACTCGACTCCAAGCTCCCCCCTGATGTCCGAGCTCCTTACCCTATCTCTAAGGCTGAGCCCGGCCACCCTACGGAGGAAGCTCATTTCGGCCGCTTGTATCCGAGATCTCGTTCTTTCGGTCACAACCCAGAGTTCGTGACCATAGGTGAGGGTTGGAACGTAGACCGACCAGTAAATGGAGAGCTTTGCCTTCCGGCTCAGCTCCCTCTTCACTAAGACGGACCGGTACAGCGCCTGTTTTACTGCTGCAGCCGCACCGATCCGCCTATCGATCTCCCGCTCCACCTTACCCTCACTCGTGAACAAGACCCCGAGATACTTGAACTCCTTCGCTTGGGGTAGGCAGTTTGCCCCCACCTGGAGGGAGCAATCCGCCGGTTTCCGGCAGAGCACCATGGCCTCAGATTTGGAGGTGCTAACTCTCATCCCTGCCGCTTCGCACTCGGCTGCAAAACGCCCCAGTGAATGCTGGAGGTCACGGTCCGAGGAGGCAAACAGGACCACATCATCCGCAAACAGCAGAGAGGCGATCCCGAGACTCCCGAACCGGATCCTTTCCGCCCCCTGGCTGCGCCTAGATATCCTGTCCATGAAGGTCACGAACAGGACCGGTGATAAAGGGCAGCCCTGGCGGAGGCCAACACCCACCGGGAACGTGTCTGACTTACTACCGAGGAGACGAACACAGCTCCTACTGCAGGCATACAGAGACCGGATGGCCCGTGCCAACGGGTCCGGCACCCCATACTCCCGCAGCACCCCCCACAAAAACCCCCGAGGGACCCGGTCGAAAGCCTTCTCCAGGTCTACAAAGCACATGTAAACTGGTTGGGCAAACTCCCAGGACCCCTCCAGTAATCTTGCGAGGGTAAAGAGCTGGTCCACTGTTCCACGACCGGGACGGAATCCGCACTGTTCGTCCTGAATCTGAGGTTCGACAAGCGGTCGGAGCCTCCTCTCCAGCACCCTGGCATAAGCTTTTCCCGGGAGGCTGAGCAGTGTGATACCACGATAGTTCGAGCACACTCTCCGGTCCCCCTTCTTGAAGATGGGAACCACCACCCCGGTCTGCCAGTCCATGGGCACTGTTCCCGACCCCCATGCGACACTGAAAAGGCGTGTCAACCAAGACAGCCCAACAATGTCCAGCGCTTTCAGCATCTCAGGGCGGATCTCATCCACCCCTGGCGCCTTGCCACCAAGGAGCTTTTTGACTACCTTAGCGACCTCTGCCAGGGATATGGGTGAATCCACCCCAAAGTCTTCCGGCGCTGCCCCCTCTCCGGGGGACATGTTGGCCGGGTTTAGGAGTTCCTCAAAGTGCTCTTTCCACCGCCCGACGATGTCCCCAGTCCGGGTCAGCAGTTCCCCCCCCCTGCTGAGAACAGCCTGGGGTAGACCCTGCTTTCCCTTCCTGAGCCGTCGGATGGTTTGCCAGAATTTCCTTGAGGCCAACCGAAAGTCCTTCTCCATGGCCTCCCCGAACTCCTCCCATGCCCGAGTTTTAGCCTCCGCGACCATCGTCGCTGCAGCCCTTTTGGCCCGCCGGTACCCGTCAGCTGCTTCAGGAGACCCCTGGGCCAGCCAGGCCCGAAAGGCCTCCTTCTTCAGTTTGACGGCTACCCTCACCCCCGGTGTCCACCACCGGGTTCTAGGGTTGCCGCCACGACAGGCACCGATGACCTTCCGGCCACAGCCCCGAGCAGCCGCGTCCACAATAGAGGCTTTGAACAAGGTCCACTCGGATTCCATGTCCCCAGCCTCCCTCGGGATTTGTGAGAAGTTCTTCCGGAGGTGGGAGTTGAAGACCTCCCGGACAGGATCCTCTGCCAGACGTTCCCAGTTCACCCTCACTACACGTTTGGGCTTGCCAGGTCTCTCATTAAGATTTCTCAAACCAAAATGCACATGCAAGCCCAACTTCTTAAAATAGCATTTTTTACTTTTTCTCATTAATCCTTGAAGTGTTCTTGAAGAAACTTGTAGCACGTGAGCCAGTTTATAATCCACAAATGTATTGGATCTGTGTGCTGGTCAACAAGTCCTCCACAAGGATTCCCAGAATGTTTGACATTCTTTCAGGAAGCCCAGCCCTGGAAGCTGGCAAAGCAAGGGGCATCATCGCTGTGTTAAGATCAATGGAGGGCATTATTATCGGTCCTAGGCACCAGGCATAACCCTGTACAGTCATGTGACATCACCCGGACAGTAAGCGCGCAGAAAAAGTCAGGAGATTTATGCGAGCCGTGCACGTCAGATGCCAGTGGTAACAGAGATGGGAGTCATTCACTCAAAACACTGGAGATGTGGGGGGATTCTGTGGCCTCAGCAAGCTGGAGTGAGGAGTTTTGTTCTCCAGACTTGTGTATGCAGCACGGCACGCTGAGATACCACACTGCAAAACCACGCTGCAAACCTCGCCTGCCATAAATTATTCTCCACTTGTTGAATGAAAGCCTTGTACAATACCTAGAACAATGTCTTTCAGAGGAACCCAACAGTGGTTATTGGCTCATGTGTGCAATACCTTTAAAGAGCAATGCTCTCTACCTATGGTTTTTCACCCATAGAATAGAATAGAATAGTAATATACCTCTAATATATATATATATATATATATATATATATATATATATATATATATATATACTGTATATATTTTTTTTTAAAGAGACATACTGCACCTTTAGTTGATAAAGTTTAAAGAAGTGTTCATAATGCAAGTGAAGTTTATACAGACTTATATAATAAGATGTTTAAGTAACTTAGCCGGGATTTGATGTTTAAATCAGGTTTCTTAGACATCGAACCGAGACTTAACTATGTTGCGTTGGCCTGAAACCCGTGTTTGACTAACTGGTTTGATGTAAAATTGCCAATGAATCTCACTCCTCAGGATCTTGAATGAAAAATAAATAAATTGGTACTTTGGAGGAATTTTCAGGCTTTGGTTGGTAGCCGATGGAAAGTCCAGTGGTATCTATTTCATTTGCCCTGCGTGTCAACATTAGTCATGCAGAGAACGTGAAGCTTGACCCAAACCCAACCAATGCTATTGTTGAAAAGACCCTGTGGCATAGAGTCCCCCCTGTCCTTTGCCAATGCTCTGATTAAACTATATGAACCAGATAATGCATTTGCAGTACATTTGCAGAACAAACATGTCGCCATATTGGGTCCTTGTGTCTCTTTTCCAACACAATGGGGTTAATTCCAGTCGTACCAAAGCCCAACGCTCCCTCACAACCCTTCATCCCCATCCTCAATACTTCATTATTTCTCCAGCATTTTGAATAGCCGTCCCCATGGATACGGCTGGTGGGGGGGGAAGGGGGGGGATTGGTGGTTATGAATAGCCTCTCGCTGCCATCGCTGTCGTCATGGAAGCAGCGTCCCCCCTGATACACTTCATATGCTTGAGGCTTCTTTTGCCCAATAAGTCTGTCATGCTTTGGTTGATGAATGAACTGCTGAACCTAAAGATGTCGTTTACATTGGCTGAATGATCTCTATCCTCACAGGTTACTTCATCTATGACTTCCTTGACATGGTGGGCCACCAGAAGCTGACTCAGTCCTGGGAGCTTCTCTTTCATCACATCGTGGTAGGTCTTTCAAGCAGTTGTGTCACAGTTACAAATAAGCTTTGGTCCAAAGGTGTTTCACCATGACCGTTACTGTCAGTAGACGATATCTAACTTTTCAGAAATAGGTAGAAATCCTCTACTTGTACATATGAATTCATTTTACCCCAGGCACACAGTTCAGAATCACATACATGGGACAGACACAATACCAGACTTTCTTGTCTAGTGACAAAGCACAGGACAAGTGACAAAAGAACAAAGACACAATCACTCTTGTGTGACAGCCCCCCCACCCTCCTCCTGCAGAGCATTCAGCCTACTTTCATGCCTCGAGCAAGTTGAAGGGAAGCACCGTTCAGATCAGTTAACCCCTCCCCTATTCTGGCTTTTAAACACTGTGGTCATAACCTGATCTACATCCTAACTGAATGTGTTCTCTCTTTACTTGTGACTGGGTGACTTTCAGCCAAGACCGAGCTACTGTGGTGTGTTGCTTTCTGTTCCCAAGTTCTCGTCTTGTTATTGTATCATACATGCATCATTCACCTCGCAAGAGCTCTTTATTTAAATGTGCATTGGAAGTGTTTGTGACAGGATTGGCGTGGTCTGTGCAGAAGCCACAAATTACATATGCGTTAGGTGTCGGTTAGGTCAATGAGGACGTGGCTCGTTTTGTCCAAATTTATAAAAGAAAATCCTTAAAACCATGCTTAATATTGCTGTATACTTTGATGTATTAATACAGAGGTACAGTATACAAATGTAAACATACACCTTGATACAGACTCATATTCTGTCCTGATAAATATCACTTTAAAGGAACAGTGTGTAGGATTTAGTGGCGTCTACTGTGAGGTTGCACATTGCAAACCAACTAAATACCCCATCGCGCACCCCTCCTTTTCCAAGTGTGTAGAGAACTACGGTGGCCTTCAGGTAATGTCAAATAGCGGTGCAACACGGTAGATTCCGTGGAAGAGGACACAGTCCCTACATGTAATATGAAGGGCTCATTCTAAGATGACAAAAACACAAAGATTCTTAGTTTATGATGATTATACACAAACAAAGGTATGAATATTATATTCCTTGTCTGCCAATACATTTCTCTAAATCCTACACACTGGTCCTTTCAGAGCAACAAGGCGTGTCAAGTGTACCCTGGTAGATATTATGTTGTGCCGTTTCCCAATCATGTTTTAACTTTTTGCCAATAAAACATTGGCCTCCTTGACAGACCGCCAAATTATGGTTTTGTTGTCAATTCTGTTCATTTTTACTCAAATGTCAAAGTCTTCCCTTATTCTCAGGGTGCTTCTGGTATTGACCTGATGATGACTGTACTAGCCTGTGACATCAGGTGCCCGTTGTTTCTAAACAAGGTTAAACCCACACCTGAGTCAATCTTTGCCAGGTGAGAACCAGTGTTACACCGAGCAGTTGTTTGTGGCAAAGGCCAAACAGAGTTTGGGAGAAGATTGACATATTGGCGTTTTGTCTGAAGGTCTTGTTTTTTTTCTTCCTGTAAGCCCAAGGAATGGATGGCTTGATTTGCAAATGTCATCTAAAGAGGTTGAGCTCTAGTTAATCTATTTTTGGAGCCCACTTTCACCCCTGAACCTATTTTCTTACAATACTAATGAAAAATATACCTTTGCCTGGACACTTGACATGACATAAACAAACTTAGAATCTCAAGATGGAGATGTGGTTCAGTTCCAAGTACAGTATATCTTTATGTTAATGTGTGCTAACTCTGCAAACATCACAATGTAAACATACAATGCTGCATGTAGAGCATTTATGTGGGACTGAACAAACAATCTAAACGGAGCGAAGGGGTGTGTCTTGAGTGGAACATTTTTTAACGCTCTGTCAACAATTGATGATAAAAAAAAGATGCGTTTTATTATCATACATTGAGCTGACACATAAAACAGGCCAATCATGACTTTGTGCACCATTTCACTGAATGTTGTTTTAACTGTATGGCTAATATCTAGCCTAAAGGCTAAACATGTCATTAGTGGTACAGTTCCAAGATTTGAAATTGGGTCTGAGGGAAGATGCAAGTTGTGATCAAAAAGTTCTTGTCTAAAAGACTTTATATCAAATGTGTATATTCAAACCATTGTATGTTTTTTTTGTCTCTCATCTCACACTTCTCATCTGCTCTTATGCTTTGTTTTGACCCCAATTATCCTTCACCACTTTTTGTCTGCTCAATTATGGCATATTCTTTTCTTTACTCACCTCCTGAGGGTTTCCTCTGTTATCCAAGCATGCAGGGAAACAGCACGAGGTATAAAATGAGTTGTGTTGATCCCTGTTATCGCAGTCGCAGTCGCAGTAGGAGAAATGACGATGATCAGGGGATTTTTTTCCCCTTCTTCTTGACTGAAGTGGAGATTACAGCTTCTTGTTTGTGTTTGAGAAGCATGTGGACTCAGCCACAACCACTCACACACCTTTAGAAAACAGGAAGTCACGATAGTTCTGCCAGAAATAAGTTGCCTTCCTATGAGGAAATTAGATATGTATGTACCTACTATATATATATATAGTGTATTGCACACTTTTATTTTAAAGTAATGTTCAGAACAATATAACAGGCACTCTGGGAGCATCAGCAAGTTAACATACAGAATATAAATCTGTTTAAAAAAAAAATTCTGAACAGGTCTAGCAAAAAAAAAAAAAACAGCTATAATGTACTGTGCAGGGGACTTTTAGTCTGTAAAGCCTCTGAAAAAATAAAGCAGTTTCACTAACCCTGCCGCCATCTTTGTAGTTCGCTCTGTTTCATACAAATCAACGGAGTGTCTTGAGGCTCATATGCACCGTCTATGCTGCGTTCACACCAAACGCTTTGCGAATATTCAACAAATTGCACGCCGCAGTAGTCTGACGACATTGTGTGCAGCAGCATTAAGCCCCTCCCAATGCAAAAAAAAAAATGCCGTTAACACATGATGAAATTATTGTCGCCGTTAATAGATTGCTGGGTTAATAACATATATATATATATATATATATATATATATATATATATATATATATATATATATACATTGAACATACATAACATGTAGAAGTTATCATAAATAAACATGTAGCCTGTTAAGCGTTGTGTTTAACAAGATGAGTTGAATGAAATTGGTCATTGTTGCCATTGTTTGCGCTGGACTAAGTGCAGTGCATACTGTATGTATGTAAAACTAAGGTCTGTTTGGCGTTCTTGTAAAGAAAAAAACAACCTTATTTGCCCATGACTCTTGGAAATAGTGAGCTTGTTATTAAAAATATGAGCCAAAAGTGAAGGATGCCAAGCAGAAGGGAAGATTATTTTGTCCGTGCTCCAGCGAGAGCATGTGAAAAGCAGTATGTCCAATGTTGTCTCTTGAGCTATTGATCGATAATACACAGTGTAAACACCAAGTGGAGCAGCTCCTCTGTTCTCTCTCTCTCTCTTTGGCCTCTCTCAGGGGAAAACTGAAGTTTTGCAGCATGTTTGCTGTTTCTTTCCATTGATGCCTCTCACTCCCATTAGGCAGAATTAAATTATCTTCGTAAAGAGGGCTCAAGGCAGACACTCTTCTAAAACAGATCAGGGCTGCAAAGGTTAATCAGCTATTTGAGAATCCGTGCTGTTTCCAATCACATCTGCTCTTCTCGGCCTTCTTCAAATCTAAACAAGCATACTTGTAAGCTGTTGAATATTCTCCCCACTATGCCACTTATATGGATCTTAGTTGTGTAAGATTTAATCACCATTTATATTTCAATTAGTGTCAGCGAATACTTAACTGCACAAGTTGCTCTTACAAAGGATTGAGGATTCTGCAACAAACTGGGAAAGTCTATTTATTCATTTATTAACTGTAATAATCAGCCCAAGAGGCCTTTTACAAATACATTACACTGTTAATAATGAGCTACATTTACGCGGGTTTGAATGAGGTTCACATGTTGATCTAATCAAACACAAATATAACCGCTTATGAGTTTACATGAGTGATGCAGTGTTACTATTAAACATAAGACTTTAAATTATTGTTTAATGTTAAGAGGGGTTTTATCTAAACCCACCTCTGTCTGTTGGTGGATGGTATTCAGTTGATTTACTACAACAGCAGCTGTTTGTGTGTTTTTATGATGAAAATCCTCTCACATTTTTCCCTCCTTGAAGTTTCATTTTTTACGAACCTCAGATATAAATGGAACTTGTTTCTATCTTTATTTACAGTGGTGACCAACTGCGTTTGGTCGTTGGCCATGTTGCGACTGCTTTGGCAGCACGTCACTGGAATTCAGCGGATCGCTACAACTTTAACTATGTAGAACCCGATTATCCTGTATACCTGTTTCTGTCTTTTGCTTTACCACATCCCCTTTCTTTGATTCAGTCAGTCCTTCCACTAGCAGCTTGGTGTCGGAAGGGCACGGACCAGCAGCCTAATGTGGCTGCAGTACAGACAAATACACTGCAGTGGTTTGTGGTCTCCATTGTTGCTGAGGTGGCCCTGTTTATTTAAACATATCCGAAGCTGAACTGGTCCATTTCCTGATGGATGTACGTCCTCCAGTGATTGATCTTGCATTGACGAGAGCATTATGAAGCATTCTGTTAAGTGTTAATGTGAAATAGAAATGAAGAGCATGGTTTTTAATGCATCTTTGTGCTGTTTTTTATTCTACTAGGAACAAATGAGTCCATACATCACGTGTGTCGATGTCTTTTGGAGAGTTTCTGTACATAAATTAAACTACTATCTAATGAACAAATATAATGATGTCAAACGCCATATTAAACAGCAGAGCCTGGGCTACAAGACTAAGGTAATCCATTTGTACATGCTATAAACACAACTCAACAACCAATGATAAACATGACTTACAGTCAGCACGTTAGGTCGGTTTGAGTCTCAGCTAATCGAATCCTACGCCCCACAAAATGAGAATGGATAATTTGGGGTGGCTAAAAGTGCTGTCAATCTCATTGGGATTACTTTAGGCAGCTCCAATAGGCTCTCGCGATTAAAAGGTGTGTTCTTTGACTGAAATCGGACTGCATAAGGCAGAGATGAGCAAATTATGGAGAAATATGATACATGCGCTAATATTTTATGATTTAAGGACACAGAGCATTATTTTGGTTTCAGTGTATGTTTCTGTTGTATGTTACTGTGGATGTATTGAACACCATTAGTGATATAACACTGAAATAAATACATGAGAAAATGTAAATATCAAACGCTCCATTTGGAGATGTGCCTAAACTGTCTGTACTAAAACCTCTCTTAAAATGTTCTACTTCACTTTGTCAAAGTCAAACTTTGCAGAGAGACTGTTAACATATTATGTTATGATATGGTTGCGTTTAAAGCTTTCAACTGCATCATTTTAAAGAGATATTCATCATGGAAGTGTAATTCTTTCTGTGTTCCGTCATCCATAACTATTAACCAGTAAAACATATACTTCTATATACAAATCTTAACTAATCTCACAAGTGTTTTTTTATTTATTCTAACACCAGAATGATTCAAATAGCTCTTGTAAAAATATGTATAAACATTTGCAATTTTTGCGAAAAAGCGGCTTGTGTTTATTAAACAGCCATGTTTCTTGATATTTTATAGCAGCAGCGGAATTTATGTTTTTGTTTTTGCTAGCCAGCCCACATATATGTTTCCAGCCATCCACAATCTGTATCCTTTTTGATCCACACTTTGATATGACAAACCACATGAAACGAAAGTTGTGTTTTAGTATCGCGATCGTAAGATCCGTTGTTTTCACTGAAATGTTAGTAAAACATACAGTAAGAAGGCTTCGAATGATACAAAGACAACAATTTCACACTACAAACTGATGTTGACAATAGCCAATGAGATGGCAGAGGGAATGTACACGTTGTACACTCATGTACACGTTGCTACAAAATAGAAACGTGTACATGAGACTTTTTTTGGCGGGGAAATATGGGTGATGGGTGTCCCTGCAGTCATTTTTTTGGCGGGGTACCCCAGAAAGTTCCTCCCTCCACACTGTGGATTCTGACAGGTTGGACAGACATCTGGTCTCCAGATGAACCTCAGGCCCCCAACATACACACACACACACACACACACACACACAGCAAACACGCAACAGACCTCCTGCTTCCTGAAAGGGCTTCTGCAAATGAGTGCACCTCCTCAAAACATTTCTGTGCTGCTGCTCCACTCCATATATCACACACTCTGCCATGTTCTCAACCCCCCTAGCTTAGTACATCTCCCCATCCCCCCTCGTACACCTACTCTCTGCAGCTTGTACCACCCACTCACATGGCTGCAAACCAATGGGAGCCTCCGCGCTCTGGTAGTATTATATCTCGCTTTTGTGTTTTAGTTTTCCCCTTGTGGTATTGTATTGAGGAATTTTCCACATCTATTGTTTTTGTGTGTCAGTAATGGTTTACAACACACAAAGGCAACACACAAAATACAATCCACAGATTGGATGGAGATGGAGGCAGCTTATTGTGTCTTTATCAAACACAATAATGTGTGTGTGCGTGTGTGTGAGAGACCTGTCCTCAGAAGTCAGATACTTATTAGCTGACATCATGTAATTACACAGTAGCAAAGTATTAGTTGAGATCAAGACTCATTTCACATGTCTGAATGTGTCAATTCCGTGAGCATTTGAGAGTGAGACATCGTGAATAATGCATGCCCAAACAAACTGCACACTCTGAGAAATATGTCTCCGAAGATGGGTTTGTGCAGACAGAAAAAGAAAGCTTTTAGCATTAGTTGGGAATTTAAAGTTAAGAAATGGGAGGTACATCTTGTGAATAGCGGATATTAAATATATAACATTATTTAATAACGGTAAAGCAGTATGTGCGGAAAAACAGACTTGCAGTATATCTAGTATTAATTTTATCTTCAGGTAGAAGAGCAGTTGTGAGCAAACTCTCACACACACACACACACACACACACATTGTCTTGTTTTCTTGGAGCTGAAAGAGCTCATAAACATAACTCCATATGGACCAAAAAATATATGAACAGCACTATAGGCTGCTCTTTGTGTTAAGTGGTGTATTAGTTTCTTTCGCAAGACCATCATTTCACAAACAGACACACACACACACACACACACACACATGTGCCATGCTTTCCAAAGAGCCTGGATGCTGGAAAGGAAGAGCGCTCCAGAAAAGGAGGTGGCGTTTGTTTGCAGTTGGAATAACAACCAGGAATGCTATTTGTTGAGGCGTCCACCCATCATCAGGTTTAGAGAACGGAGGTATTTGGCAGCCTGTAAGCTATTTGTCATTAACGAAGAGCGAGGTGGGGTAAAGTAATAATTGTGCTGTAGTTATCCCAGAGTAGACACACCTAACCGCTTCGAAAAACAGTTAGGTGGGCGGGTGTGCAAGCAGTAACCTCACATTGAGCAATTGTAGAAGTAGAGTTCAATCATTTCAGTGTTTTATTTTATTATTATGACAGACAAATTCCAAGAAAACTCCAAGGTTCTCCGTTGTTTAACAATTCAAATATGTTCTTTGTAACAGGATATGTTAGACAAGTAAACATTAAAGTGTCCGATCTCAGAGCAAAAAGTGTTGCGACCCATAAACAAACGAGACACTCCTCAGATCTCAAGAGCTTTCTGGTGCTTCCTGGCTCTAATGAGCCTTAAGAGAAATGGGGAATATTTCGTTGACCACTCTGAGAAGTGAGGTAATGACTGAGACGTACAGTACTCTCAAGGTTCCTCAAACCACCGCTCCTCCCTTCACACCAAGTGCCTGAATACTACAAGTGACCACGATTCACAAAAACACACCTAACGGTCATCGAGCATCACCCCGATGTCTCATGTGAAGATGAGGGCAGACTCTCAGCCGGGAACTTGAAATAGCACAAAATAATTTCTATTTTAATAATTGTGTTTCAGCACATCTGGTGAAGTTCTGACTCCATGTTTGTGACCGCGAGGTTCTGAAGTGGCTCGCTGTGCTGCTGTCAGCTGACAGGAGTTAACGCAGGTCGCATGATAGTTATGAACACCATCCCTCAGTCCTCTAGTGTGTATGTGTGTGTGAACTTTGAACTCTGTGTGTGTGTGTGTGCAATCATTACCGTCTCGTGTTTCCAGGCTGCAGATCCTTCCTTACATTTTCTCTCATTGACTTGGACTTTTGTAAAGCCCTCCCACTTCATCACCCCACAGCTGATCCGACTATCACCAGATGGCGCACATCTCTATTGAGCTTCCTATCAGTTTCCTCTCCATCGGCTTCACTTGGCCATTTCCTGTCACTTTATGACCCCTATTAAGGAAACACTGCCTAGTGTTCAATACTGTATTTTTGTAGGACACGTAACAATGTTTGTGTTCTTATACCTTAAGAGGACAGAGAATAATGTTTTTGGTAAAAAACAAAGCAAAGTTTCAGCCACCGTCTGTGTCCCAGATAGTCACAGGTGCATCTGCGGAGCAGTTTTAGTGCAGTTGGTTTTGTGCTCGTATGCTTGCTGTAGTTAGCTGTTGTTTGCATCTGTGCATGTGAAAGCTGCTTGTTAATACTGTGGTGGTGGTTTCACCCTCGGCATGTTCTGTTGGTAATCGCTCTGCTATCATCAAACATTACCGATGCATAAATTGGAAGTTGACCTCAGTTCCTCGTTGCTTCGTTTGGAATTATTCTGCCATGTATTGGACAATAAAATAAGCAGAGCAAATAATGCCACCTTAAATTCCTTAAATCCTTCTTTGTAAACAAAAAAAACTAATTTCAACACTTTTAAGCAATAAATTAGAAGCGCTAAGTGCTGCTAAGATATAATTATGTTCAAGTGTAATATACGTATTCTATATGTTTCTGAGTATACTGCATACTTTTTATTTTACATATTTAATATATATATATATATATATTATATATATATATATATGTAATCTTCCCTGTAAGTGCTTTATATAGGCTGTAGGTTGACAGTATTCACACACTGTTATTCCAGTACAAGCAATAGTTAAAACCTGAATACTTGGTGGAATGTGATGATGGCTGCTCTTTTCCATGTGTCAGAGTGCTGACGGTCACATATCTTAAATGTTTGTGGTTTGTTTTTCCAATGCTTAAATTTACTCAGGAAAGCTGCTGCTAACGTTGCCTGTTGCATGTAGGTGATAGGTGATATTTAACAATCGCTTCATAAATATGGGCGTGAGCTATCATAAGCATCTATTCTTTGTGTGTGTGTGCGTGTGTGTGTGTGGTTATTACAAATATGCACACACACAAATTGTTATAGACCGCGTGAAGCTTCAGGGAACCTCCTGGGTTAATGACCTCCATTGCCCTCCAAACCTCCATCTCTCTTTTCTACTTTCACGCTCACTTTCACAGTAAAATAAATGCGACAAAAAAGAAAACCCTGCTGCGCTGGTACTGAATTTGAAATTCTTCTTTGATGACTGGGGGCAGGAAAACAGGTTTGACGTGTAAAACTTAAAATACCCTTCTGCTTTAACTGTGTTTAATACAAAGTGGAGGAATATTTTAAATCATCAAGGCTATTTACAAAAGGAGAAGCACGGGATGTGCTGAAGATGTTTAGCATCAGGGGGAGAGAGGGAGACGGCTGGTAGAGGCTGAGCAGGTGCTACCACATCACGATAATGACTCCTGATAATCCTGCAGGCGGAGAGGGCGGGACAGAACACCACATTCTGGCTAAACATGGAATGATGCATAAGTTGTATTTACACGTGTACAAAGAAAATATGAACTGCCATCTGCTCGGTTGCCAATGCTCAGCCCAGAGAAGCGTACATTATATAAAACATTACGACACTGTTTACGACACGGGAAAAGCTTATGCCAGGGTGCTGGAGAGGAGGCTCCGACCGCTTGTCGAACCTCAGATTCAGGACGAACAGTGCGGATTCCGTCCTGGTCGT
This sequence comes from Cyclopterus lumpus, assembly GCF_009769545.1. Taxonomy (NCBI): domain Eukaryota; kingdom Metazoa; phylum Chordata; class Actinopteri; order Perciformes; family Cyclopteridae; genus Cyclopterus; species Cyclopterus lumpus. The sequence goes on from NC_046978.1 coordinate 2,995,967, forward strand.
GGAACAGTGGACCAGCTCTTCACCCTCGCAAGATTACTGGAGAGGTCCTGGGAGTTTGCCCAACCAGTTTACATGTGCTTTGTAGACCTGGAGAAGGCTTTCGACCGGGTCCCTCTGGGGTTTTTGTGGGGGGTGCTGCGGGAGTATGGGGTGCCGGACCCGTTGGCACGGGCCATCCGGTCTCTGTACGCCTGCAGTAGGAGCTGTGTTCGTCTCCTCGGTAGTAAGTCAGACACGTTCCTGGTGGGTGTTGGCCTCCGCCAGGGCTGCCCTTTATCACCGGTCCTGTTCGTGACCTTCATGGACAGGATATCTAGGCGCAGCCAGGGGGCGGAGAGGATCCGGTTCGGGAGTCTCGGGATCGCCTCTCTGCTGTTTGCGGATGATGTGGTCCTGTTTGCCTCCTCGGACCGTGACCTCCAGCATTCACTGGGGCGTTTTGCAGCCGAGTGCGAAGCGGCAGGGATGATAGTTAGCACCTCCAAATCTGAGGCCATGGTGCTCTGCCGGAAACCGGCGGATTGCTCCCTCCAGGTGGGGGCAAACTGCCTACCCCAAGCGAAGGAGTTCAAGTATCTCGGGGTCTTGTTCACGAGTGAGGGTAAGGTGGAGCGGGAGATCGACAGGCGGATCGGTGCGGCTGCAGCAGTAAAACAGGCGCTGTACCGGTCCGTCTTGGTGAAGAGGGAGCTGAGCCGGAAGGCAAAGCTCTCCATTTACTGGTCGGTCTACGTTCCAACCCTCACCTATGGTCACGAACTCTGGGTCGTGACCGAAAGAAAGAGATCTCGGATACAAGCGGCCGAAATGAGCTTCCTCCGTAGGGTGGCCGGGCTCAGCCTTAGAGATAGGGTAAGGAGCTCGGACATCAGGGGGGATCTCGGAGTCGAGTCGCTGCTCCTTCGTGTCGAAAGGAGTCAGCTGAGGTGGTTCGGGCATCTAGTCAGGATGCCTCCTGGACGCCTCCCATTAGAGGTTTTCCGGGCACGTCCAACTGGTAGGAGGCCCCGGGGAAGACCGAGGACACGCTGGAGGGATTATATCTCCCGGCTGGCCTTGGAACGCCTCGGGATCCCCCAGAATGAGCTGGAAAGTGTTGCGGGTGAGAGGGAAGCCTGGGTCGGCCTGCTGAACCTGCTGCCACCGCGACCCGACCCCGGATAAGCGGCTGATAATGGATGGATGGACACTGTTTACTGATTTGATTCTCATGACATTCAACTTTTTATGTTATGTGCTGATGTAAAATAATGATGTAAAAGTTTGCGACATGCTTTTAGAAAATGGGTGCAGAATACGTAAACAAGCCAGTCACAGAAAACATTTCTTGCCAATGAAAACCATAAAGACAAGATGGCTTTGTTATTAGTATTGAATACAGTTGAATAAGATGCAGCTGTTTACCTTTTAGCTTAGACTTTTTAAATCTTTCTTTGCAATCTTGTTTGAGGCTAAACTTATCTGTTGCTGTTTAGCCCGTTCAGCCCATTTGTCAAGATGTCCAGACTTCTATTTTTATGAGCATTATAATAACGTCGATGTTTGTTAAAGAGTTGGAGTGAAAGTTTATTCTTGAAGTTGGGAAAACGACATACACAATAGTTCTGGTGATTTCTATCACATCACACAGTCTTCCTCAAATGTAGGAGCTATACATTATATTTCCTACTTCAAAACTACTCCTTTGCTACAAAACTAGCCCTTTCCCTTTTGCTTTAATCCCAAGGATTTGTTTCAGCTTGCCGTTTGAATAGTGGCTCAATTTAGAAGCACACACGTGTATCAGTATCTACCATCTTTAAACACAAACCTTTTTATCACGGGAACTTTATCCCAACTCTTGGTTGAACTTTGATCAGTGTGGTTCTTTCCTCTTGATGATAAAAGTCAGGGTTGATGGGTTTCTTTCATCATGCCAGAGCCTCTTTTATTTTGTCCAGTTTCACCATGTTCATACATGGTCATACATATTCATACCATGTTTGCAGTACTTCCGTCTTTGCACACAGGGATCCTCCCTGAAAAGGGGACGAGGAGGTCCCTCACCAGGGTGCATAGAGAACATCTAATTGAGCCCACGGGGAGAGAATGCAGGAAACAAACACCTTCATCTCCTTGTTTTTCAGCCATTTGCTTTGATTTTATCCAGGTGATTGTAAACGGTAGATTAATATATTGTAAATGTATTTCTACGGTTAAATAAAACTTATTTTGTGGTCTGCTATATGCCATTGAATCCTAAACACCACCTTCCTCACTGTCTGTAATACTTGGTTGTTGAGCTTATTGATACCAGGCCACGCAAGACTGTTTTCGAATTATAATTTAGATGTCACGATTAAAAGGTCATTCTTTAGCTTTGAAACATCAAATGGCAAAAGAAGCTCCCCACAAGCTGCTTCAGCAGCTGTTTTGGAGCTCTCGATCGTTTAGGTCTTCCTCAGAAGATGAAGTTAGCCCATTTGTCAAGATGTCCAGACTTCTATTTTTATGAGCATTATGATAACGTCGGTGTTTGTTAATGGGTTGGAGTGAAAGTTTATTCTTGAAGTTGGGAAAACGACATAAACAATAGTTCTGGTGATTTCAATCACATCACACAGTCTTCCTCAAATGTAGGAGCCCTCCTGCTTTCGCCTCAGATAAACACTGTTGGCACCGTTGGCTGCGAGCCGCATCGCCATGTTGAGAGCCGTTGAGAGGCAATAGAAATGCTCCCAGTCTTGTATTATGCACTGGATGACTAACAGAGGGCTCATACAGACGTACAGGGACGGCAGCCAGGAATGTGTTTGTCTGCTTGGCTGCGGAGCCTGAAGCCACCAGGTTCCCCTGATGATGACCTGGTGTGGTGAGGTCAAGTGGTCACCGTCTTCTCTTTTGTCCAAATAACTTTTTAGGGTTCATCTCTTCTTCTTTTACTTCTTTTAGATTTGAAAAGGTCCTGTGAAGGAGTTTGTGACAAATGACCCTGGCTTTATTGCGCGTTATATAGTGTGAACCTGTGAGCCCTCACGCTATCAGTGTTTACCAAGATATGGTAACGAATAACTAAGAAGCACCATAAAAGAGAGACTACCACCATAAAACTAGATGCGCGTGCAGATGGAACAAATTGTCTCCATTTTTGTAAAAATGTAATGGAAATGTGTTATGATTATCCTCCCTTTACAACATGCTGAAGGAACTCAGTTTGCATCGTCTGGATTTGTCCTCATCATCTAAACGTTGTATAAGGGTTTATTTCGACCATCCCCCTTTTATGTTCCGTCGCATTTGATCTTGTCAGATCAGATTAGACTTGAGATGAGCCTCGCTAAAGACCACAGGTGACCGGGACTGCAGCTGTGACCTTGGTGAGTGTGTATGTGGGTATTTATGGAGGTGTGTCAAAGTGTATGGTCTCGTTTTTGCATGTCCAGGGGTCTACGGGTTCTTGCTGCCTTTGCTTTGGGTTTGAAACAAAGATGGATGGATGTGTTTACCACACACACGCAACCAGATGCTGGTTACCAGTTTAGTTAGTTGATTAGTTTGTTGTTGCCTGCCTCAGGCCGGTATGAGAGGCATTTGCATCGCCTCTCATACCGGTCGGGCACCTGTCCTGCCAAAGTGAAATGTCCGCCCAACACTGTAGTGTGATCTCACATATCTGAGAGTGTGTGTGTGGCTTTGTGTTGTATGAAAAGCCATAAAGGTTTTCCCTCCCAACACGCTGACCTTGACGATGCCGGCGGGTTGTGTTGCGTTCACAGTCGTCATTGTAATTGTTCACTGGCGTTCGTCATCACTCTCATTACATGACAACAAGTGAAGACTTTAGTTTGTGTTGCGATTATTATCTATGTGAGTCAGAGCCAACCCTCAAATTACTGTTTTGATTGTTCAGCTACAGAGTTCACAGTTCAACAGTTTTCCTCCGATAGCAATGGGGCCTGAGGATGGCGGTTTCTGTGTGAATGGCCAGACTTGATCCAGGTGTTGGATCTGTGCCACCCCAAACCATACTACAAGCTACCACGAGGAGCTTTCCTTCGTGTTAATTTCCGTGGTCCCGTGGACGAAAGCGGTCGTGTTTCTGAGCACCAGGGTTCCTTTAGAAAAACCTCTCATATTACTGCAGCAGGGTCTGACAGTCTGCTACACTATGTCCCCTGGTCCTGGTTGTTTTAGCGATGTTGCTGCCATCTTGTGGAGATTTATTGTAAATTGGTTACAACACAAACTTTCATAAGAACTGCTCAGCAGACATGAGTCATGGGGGTGGTGTCCTTCCACATAATCATTGGGTAAAATACTGTCTGAAGTGAAAAAAGCATTTAGTACTGAGAAGGAAAAGCACTTTTATTAATACTGCCGCTTGGTAATTTTACGACTTTAAGATGCACAATTGCCGTTTTGTGTGTTGTCTTATATACCGGTGCCAAAGACAAATTTCCAATTTATGCAAATCTAATAGACAATAAAGTAATCTTAAGTCTTAAAGCTTAAACTATTTTGCATATAAGGTGATAGCTTTACAACTCCAGTGTCATTACAGTATTGAAAATATAGTATTTGTACTCTCTGCCACATCCATTGTAACCTTCCTCTCCCTCTTCCTCTGCAGGTGATCACCTGTTTCGGCGTCTCTGTGCTGTCTTGCCGCTACATTGGCTTCGCCGTGGTGGCCCTGCTGGTGGAGATCAACTCTGTGTTCCTCCACCTCAGGCAAATGCTCCGTCTGGCCGGCAACGCGGTGGGCACGCTGTATCGGGTCAACAGCATCCTCAACCTGGGCACGTACGTGGTGTTTCGCATCAACACGCTGGCCTGGATGACCCGCTGGCTGGTGCTCAACAGGGACAACGTGCCCCTCCTGGCCTACACACTGGGCAGCGTGGGAATGGCCATCATGACCACCATGAATATCGTCCTGTTTTGTCGGCTACTCAGGAGCGACTTTTTGAAGAGCAGCGCCCGGGAGACCAAGAAAGAGAAGGAGATTTAAAGATGAGTTGAGGAAGGGACACAAGAAGGATTATAATCTAACACACCCGTTACTGTATTTTAACACCAGCTTGTGTGTGTGTGTGTGTGTGTGTGTGTGTGTGTGTGTGTGTGTGTGTGTGTGTGTGTGTGTGTGCGTGTTTGTGTCCTTACGTGAAACACAGATCATCAAACACAGCCATAATGTTAAAAGCTACATTTAGTTGTAGTTTTAACTTTAGGCTTGTGTACGTGTGTGTGGTCAAAATAATCATGAAGTGCCGTTATCGTCTCACTGATGGCAGATGTAGGATTCTTTATATGAACAATGAAAGGTTGTGTTAAACAAAACCAATAGCCTTATTTCCCGCATGATGTGGTTCAGTTAAATCTGTTCTAAAATGTAACTTTAGTCAGTGAAGATGCTCTGTACATAAAACAAACCCACTAACTCATTATATTTCCAAAGAAAACATAGGCAGCAAGTGCAAATATCTGAAGAATAATCTTTTTATTTACCTCTGAGTAAGAAAAACCGTAGTATCCAAACCCTCTTGTTCAACACTAGCACTGCAAAGGTTTTCTTTTCCTCCAACAAATCTCAACTAAAAACCGCCTGCTACCTCAGAAAGCTTCGTTCTTTGCCTCACTCTTACACCAGCTTTGATGTCAGTGTTTGTCAGGCTCTTTGTTAAAGGTGTAGACAAATTGGAGATGGGTGAATACTTTGAAGTGGCATCTAAATAAAACGGATCAGATTTGATGACACGATGCAGAACAGCTTGATATTTTGTAGCTAAACGACGTGATGCTTTTCTAAATTAATTCAAAACATCTAGGATAAAGAATTTAGAAAGCATGAACAAATCATTATGTTCATTATACATTTACAGTATAACCCTCATCCTTAAAACTACTTGAGCCTTTCAGATCTGATTGGTAAACAATCGTGGTCGTTGTGTCGAACATAACAGAATAGTCATAGTTTCTGACTTGATTGGCTCACAGATCAATTAAAAGCCACCACCAATGGCATCGGTGTCCGGCAGCAGTAAGTGATGGAGGTATTGAAAACAAAACGGGTTTAATGAGAATAGAAGCGCGACATAAACAAACTGACATGTCGTCCTTTAGTGATCCTTGACTTGGCAGTCGGAGCTTTCAGATGCAGATGTTATTCTTCGTTTGGCCTTTAGGGGGCAGCACACTCAACATCTCCTATGTGATCTCAGCACAAACAACACCAGAGAGGTCTTTATTTAGAAACATCGTTGTAGACCTGTACCTCCTCCTGCATTTTATTTTATGTTGCCACGAAGCACAGAACTGAATCCCCGTGTGTTAAAACAAACAGGTCTGAGATCTGTAAATACAGAAAACACAAGGCTGTTTTCTTTTGCCGCTCACATCATAGTGTTACCGTCCTCAGGTGGATCGGAAACATCTGATGCCATTATGTTTGTCCTTGTTGCCTTTTTGTGTACAATCATTGTTTAGGGGGTTGGAATGTGTATATTTGTAATTTATTTGTGCTAAAAAAGAAGTTGAGGATTAAAGATAAAATGAACTGAATGTTCAGTGACAGTGCAGTAACTGTGATTGCGGGACATTGTGTCTCTTTGGGTCTTAGTTTTACATTAGCCATATGGATACGGGGTAAACTCGTCGTCAAGACCTAGAACCAGGCTGTCCAACCACATTACAAACCCAGTGATCAGACGGTATAATACTGTACTCTGTTCCGGTTGGAAGGAAACTTCACTCACAAACTACGCTTGAATACAGCTGATCAAATGACACAGACCATTAAAATAACTCTTTGTCCACCTTAAAGTAAAGACATCACTGCACTAAAGAAACTGCACTGTTTTGGAGGAAGACGGTTAAATTGGGTTTATCGTTGCCGTGGTTGATTTCTAGATTTTAAGATCAGGAGTAACTCCCTTTGTAAAAAATTTTTATCGTGTATGTATCGTTTTGACACTTTTTTGTATCCATACTTCAAATTTTATAGGCACAGACTTTGTGGTTGTAGTGAAGACAACTGGTGACAATTTAAGTTCTAAGCAAGCTTATATTTGTGAATGTGTTGGCTGTAATGTTGCATCATGTTGCTGTGTGCTTTTATGAATTATGATAAAGAAATAACAGCCAAGTTGAGATGCCTCCTCATATCACAGTCGTAATGACACTGAGGACCTTTGGCCTAAAACAATCTCCTGTTCTGCTCTCTGCAGTCCGATGTATGCTCTTTTTGCATTATGTTTTGATTTCAAACTGTCCCGAGGCCGTGGATGATTCTTTGGTTTTATATATTTGTGGGAAGTGAACATAAGGAAAACTATTTCAGGATAAAGTGGCAGCGTTTATGAAGTCATGTTGCCACGCTCTGCCTCACATTCTTTCTTCACCATACAATGTGGTGTTTGACTGCATTGATATCATAGAATAAGAAAATAACCGTTTATTTATCACAACCCACAAATGCTACCAACTGTATACCCAGGCTCGTTCAATGGTTGTTGTTTTCTGGTGATTGGTGAAATATTGTCTGTTGTAAACTATGACAAAAATTAAATTGGAACAGGAGTGACAACTGTTGACACTGTGCAGCATGTCAAAGACTTAAAAACCTTCATTAAGGGGAAAACGCATCTGCTCTCTCAGAGCAACAAACTGTCACGTTTCACAGAATTATGCCTTTAAGTGTAAATATAATTGTTTTATTTTGTCATGCTTTGGCATATTTTTTTCTAATTAAAACTCCAATTTATATGTTTATATATTAACATTATTTGTTGTGAAAATAAAGATTGAAGGAACAAATCTGTTTTTCTTTCACTGACACAGTCGCTTTTTCAATATTATATCCAATATCACAGGACATCAGTGGGAAGGGACAACGTATTTCTCTCTTTGGGAAACTTTCAGCACTGTTTAACATCCAGTGAAATGCTGGATTTATTTGTATTAAATGCTAAACTGACTGATATTATATATTTTAGATATTGTCAGATTTAATAGCCGTCAAAAGGGCTGAAACAATGGAAAAGTGCAATTTTACAGTTGGAGCTAAACTATCAAAGTGTGTACTCTGTACTTTTTTTTTTTACTGAAATACAGTTAACTTTGATCAGAAATATAGATACAAAAAATATATATAGATGCAATGTATTTAGTGAATAAATTGAATCTGGCACTGACTGCGTTTGACACTTTGATACATTTACTTCTCTGCGATCATAAATTCAACCTCAAAGTTAATCTTCCAAAGTGATGCACGTCATCAAACGACTCCACCTGTGAATTCAGTAGTTACTCCTGAGACACCCCGACGGGGTCCGCGGCCCGCTGGTTGGGAACCATTACAGCAGCCTGGCTCCATGATGCCGACATCAAACAAATGAAATCAGTCACTTTGTGTAGCATCAGAAAACAAACAATCGGACTTTTACAGCTGGAAAAAGCATGTTGCTCTCAAGTCACACTTTTCATTTCTTTATGTCCCCCGGTGGGTCCGGTACCGGGTTTTCCTTTGTGGGCTGTGTATCGATCCCGCTCGGAGGAGGCGACGTCTCGCTGTTCCGGGCTGGTCCCTCCAATCAGCTGTCCCACCCACTCTGTCGTACGACGCTGTCGCGTGTTCGGCTCCCGGTGGCTTGTTGTCATCCTTTCGCAGCTCAGCCTCAATGCACAGCAGCTCGAGGTCTCGGTCGGAAGGAGGGTGCGCGTGTTGAGAAATGGACTGCGCACTTGCCTCGTGGGCTTTTTTTGTTGTAATATCAACGCACTTGAAAGCCTCCTCTTCCGAATGATGCTGCCGGCTGTCGCGAAGACGAGGAGCGGTCGTGCCGGAGCACCGCCGTGCGGTGCGCCGCGGAGGTTTTGCATTTTTACGCAGACATCCAGCCTCTTCGTCCTCTAATCAAACGTCGTCACGTGCAGCTGAAAAAAAAGCACTTTAACGCTCCAGGTCCAGATGTGTTTGGATAAATACCGCAGCCGACAGGATTTGGACCAGCACTGGAGGCCAGCATGCGCGGATCGGAGGACGTTTTTATAACGCTTGCGAATCATATTTAGCATATTTTTGCACCAACACGCATTAAAAGGTAAGCAGATCCCTTTGCATCGGCTTAAGATCCAACGCAAAGGCTTCATTGTTGATGTAGCTGCATCCTGACTGGAAGTGCATGTTTACTCTTATTTCTGCTGATTTCTGTGGTCATCAATACCTTATTTATAGCTCCCACATGACCTCAATTCAGAACTTGCACTTCACTCGCTCTGTGGCTGACATAAGCAATGTTCCCAGTATGGGGAAGTGACATTTAGCAGCTTGAGTTCAAGCTTTAACCTTTTCCAACTTCATATTACAGTGTAAATCTCTTGAAGAGAGGGACGCTGGATGCTGCTGGTAGAAAAACATCCATCCTTCTGATTTCCTCTCTATCCCTCCAGACTCGGCCATGGGGGATGAGAGTAGCCTGTCTCTGCAGATCGGGAGCGTGGAGAGGAGCGTGGTGTTCCTCAGGCAGGAGCAGCTCACTTTACTCCACGGCCTCCACCTGGAGATCCTGTCCCTGCAGAAACGATGCTCAGGTGAGGGACACACTGTGTGTGTGCGTGTGCATGAGGGAGCCAAGAAACTTGTATGTGAATGTTAAACAACTCCATAAACTTACACCAATGAGGTTGCGTCTAACTATTATCTGTTTCTACTTCTTTAGTTAATGTGATGTAGGATAGGATAAAGATGAGCAGCAAATCCTCCCATGTGAGAAGCCACAACCACATAATGTTTTGCATCTTTGTTTGAAATTCTGTGATGATGCTAATAATGTCAGCGCTAATGAGCTCATATTTATGTGAACGATCCTTTGGTGTCTTTTTTTAATGCTATAATCAGCGAGGACCCCTCCTCCCACTGACCCTCAAAGAGATTTTTAATTACTGGCTTGATGTATTTTTGGATAGACGCCAGTTTTGTGACCTTTTTTTAATGAGGTTTTTACACTTTATGGAATTATTCAATCCAGATAGAGCCTTAAATAATCTGAAACTCATTTGACGGATTACATGCTCAATATTTAATTTTTTCAAAGGAACGTAAACCACTGTTGTGACTCTAAATCTGTAGTGCAGTTATTGTCCTTTACATCTCAGTTAGAGAACCTAAATCTTCACATGTGCACACACACCTCATTGTTCATATGCGTGTGTGTCTGCACCATCAATCAATGACTACACGGTGATGTCATGCTACAATTCCTGTAGATTGCATCACTTCCTGTTTCGGGTCTAATGGATATGAATCCATTTAATCAAGCAAGCCGGTGCACATGATCACACGCATGTGCACGCGCATGCACACACACACTCACACATATTTGTATTACTATAATTGGGAGGATGCTTTATTTGATTTCATTAATTCCCTGGAGGCCTTCATTATCCTTAGTATCAGTGATTATGAATATTTAAACTGGCAGGGAGGAGGGGGGGGCAGCTTTGTCTCCGCAGAGTGGTGTAGAATCTCCCTATGTGAGTCAGTACACACACACATCACATGCACTTATATAGCCACATATTGCACACACACACATTCTTTGTAATACACACAATACTGTGCATCCTCAGAGAGATGCATTCAAACATATCCGTCACAGTTAATCAATAGTTCCCATAGCTTCAGTAATCCACAAGAACAGGATTATGTTTAACAATTACGGGGGATGGGGGGGGGGATGTGTGAATGCGACCAGTTGTGTAGAAAACAACCCCCTCCGTGTGTGCGTGTCTGTGTGTCTGTCTGTCTGTGTGTGTGACACCACTGTTAACGCAAAAGGCAGCCTGTTCATATCTTTTTTCCTTCAGAAATCTTATTCTTTATAAAGATAATTGAAACAATCCTGTTTCCACTGAGAGATTGCATTCACTCAGTAGCAACAAACACAAACCCACAAACTCATCAACACAAATATCTTTGTCATGAATCTGCTTACCAGTTGTTTTTTCTATCCAAACTACAATACAGCATTTCATTTCCACATTCCCCAGAGGTTTTGTGGAATTGCATATGCAGACACATTACTACACCACACTCGCTAAAGACAATCTACTCTTTCTGCTGATCATCTTTAAATCCAATGATGCCCTCAACCCAGATTGAAGATCCGTGAAAAGGTTTTACAGTCAAAGTGAGATCATGGCACCAAGCACCCTGGTTGATTTCCAGTCGGCAGGGAAAGTTTATTTGTGTAACACGTTTCAACAACAAGGCAATTCCAAGAGCTGTAAAGTAAAGAAACACAAGTTAATATAAAAATCGCAAAATAAAGAGACAGATTGAGATAGGATTTAAAAGAATATAATACAATTGAATATAGAAATAAGCTAAAATAGAATCAAATTGCTACACTTTTCTTTCTTTACAGCGCCATTCAAGAAATGAATAAATGGTCCCAAATTTAATAAAATGCAGTGTCAAACAGAGAAGTCTTTGGCCATAATGAAATAGAACTGAGACTTGCAGCAGACCTCAAGTTGTTGGGGTTGTTTGTTTCAGATATGTCATGCATAAAAACTGAATACTGGTTTCCCGTACGTAGTTTTGACAGTAATGACATAATTTATTTTTAACACATAAGAAAATAAGCATATGCTACAGGGACCAACTCAATGCTGTACAAGCAATGATTGAATCTCTCAACTCCTCTTCTGGCTGCTGGTAAGGGGACCGCTGGTAAACACCTCAGTATGCGAGGAGTGTGTTCAATAGATCAGTGAGGTCTGCATGGTGAAGTGGTGCTATTCCCAAATACTGTGTTCACCTCCACATTCACTTCTAACTGGTGGATTCTGGTTTCAAGCACATGTTGTGTGAAGGCTTGTGTAAGCTGCCTGTGGAGACTTGCTGCTAACCAGCATCAGCCCGGTCCCAGGTTTCCATTACTGTGGTTCAGGGAGTGTGCGTGTGCTGAAGAAGATAGAAAAGTATTGAATATCATGGTTATAGAATAACTGTGTATTTCATAAAATAATCATGAACGAAACAAGAGTATTGATAAAGATATGTAAGCAGCAAATCATCTGCACTGTAACAAAGCAGTGTCCTTTATAAGCCATGTTTACGCTCGAATGTTGACGGCACGGATATTGTTCATATAAAACGAGGTGATGATTGTGACTGTGACGCCAGATGCTGGTCGGTGTTTGCTGCCAGCTTGCTAATGTGCAGCGTGGAAGGATACGTCAAGGTTGAGCTGACTTATTTGCCGTGCATATTAGCTCTGACTTCCTACTGCTGACCTCTTTATTATTGTTCTCAACTCTCTTACGCTTCCGTCTCCTTGAACAACGAGCTTAATCAGTTTTTTTTTTTTAAATGGGGCTTTTTCTCTGATATTATGTGTTTTTATTGTGTGCCATATACATCAATTAGGTGTGTCTTCTGAGATGTGTTTGCAACATTCAAGGTCGAGCCATGAAAGGAAAAAAACCCAACCTTGGATGCTCGGTGAGGCTGGAGGAGATGAGCCTAATCTACAAAGCATTACACACACTGGATGATGCAATGTGCTGAGCTCCTCGTTTTCATTGTTTGAAACGAGAAATAGTTCCTCGAGTCGGCTTCATTAGTGATTCTGGTGTGCTGAAGCTCTCAAAGTCTCCCTTATTTGGCAGTTCAATACTTAAAAAGCAAACAGCTTGTCTGTCTTTCTGGATCTGCCTATCTGCGGTTCCTCTATCCCTTCTTCCTCCCTTCCTTCCTTCCTTCCCCACTATCTGTCTTCCCACCCTCCTCACCTTCTCTGTCTTTCTCTCTTCATGCCAGCTGCATGGTAGGCGTGTTATACTTACTGCAGAGGGAAGGAGAAAGGGTGTGACGGCGAGAAGAAGAGTAGCAGAAAGACTACAAATAACACATCCGCTGTTTTAAATTCTGATTTGTATTTCCAGTTAACGTCTATATGTTATTAGAGAGTTACCTATTTAAAATGAAGGCCATTAAACTAGTTTACGATTTCCACTCGTGGTGGATTGAATAGTCTCATATTTCTGGCTGCGGAAAATTTAAATAGGACAAATCTATGGCACGTTCATCTAGAAATTACTGGAGCCGCACACACAGGCACATTTTTGTGTTTCAGAGTGAGATGAAAGCTGAGGGTAGAGATCTTCCTGCTGTTCGGTCGCCCTGAATGACAATCTAAATGACTGACAGGCCAGACATGAGCAGTGGTCTGACCCCCACAACGCCGCCAGAGACACTATGCTGACATTTTCATCAGGGACAATCCAACCCTGCTAATACCTAAGCGCCATATTCCAGTCTGATGCATTACCTTCTCAGTAACACAAACCAACGTGAGATATATATAATCCATCCAGTATCTAAAAATGTGCCAGATATCATTTCATGTAATATTATGGATAATCCTAATCATTTTAATGGAGTATCTCACTGTAACATGACATCATTCAGCTATATTACTACTTGCTACACCACAACAACAAAAGTCATATAATCATGATTTTATTGCCCAATCGAGCATCGAGACCAGCAAGCTGCTGACTGTCTGTCTGATTCTAATTTTTTTATGGCACGAGACAAATAGATGCATCCACTAATGCAAGAGATAAACATTGTCTACAACGTGACAACGGGTATAACAGTAACAACTATACTACGCAATACAATACACAAGCAACTTCTGTATTGATCTCTCTACACAAAATCATGTCGGTCTGCAGAATATGTGGAACTGTAGTTTGGGGTTAAAATGATATAGTGTTTTCAGCTACATCAGTTGCAATAAATGCGGCTCTGCTTACATCGTTAAACGGCAAGCATCTTGAATTTTACTGGACTTATTTTGAGGGTTTCTATTTGTTTGGTTTGCATTTCCTCTTGAAACCGATTGCACAGACAGTAGTTTATCATATTGATTTCAAAGAGGAATGCTAATAATGCTAATAAGTCTTTTTGAGATTCCAGTTTTTCTCCAGTCTGTGACAAGTAATGAAACAAGACATTGTCTTTGATGTAAAGTTTCAGATTTAGCTTCATAAATTATGTATGAGCTCCCTGAAAATGTGCTGGAAACTGCATCGAGCATCTGTTATGTTAACCAGCAGCAGCAAACTGAAAATGTCAGCACACAGCTTTGATAAGACATTTCAGCACCATTGAGCATCTGTATTTGAACTCTAACCATATTATTTAATGTGTTTATAATATATATATATATATATATATCTTGTTGTATCTTATATCTGTAACCGCTCTTTCCTGTGATTTAGTCTTTCTCTTCTGTTTTTCAGAGTTGACAAGTGATCTAAAGGTGAAGCCTCCAGGCAAAAGCCAAATAGGTATGTTAAAAAATAAATCCCTTTTTGTATGCTTTTTTTCTTCCTCACCCACCTCCATCATGAATGAGCTCTCCGTCTGGCCTGGAGACAGAAAGGCCCACGCATGTTTACACCTCCTTGGGCTTGTTTGTCTTTGCCACACTCAACCTCAACCCCCAACCCACCACAACTCGACTCCCGCACCCCTCTCTGCCTCCCTCTGTCCGCCCGACCCTCCCATCCCCCAGCGGATGAATCCCTGTCAGCTGCCCTCCTCCCTATCTCTCTCACTTCATCAGGAAGACGCCTCTGACAAACTATACACAGAAGTGATCACGGCTGCACGATGTCTCCTTGTTTTTCGATGTGAAAAGAGTTGAACCTAGCACAGCTGCAGAGACCACATGCCCCAACATATTTGGCTCATAGCTGATATTTGCAGGACTGTATGTGGTGGCTGGATGCAGAGATATGCACCATTTTGTCACTGTGTGTGTGTGTGTGTGTGTGTGTCAAGGGGGGTAGTCTTGTTTAGCTGCATTATTCAGCCATTGGACCCCATCTCTTTTTCCAGCGCAAGTTATCCCCTCTGATCCATCAATACAGCACGGCCCTCTGTTCTCCTTCCGTCCTGACAAATTGATCCATCCTCTTTCTTTTTTCCTGCTCTCGTTTTTCCGTGTTGTCCCAGAGGGGGTGTCCACTTACAAGACTTAGCTGAGAACCAGAGAGATGTAGAGCCAAGGAAAAGGAGAGAGGTAGTGAGGAGAGCGATAAAGGGAAAAGACAAGGCGGCAGGATGCGGTCAGCTGCAAACGCTGAGGAGGAGGGGAGAAGGGTATGGAAGGATATGAAGATCACATTAGGTACTGTAGTCTATAGTTAGCATATGAGCTCAACTTGGGTGTGGTGATGGGCGACAGAAAACCTGAGACTGATCGGCCCTCAGAGGATCCATCCTGGAGGAGAGAGGGAGAAGGAGAGAGGATCGAGGAATGCACCGAGATATTAGAGAAAGAGAGCACAGATGAAATATGACTGAAGGGAAATCCTACAAACAGAAAGATAAGAGAGAAAGCTAGAGCATGTGAAGAATGCTGCTACACTAAGAAGTACCCTTTTTAAAGATGCAATATACAGGATTCAGAGCTTAATTATAGCAGCAAACAACTATCACCTTATGGAAAAATATTGAGCACTAACTGGCTTGGTAAACATTTAAATCTGCTGTCAGCACTTTTGTCGTTAGCTGCGAGCCGCCGGCTAAGCCATCAACATATAGAGAGCTGTTGAGAGAACATCAAAATGCTCCCAATCTCATATAAAGCACCTTGAACTTCAAACCTATAGTTATTAACTACATGCGAAGCGCCCCATAACATGTAAACTCAATATGGATTCAAGGCTGTTTAAGCTCCAGGACTCACCAAACCTCCCTCCACCCTTTGGGATTCTCCTGCCCTGCAAACCTGACCTATTTCTATGGGCAGAGGCAACAGAGCAGGCCTCAGTGGACGTAATCTCCTTCTCCTCTGAAAAGCTCCAGCTCAACCAGCCCAGAGGTTGCTGCACTGGCTTTTCATTCACCTACTTGATGTTTTAGAATGTGGTCAGCAGTTTTTTTTTTTTAGTTTTTTTTTTAATGTGAGATCATATCAGACTGGTCCAGCTTGACTGCACCTTGCTTTAGGTGGTAAAGAATACAAGTGAATGATGCCGGCTAGTTTTCTCTCTCCAGTATGTAAATACTGATGATTGGTTAATTGTCTCCACCTCTTGCATATTGTCATATTTGTTTGGGTATTGAAAATGACACGTGAACATGTCTAGTTGATATTTAATTGAATGTAATAACAAGCCCAAATGTCTAAGATCTTTGAGCTGGTGTCCTCAAGTATTTCAGAAATTACTCTGGAAGAAATTGGTTACATCCATTTTAAAAAGACACATTGTGCATCACAAATTTCTTTAAAACAAATCCCAAGATATGATTAAGATGGACAATGAAGACTTCATATTGATATATTGCCCAACACAAGTTTGTCAATTGAGGGTAGAATGGAGATAACCCTTTCCATATGTGTGCCATTTCTAGCTGCAGCTCTAGAGCCACCACACTGTACAATTAGCAGATTATCTTTATCAGAATTTTAGAGGAAACTGGTGATTCCCCAAATGCTCAGATTTGGTTTCATCATGAACCACTTTCATCTATTTACTGAGATAAAATGTGATCTGGACAATCTCTGAGTTGGGCCTATATGATATATGTGCTGAGGATTAGAGCTTGTGTGTCCCAACAAATAAGTAATCTGTCTCTGCATTAATGCATGATGTGTACTAAATAGGGGTGTATAAGCTATATGGGTTTTATGTACAATGTGACTGATTTAGTGGAACACTGACTAGTGGGTTGTGGAAAGAGAATTTAGATTTGTTTACTAAGATACACTAATTGGCTGGCCAATATGTAGAATAACAATAATATCCAGATTCTTGAGCACATACAGTACCTCAACATCAATATTGCTACGATATTGTAGGGTTGACTATTGTTGCAAAATGGTTCACAAACATAAATAATCTGTAATGTGGATATTATGAAAGTAGGTAAAGGCAAACAATAAAACAGCTAAAACAGTCTAGTAAGTTCAGAAAATTACATCATTTTACTGCAGTTTTTAATGTCGCCTTTTAAAGCCAGGAAAATAGCACAATATTTACTGCCAAATTTAGGACGGTATCTCATATCACAATATCGATATGATATCTTTATACTGCCTAGCCCTATTTGTCGCAGTAGTTTTGGAGTAATATTGAAACTCAGTTATATATGGAAACTATTAATTTTAACTCCTGCAGGTATTTAACACTTGCACTTCTTGTCCATCTCTGTGCCAGAGTTACAGGAGGAAGAGGAGGTCCTGGAGGACCGCTGTTGGGAAGTGGAGAGCCACCTGGCCGAGCAGGAGTGCTCCTTAGGAGACCTTCGTCAGGAGCTGACTCTCAAAGGGACTTTGGTCGGAGCCCTCAGGGCCAATCTCAAGGAAAAGGAGCGCCATTTCCTGGAGGAGCTCAAACGCCGCAGCCACTGTTCCACCATCCTTAACACGGAGCTGCAGAAACAAACAGAGGCGGCAGCATACCTCTCCTTCCAGCTGCATGCTGCCAGGCAGAAACTGCACCACCAGCGGATGCAGCAGAGGCAGGGACTCCTCGCCCGAGCCAACAGTCAGGGGGCCCAGTATGGTGCTGGGCAGAACTCTTTTTCTCCACAGATGCCATCAGGAGCCTCCCCTTCCTCTCCCGTGGTTAAACCCAAGCGCAAGAGTGCCAGGGCGTCCTTGAGAGTGGAGCGTGCCCGCGAGTGTGTACCCGTAGAGAAAGTGATGGGCCCTGCAGAGCCCACAGCGATGCCGGACCCTGCACTCTTCCTCCACCCTCGAAGGCACAGGGCTCGCTCCAGGCACACTGTGGGGCAAAGACAGGCTCAACTGGGCCTGGAGAAGGAGGATGAGGAGGAAGAAGATGGAGAGGGGCCAGTGAAGCCCCAGGCTGAACAGGCCAGACTGGTGTCCTCAGCAGCAGCACCCCCTGCTGCTGAGACAAAGGCAGATTAGAGACGGCTGTGACCTGCACTTTCAACTGCAGTTTGATCACTATCATTCTCTTCTGTCAATGCTGTTAACTGGTGTGCACCTTTACTTAATTGATACTGAGACTGGTTTTAGCTATTTCATACACTTATCGTGGACACTTTTTTATTATGGACTTTGATATAACCTTAAATGAATTGCAAAAGTGTCACTTTAAGTCAGTCTGAAATGAAGTTAGATGAATTATCTGTTTACACTGGTGTCACATGCTCAATATGCTGTGGGGCCTTATTTCAAGGTTTGATCTATAAAAATGAGCCTTTGGTCTGGACTTGCTCTCTATGAAAAGGGCCATTATCATTTGGCCCTGTATAAATTAAATTGAAATTGAAATATGGTGAATGGTAGCAGCCATTTTAGGTGGACTACCAGTCGAGGTGTTGCGTAGCCCAACCAAGTCCTCCACGTTTGCTCATGTGACTTATTGAATTCTGAATAGTAACAACAACCAATTAGAAACAATAACCTCCAATAATTGTATGGTTTGTCTGAATTGTAATCTGTGACCGCTGCATTCCTTTACAGTAAATACTGGCAATGAGGTGTCCCTTTAAAATCAATTATGAGGACACATAATTCCGGTGTTGCGTCGATATCCCCGCTCGTTCCTCTGGATCCTAACTTCATGTTGACCACACGCTGACGTAAAGCCGAACCCCGAGGCCTGAGGGCGATGCTTCAGGAAATACTAGTTTCAGAGGAAGCTTTTTGACACGAGACCTGCTCACAGTTGAAAATGTGTGAAACTATATTAACTACACTTTTATTAGGGCTCGATAATTTCATGAAAATGTATCAAAATTGCAATATGGCCTACTGCAATTTTTAAATCACAGGAATATAGGAGCAATATTTGTTAAAGTCGAACATGTTTGTCAAAATACCATTTATATCAAATATTGTGGTGCTGCAGAGATGTGTTGGCCGACACATCATATTCTACAGACTTACAAAACATCAAACCACAATCATTTTAATATGGTTTTCATTGAAAATTAGAATAATGGTTAAGAAATGATCACTCCGTCTAATATTTCAATTAATTTAGCAATGTCAGTCAAAGTAATTGCAATTAGATATTTTTTTTCTAAATAATTCAGCCCCAACTCACTCCCCAAGATTATTTAAAATATTAATACATTTTTGAACATCATAGCCTGTCTGTTCACTAAAAGATAAACATTGAAGCATGTGCGCTGCGGTTCCTCTGTTGGGGCTGCTTTCTATAAACGGCTGATAATAAGTCACTGAACCCAGTGGTTTTATGTACTAAACACACACACACACACAAACACGATTACTACGTCAACCAGCTTGTGTTGGAGGTTGTTGTGTTGGGGACCCTTTTCACGTCAGGAAAAACTGACACACACTATGTTTGGAGGTTTTTGTGTGTTTTCAACTGAAGTCTGACTGATATGTCTGCATTTTGTTCCTTTTACATTTTACACGTGTGTGTGTGTGTGTGTGTGTGTGTGTGTGTGTCCTGTTATCAAAACATAGTGGCCCCTAGCGTTGCGAGGTGCAAGTAGCAACTTTTTTTGGGGGGGGGGGGGGGGGTCTGACATTTTTTATTTCAGACATACTTTTTATGTTATTGCTTCGTTGCTGTACTCAACTGTAATTACTGCCTTATGATAGAGGAGCTGTGGATGGAAGAAAATGCAGATTGTGCACAGAGAAACAGGACAAAGTGTGGAAAGACAAATACTCAAGTATTGTGTGCTTTTGTTTCAGAATCACTTTTCTAAGACTCTTTAGGATGTGATTATACAGGTTTACTGTATGTGGCACCTCAGTTATTTTTGATTCAAAGTTGTCAGAGTTGATTTCTACTTGAGCCATGAATTAACAGAGCATCAGTGTCTTTGAAACGAGCCTTCCTGTAAGACTGGACTTAATTGTGATTAGTCGCTGTGAGGTTTTTCTCGCCCTCTGCAGCTACTGATTAGAAGTTTAGCATTATATTTTAACAGTATATCCTCAATAAAGCAATATATCAATATATTTATATATAATAACAGGTAACATCAGCCGGTTTACGGACTCTTGAGGTGTTTAACTTTGTATTTTGTAATTGTTGAGCTCAGTATGTTTTGCTTAATATTTTTCAGAATTGTCTACTGGATTGTTTCTGTTGATTGTCACTGAATCTGTACATGATTAATTGTTAAGTTACAGTTTATAGGAGGCATGTCCAAGTGAGGAACCAATGCTGCACGTGAAGCAGCATTTAGGAAACAGGCATATTATTACGTCACATGAGACTGTCAGAGTAAACCAACTAAACCCTTCTTCTCTTTGGCATAAATGCAAATGTGACTTAAGGTTTTCATTCACCTCTAAGCTGGTAACCCATTAGCATGTCTGTGCACTATTCTTCCTCAAGTTTTATGAGACAGCTGGGGATAAAAGTACAAAGCTGTCTGGTTGAAAAGATTAATTCACCAACAGGAATCCTGAAAGACTGTTAGACTTCATCACTCCACATGCTTTCCATTTGACAGGAAGATTAAACTCTTCACCCACCTCTAATCACACAAGTTAACATCCGACACACCACAGCTCACATTCTATCTATACTTTGTTATTATGTAACTAAATACTTGCTGTAAAGAGCTACAGAGTCTGTTGACTTGTTTATCTGCTTTCAGAGAAAATGCTAATGCCCCAAAGAGGCCCACCACTAAATGAACATGAAGACAAATGGTGTAATGCCTTAAAGATGTCTCTTCATGAATATTTCAGTGAAAAGGAGTAAGTCTTTAACACTTGGTTAGCTTTTTCCACTCAAATCATACCACAGTTCATTTCACAACATACCAAGGCAGTAGATCATTTACTCACTCCCACAGAGAATGTCTTCCATCTTTCTAGACGCCTTTATAATAACCCTAATCCTCATATTAATAATGAAAACAGATGTCGTCCAGGTGTTGAGGTTTATTCTGCATCTTAGAGAAACATGTCAGTGGACAATGTATGTATATATGAATGAAGCTTTTATTTTGACATGTTATGTGGTCTCTAGCAATAACCAACATGGAGATGTTGGTCTGGGTTGTTGCATCGTTGTTGACGGATTACCGCATATACTGTGTTAGCTTCCAATAGTGATCTACTGTACACATCATTTGAATAAAATTAAGGATTGTAGTCTTGTCTCATTATTGTTGCTATTTCTCTTTTCATAGTCATGTGGAACTGGATCATTTATGTCATCCTTTTTATTAATTTATACATTTTGTTGGATGATAAGCCTAACGTTTTTTTGTTATATATATATATAACAAAAACATTGTTGCATGTGAGTAAAACAGTGTTGTTAAATTATGGTACCAATAGGATTTTATCAAGAGCTTTATATACATGACTCATTTAAATTTTGCATCTACAGTAGTTCTAGAGTGAATGGTAAAACATATTATAGCCGCTGAAATGCTTTGAATCTTTCTGAGAAAGCTCTCCGGCCAAACAAATTTTCTCAGCATTCTTTTTTTTTAGAGACGTAGCTTTTTATCTCCCACAAGACTCGGTTACAATATGTTACCATGAAAAATATCTTCATTACATTTCAAGCCCAAATTGGCACTTTGTTGAGGAATGGATTTCTCTGTACTTTTCTTGATATAATAATGGGGGGGAGGGACAGAAATATTTGTTTTCAGGTGGACAAAATAGATATTTTTACTCTTAGGTGAAGGTGTTTAAACATGTATAACTTGTGAAGCATAAGTAATGATATTGTATATAATTGATCTATCTATTCCTATCTTTGACAGGCCGAATACACGTGTCCTGCAGCTTTTCATCATCTGTTTGACAATTGTGCTCACCTTAAAGTAGAGGAGAGAGGAAGCAGATTTACAAATGAGATTATAAAGAATTTAGTTTTACTATCCTACCAAAGGTATTTAATAAGATTTTGGTTAAAACCTTTTGGCGTTGGCTCTCGATGTCCCTTCAAAGTTGGGACACTGGTAAAGTGTTCAAAGTTGCCTGAGCGCTATTTATCAGGTCTGGCAGAAACTGCTCCATCTGTATAAAAAGTAATATACAAGTCTAGTTACCATCAGGCAACTGGTCCAAACAGCCACGGGCCTGCAGTGTCTCAACTGATATGAACTAGTTTAGTGAACATTTGTGATTATGCATCACTAACGTGACATATTGGCCTTAAAGTGTGAACTGCTTTATTGCCTGATCTGCACAAACTACACAAAGAGCAGGGAGAAGGGGCTTAATAGGGGCCCTATAGTAGAAACTCTAGGATAATCCAGCCATAGATGGTCAACTAGTAATTGTGCACAGGCCACTGCTCTCTGCACCGAGCTGAACTCGGCCAGTTTGGAGGTTAAAAGCCAGTGTGACTGACAGGAGCTCATGACATCAAACTATCAAAGGTCAGTCATGTCAATTGCATCTATATTTGTTGCATTAATAACAGTAACATTATTGTAATACTTTGTCTTTCCACTAAGCCATTGATCTTATATCATCTTCCAGTGCAAAAGATAAATTCTTCACTTTAAAAAAAATCAAATGTGAATTTTGTAGGAGAGATTTGTCGCTTGTGGCTTTCCGTAGCGCCGTGCTCAGTGGGTGGGGAAGTGGAACGCAAAGGCAAAGAGGTCAAGGGGAGGAGAACACCACGTGTGATCAGCACCATGTACAGCACTGTCCTTCCCTCCTCTGTATACTTGTTTCTGCAAGCTTGTACCCTTCGCATGTAGCCAGCTAGCCTGAGAAGCAGATTACTTTTTTAAAATCTATTTCTTCTCCAGACTCTTATTATCAAGTAACGCTGCAGGGGGATTTCGTTTGCCACACTGACTGCCGATCATGGTGAGCAAGACAGATGACATCCCGGCGTCAGTGCCCAACTGTAATCCGGTAGATATTGTGGATGAAGCGGGCGATGGAGCCCAAGACATCAACGAAACCAGCAAGCTACGTCTGAAGGATTCCTGCGGCTGTGGTGAGACTCTGCAGCAGACCGACTCCGAGTCACATCTGCTGTCATAACACTTAACTAAGCTAAAACACTGATAACACACCTCATAATAGAGCATATGCAGTGACAACAGCATACCTGAGCATCGACTGTTATAAGTGTGGGTTATTACATGTTTGGTTGTCTCTCTGCGTAGCAGCTAATCACCTGAATGAATCCTTGGTAGCCTCTCCAAGTTTAGATGCTCCACCTTGCGCCTGCTAGTTAACTGTATGTTGTTCATATATGCTAATCAGCGAGCTAGCAACCTTCACAGGGTCGGATCCCTTTCTACGTCCACGGGTCGTAGCTATTAGCATATAGTCCGATTTTTAGACGGACACTGCAAGTGATCCCGGCTAACCCCAAACAAGTGAGCCGGTGTGCTAACATCAGCCCCCTGATTGAGAGAGACTAGTCGGTTAGCTAACTAGCAAACAGCCTCTCCCGTCACAGCCGGCGCGTCCCTTCATGCTCAAAAGACGAACAAATGTACTGACAACTAGTTTTTCATTTCTGGTTAAACGTTAACTGTCTGTATAGCTCACGCGCCAGTGTAGCAGCTCGTATTGGCGCACATGTTCGGTAACAGCTTGTCAGAAGAATGAACTGAAGGTCACCTTCAGTGGAGCAGCCCACTCCACATGAACACGGGGGGGGGGGGGGGGGGAGGGATCGCACACATGGGGTCTTTTTATGTTACTGATATGTGTCCCACAAGCTGTGGCGAAAGATGCGTTATCTCGATTTTTTCTCGGTTTTAAATGTCCAGTTTAAGAGATGCCGTTTGGATGAGGTGCCCTGCGTGCGGTGGTTCCTCTCTAAGTGCTCCCCCCCGTCGGGGAAGATTAGATCGAGGTGTCCTGCTCGACCGGGAAGCGGAAGTTGGTTGTCGTAGAAAAAGTCACGATGGTGCATGCACAGTGAGAGGGAAGGTTACGCTAATAATACATGAACAGCCGTGTAAGCAGGTGAGTGCACTGAAAGATAAAAGTAGTGTTAGCGGCTCGCAGAGAAGCAGCCGCAGACGGTTGTCGGTAGAGGAAGATTAAAGTGAGACTGTCAGCCTATGAAGTTATTGTTGCACACCAAAAGTCTGTCTGCGTGTGTCACATGCGGGACCTTGAATCGTCTCTGTCCGTGTCATTCATTTCAAAACACAGGCGAGAGTGCCTCACTGCTTTGACGGTGAGTGGTGCTGCTTTGAGGATGATCTGATAAACTCAGTGCATTTTAATTCCTCTGGTTATTTGGCTGGATGATTACTTCTGTATGTGTTGCCCAGTCGTTCAGTCCTTCCACATGCCCTCACGGAGCAGTGTGCTCCAAATAGTCGATTCATTGATAAGGTTATTTTTGAAGCAATATCCCACATATGCATCGAGATTCAGCTTCTTGGTTTTGCTGCCTTTTCTTTGTCTTGTGTGATAATAAACTGTTTACTCTTGAAGCGATGGTCGGACAAAATAAGCAACCTGATCTTGCATGTTAGGGACATGCCATGGCCATTTTATAAGTGATTTAATAAAACAACTAAACAGAGAATTTATAATTTATATTATCATTCGCTGCAGCTTGACTTTACTGACGTGCCATACAACTGTCTGTGAACACATGAGAGACAGTGATGGGATTGATGGGCTAAACATGTCTGATGACCAAAGCAAACACTGGACCGTTGGTGGAGAGTTGTAACAGTTGCAGGACATATAGCAGCACATGGCAGAGCAGACAGACCGAGGCCAGGGTCCCTGTTAGTGGTTTTAAGGGGCTTAATGCTGGCAAAGTGTGACCTAGTTAATCTCAGGAATCACTACTGACACCCTGGCACTACTCCTCTCCAGGCTAGATGTCTTCCTCACCAGTCCACAGTCAACACTATTGTATTCATCATATTTAGCAATGGTACTTTCAGCTTCTGACCACTTGAAAACAAATCTTAATGCAGCCCAGTATCACAAGGTGCATGTAAGATTGCATGTAGGAACATTATTTTCTTTCATTGCTGGTAAGTATTTAGTGAGTCATTTATAAAGTCAATCTCAAACAGACCTTGTATTCAGCATTTCTTGTTGGGAAATCCCCTGCAGATGCATGACTCGGGGACTATCTGTCCACCAGGAGGTTTACTTTGTGTTGCAGCAAACCTTGTGGTGTTGTTTTCAGGGTTGTCTGGATGGTTAGTGTTGCTATGACAGCCGCCACGGTCCCCGTGTCAAGGGCCACAATGTAGATAGATAGCTGGCTAGATGACTATTTTTCTTCTTACGAAAAAGTGAGAACGAAAGAACAGTATTGCATCACCTGAAAGAAGTGGGAATGATCACTGAGTTGGCAGTTTGATTCAGACATAGGATAAGTGGGTCAGGTACAGAGTAAACTTTGCTTGGTGTGGCGTTTTATTGTGCCGGTTGTTTGCCTCTTATTTGATCTCTGTCCTTGTTTCATTGATTCGTTGTCCTGACCTTATGACCTTTTTGTGATCACATTAAATTGTTGTCTCACCACCATATCTCATTTCAACAGGACATGTATCAAGAAAAAAAATCTTGATTTATTTCAAATTCTTCTCCTTACAACTGACATGTGATTTATCCTGTTAAAGGTTACGGTTCATTGTTTCCTTCTCTCCTCTTTCCTATATTCTTACTGAACTTTCTTGCATTGCTGAGGAGAGAGAGTCAGTTTTGTAACTCCGTCTGCTGGATGGCCTTGTTAATCAGTCTGAAATCTGGCACTTTGTACTCTCACCTTTCTGATGTGGTGAATGCTTTTAACTAAACATTTCAAAACTACTTTATTTCCTCATTAAACACCATCTCTATACTTTGCCCTTTTATAACTGAATTACAATTGTGTGTCTGCCTATTAAAGTAGTTTAATGAATACGTTAATAAAGGAATTATATCAAATGACAATATGAAAAGGGTTGCTCGTAGTGATAAGTTTTACACTGAGTTTCGGCTCATTATTTGGCTGTCTCGCAACTTAACTTGTTTTGGTTCACCCCCGTTGCTCAAAGTGCTGATTTTGGCAGTTTTCAATGGAAACGCTCTAGAAAGCCACTGCAGGCTACCTACTCGGCACCAAACGACAGACCGACGCAGTTTAAGACAACCTGGGGAACACAGTGGAGTATTTAGCAGCTAAGGAGACAAAACAGAGGGAAAAAAAGTGTATATTAGACTTACATTCATGAAATAGTCACAAACACAATTCCAAATTAATGCAATTTGCCATCAGACTTTAAAATGTATGTAATGTTATTAATAGTGCAGTTTAAGAAGGACAATTACTTAAATTCAAACTCTCAGGCAAAAATAGTTTAGAGCTGATAAGAAATGAAACGCTTCTGTACTGATACTGAAAATACCCACCGCTTCACTGAAAGCTCTCATTCTCAAGCTGTTGTGTTTGTTATTCAGAGCGTGGCCGGCCCCTCCCCCCAGCTCCTCATTTCAGGTGTGTTATTCCACCCAGGGTCGTGGTCCACTTATGAGGCCCCACCCCTCCCCCTCTGGCCCCCTTCTCTCAGTAACCCTGACGCATCTTACCCTTGACTGTGAGCAAGGACACACTGGCAGCAGTTGAGTCCCAGCGAGACATTCACATACTCGCCCTGCTTTTTTAAATGAAGTACCAGAAGGGCCTCATTTGTATTCTTGTAACTTTCTTCTCAATTTAACTGTTATTTAGTCTAGATATCTATTGTCTTTTTAATGGATCATATTGTGATTAACTCATGTATCAAAATATTGTGATTCGTGACACACTATTACGTTGTCTAAATGGATATTAAGCACATATCAACAACAATTTTTTCAAGAAATATTTTGCTCTAAAGTTCTTAATTAAATGAGAAAATAGTTCTTTCTTTTTAATCCGCACAACAGTATGCAAAACATTGTGGCTATTTCATATAGCATATTAATTGAATTACCAGAAACAAGATAATGAGTAATTGTCATTTTGAGAGATTGAATGACCACAACCATAATAAGGGCAGCTGTTGCTGCAAGTCAGCTGTGACTTGCAGGTATTGGATTGCCACATTCAGCCATTGCAAGTGGCAATAATTCCCTCATGTGAATGAGATCTTGGTTTTGAATCCCTCAAGGCTCTCCAGCTAAACTCTGTTCAGTGTTGCAACAGTGCTGATTGCCAGCATTTTGGGTTTCTTTGTAGATTAGGTGAAAAGAGTGCCAGGTTACTTATTGTCCTGATGTTTTTGATACATTCATTAGTATCCTTCTGTCTCTTTTGTACAGATTATGTTTGTACGGTTGACGATTTAAAGTGAAGGATCACACTTATTCTGCAGTTTGTGTTTATTTAATTGGTATTTTAATTAAATGTAGGAACAACACAGTACTAGAATGCTGTACCTGAGCTCTTTCATCTCGGTTCACCCATTTATTAATACTTAATAAGGTTATCAGGTCTCTGGGTCTGCTCTGGGTGCTTTTGTTGTCAAGATGGCTTACATTGCACAACCACGTTGATTATCAGATTATTTACTAATGGCAACTGCAGATTTGTAGACAACAGCTGTTTGTCCTTGAAGGGTGTAGTTCTCTGCTTGTGGTGTTGCAGAGTTGTGCATGTGGTTTGAATGCTTTCAACTACATCTTTGGTCAGAGCTGTCCAGTTTTACTTCATCACAAGATGTTAACTTCACTAATGACTTTTTGTGTCTTTTCCATTGCAGAGCACAGTGCAGATACAGCCATGGTGAATGGTGATGGCGCTCATGAGCACACAGAGGAGGCCGATTCAAAGCAGGATGGGAACAGTGAGACGGATGGAGGAGAGGAGTCCAACGAACAGGAAGTGATAGTGATCCAGGACACGGGCTTCACCGTTAAGATCCAGGCACCTGGAACAGAGGCCATTTGATCTGCAGGTAAGGATTAGACTATTGACAAGTAGCTGTTCATTAGTCCAGGTGTTCGTACAGACAAAGCAATTAAAAAACAAACAACCTGAACTCTCATTCATTTCAAGGAGGCTACTTGCCAAATCAAATGTGTCTGTTTTCTATAAAATGCTTTGTTCCCTAAACTGTCTTTCTGCAATTTACCTGCCGATTGTTACGACAGAGAAATAAATATATAAACGCTATAAAATCTGCCGTAGTTGTAAAATCCTTTCTTATAATCTTATAAAACTCATGGATCTAGTACTTAGCGTGCCTTCCTGGATCATATGAGGTGGAACTGGTAATTGTTCAGCGCTGTGTTTAGTCTGAACACCTGGTGTGCTGCAGTGTGCCAGCAATGGTTTCCCTCAAACTAGAAACTATAGAGTTAGTTATCTGAGCCAAAGAAGGTGATATATGTCACGCTGCAAATATTTCTGAAGCTGTACTTATCCTCATCTCCCTCTCCTCCATCAGGTATCTCCCAGGAAATGGTACAGGAGATCCATCAGGTGTTGATGGACCGAGAGGACACCTGCCACCGCACCTGCTTTCACTGCAGCTTGGACGGAAACGTGCTGGACAACTTTGCTGAGCTCAAGTCCATTGAGGGCCTGCAGGAGGGCTCGCTGCTCAAAGGGTGGAAGGTCAGAGGCGTTTATTCGTGCCTGTGTTTTCTTATTATTGTGGTGCAAAGAGAAAAAAAAATATACGCCTTACTTCATAGCTTGGCAAGGTCAAGCTGTTGTGTTTTTGCACTAGAGCAATTTTGTTTAAGAGACCACAATCAATGTTATTGTCCTCACTGGAAAAAAACAAATAATGTATTAATGAAAATAAATCTAAATATTATTTGATGGATATATTTCTTGCTGAGGCTGGACTGATACAGTATGTATCTGCTGGAAAAAGACCAAACGGAATTGAGTTCTAGTTTATGACAAGTGACGCATTAGCCTGATCTGTTCCTCGTCAAACTCACTGCTTTGTATACCCTTTGGGTCTCCTCTTCCCTCCAGAACCGTACACAGTGCGCGAGGCTCGCATCCATGTGCGTCACATCAGAGACCTGCTGAAAAGTCTGGACCCCTCAGACGCCATACAACGGAGTGGACTGCAACTCCCTCTCCTTCCTCAGCATCTTCACAGATGGAGACCTGGGAGGTATGGCATAGATGAACCGCATGTGTTCTGCACAGCCAATTTCAAGCGTGTATTTTAATGTGCAGTGTCCTGCATGAATAGCAACATGCAGGTGGACTGCTGGCATTCATCTTGTTTGTATTTATGTGGCTGCAGATAGTGGTAAGCGGAAGAAAAAGGGCAACGAGCTCGAGCAGATTGACTGCACCCCTCCAGAGCACATCCTGCCTGGCAGCAAAGATCGCCCCCTGGTTCCCCTCCAGCCACAGAACAAGGAATGGAAAGTGAGAAGCAGTGCTGACTTGGACTGATTTATGAAAAGATATTGATTATTGCTAAATAATTTTTGCAAGACTGTATTTGCAAATATTTTCCTTGGCTAATGACTTTAACACATCCACCAGCCTATGCAGTGCCTGAAGGTCCTGACCATGAGCGGCTGGAACCCTCCACCTGGAAACAGGAAGATGCACGGCGACCTCATGTACCTGTGCATGGTGACTGTGGAGGAGCGTCATGTCAGCGTCACTGCCTCTACACGGGGCTTCTACCTCAACCAGTCAGTCAACATTTCGACCTTGTATGTTGTTACAGCTCCTAGTTTTCACTGCAATAGACTCTCTCTGCCTTTTAAGCTGTATAACCTCCTCATACAAAGTTTATACACATTGCATTAGGAGTTTCAGATCCTAGTTTTGAGTGCCAGCAAGAAGTTAACAGTCGGACAATTGGATTACTTTTTAAAGTAGAATTGGGAAAGATGCCATGGTTAGGAGAAGGGTTATTTTTATTTTTATACCAACAGCCATTTTAAGTTCTTCTTGTCTTTTTGAAGTTTCTAGATGGGCATCTCTTAGAAAAAAATGTTTCTAACAGGAAAACTACTTCCTGTTCAGGCTTTCTTAGTTTTTCTCTCCAGTTAGTAGAGTTGTGAAAAAAAAGAAGCCACTCTAACAATGTGAATAATAATAAAATGTGTGTTCCAGATCTACTACCTATACCTTCAATCCTAAACCAGCCAATCCCAGCTTCCTGAGCCATTCTCTGGTGGAGCTATTGAGCCAGATCAGCCCTGCCTTCAAGAAGAACTTCACTGCCCTGCAAAAGACACGGTATAATATATCTTTCTCTTTAGCTGCACAACGTTTCTTTGCTCATTGTCTGTGGTGGGATAATAATACCTCAGTGTTTTACGGTTTCTTTCTCACTCTGTGCTCTACAAAAAGCTTGTTGTCTTTTACTTTTCTGACATTTCTCTTTGTAGTGCTTCTTTTCTGCAATCATTATAAAGTTCATTAATTAATTAACTTTATTCAACCAGGGGAAAAATTACTTTTACAGTCAAGACCGGGCCAGGAGGTCAAAGTCTTAAAACACAATAAGCTAACTAAACAAGACAAAGTAATTACAAGAAATATGGTTACTCATTTGGTTACAATGTTGGTGATGCAGGAACTCGCAACAAGAGCAAATGTCAGACAAACTGCCTGAGATGTTCGAGGAAAGACCCCTTAAGTGATGGCTCTTGCCGTTTTACTGTGTTTTTGCTGCAGGGTTCAGAAACACCCGTTTGAGAGGATAGCCACACCTTTCCAGGTGTACAGCTGGGACGGCTCCGCAAAGTAGACCACGCCATGGACTGTGTGCGAGCTGAGGACGCCTTACACCTCGCGCTTGGGTTATGAGGAGCATATACCTGGACAGGTAGCACAGCTGAACGCAGCGGCACAACAGGCAGACAAATAATGCAAGGTCGTTCCAGTGTTAATGTTTTTTTTTGGTGCCGATTTGTCTCCAGACAAGAGATTGGAACGAGGAGCTGCAGACTACCAGAGAGCTTCCCCGGAAGAACCTGCCTGAACGCCTGCTGAGGGAGCGGGCCATATTCAAGGTACTGCCTCTACACAATCAACAGCAGAGACGAGATGACACAGAATCATACAGGCTCACTCTGTTAAATCATACAGACTCACTCTTTTTTTTGTTCTCCTGCAGGTCCATAGTGACTTTGCAGCAGCTGCCACTCGAGGCTCCATGGCAGTCATTGATTGGGAACGTAATGGCCATCAACCCTTGGCGAGGAAACGCGCATGCAGATGGTTTATCTGGAAACAACATCTTCTTCAGCCTGGGCTTCGATGTGCGGGATCACTATCGTGAGCTGGGTGGAGATGCTGCCGCCCATGCTGCGCCCACCAATGACTTGAATGGAGTACGTGCTTACGGGGCTGTGGACGTGGAGGGTCTGTACACTCTGGGGACGGTAGTGGTGGACTACAGAGGCTACCGTGTCACCGCCCAGTCCATCATCCCTGGTATCCTGGAGCGTGAACAGGAGCAGAGCGTCATCTACGGCTCCATTGACTTTGGAAAGACGGTTGTGTCTCACAGCAAATACCTGGAGCTTCTGGAGAAGACCAGCAGGCCACTCAAGGTCAGTAACACGACTATTGCCTTTACTCAAGCGATAAATATGTATAGTCACAGTAGACACCTTTTTGTTTTAAATGACAAGTCTGGTGATATTGTTCTTATTGAAAAGACCAAAGACAATAATTAATTGATCCCACTATTAATTGTTTTCTGTAAAGCGGAAGCCTTATATATCTTACTACGGTACTCTGTGTCCTTCATTCATGTCCAAAAGATGCCTAGAGAATATTATCACGTCTTGTATTTCTGATCATATTAAGCCCGACAAAACCACACGAAGAGACATTGTGTATTCAGATGTTTTTTCTTGGTGTAAATTTTAGGTCCAGAGGCACAACGTGCTGAACGAGAAAAATGAGAGCGTGGAGCTGTGCTCTTCTGTCGAGTGTAAGGGCATAATCGGAAATGATGGCAGACACTATATCCTGGACCTTCTTCGTACCTTCCCTCCTGACCTCAACTTCCTGCCTGTGGATGGAGAGGAGCTGTCTCCAGAGAGCCAACGCCAAGGCTTCCCCCGCCAGCACCGCCACCGCCTGGCTTGTCTACGCCAAGAGCTCATCGAGGCCTTTGTTGAGCACAGGTAGGCGTCAGCGCTGGTGTGCGTCACCACATCTCAACCATCAGGAGAGTTTCTACATTTGTTTGATCGTGGATTCTGTTCCTCCACAGATATCTTCTCTTCATGAAGATGGCGGCATTACAGCTCATGCAACAGAAGGCAAACAAGGACGCTAAGGCTGATATACCTGCCATCACAGAGACCGCTGACCCCTCAGAAAGCAATGCTGACACAACCCAGACACAAACCACTGCATCAGATTCTTCCAGTGCAACAGAGGTCTCCACCGAGAGCAACACCTCTTCACAGGCAGCGACTGCCAGTGAAGAAAACTCCTTGAGGCCCGCCACAAATGGGCTCCTAGAACCCGCAGCTACTCTAAACGGGGAATGCAAGAGCCCACTGGAGGGTAAGGAGCTTTTGGAAAGTATTCCAGGATTAGCTCAGGCCAAAGAGCTGGCAGGGACCTTAGTTGCCGAAGATGGATCTTGTATTGGTACGTCCAAAAATACCCCAAACTGTAAGGCCAGGGCAACGCAGTGAGAGCTACTCTGGTGGATGATTGCAGAGAGAAAGAAGTGTTGACAGAGAAGTAGCATTTAACAACAACAACAAAAAATATATGATGCAGCTAACTTTAGAGAATGTGTAAAAGGTACAAAAGTACTGCTTTTTTCCACCAGGCTAGCCGTCCCTGCTCTGTCCTCAGCCTGTAGTGGGGAAGCGTGTTGACACCCAATCAGCACATCTCTTAACTGTCCCAGCCTGTGGTGCCTTTGCTGTGGGATTTTACCCAATAAACGGAATGATTAGTTGTGGTGTTTATTAATCCAATTATTTTTGGAGATGCATAAATAATCAACGGTGTTGAGTCATTTGTGTGCTGCTCAGTTGATCCTAGATTTGAGTGAACTAATCTGTTTGTTGTTAATTGTGAGTTTTTAAAAAAAGTTGGTGTTTTCAATGATCAATGATATGTCTGTATTATATGATCAGCTTTTATATTCTTCTGATGGAAAAATAGCTTTTTGGCTGACATTTACTGTAATGTGTATCAATGTGAGCTGGATGTGACAGAAATGTTGTGTATTTATATTATTGAACCAGACAGCATCTGTGCAGCCCTCTCCGTTCTCCACATTCAGTTCAGTTATTGTCGTAGCTTAATGTGGACATGGTTTCAACCTCCCCTTTGCCATAATGCGTCTGTCGCCATTACTTTAACATGTTTGTATTATTTGTTTGTTTTCGACCTTAATCACAAACAGATCCCAAAAGCCGTGAGGTTGTCCTCAATGCCTGCAAAGCAGTTGGCTCCATCAGCAACACATCCTTTGACATTCGCTTCAACCCTGACATCTTCTCCCCAGGTAAGCACAACAAGGATTATTAATCCTATGCAAACTCTGAAAAAACATGACGGTGCTTCACAGCAAATTATGTGGAAATGAGCTACGTATGTAACCATAAAAAGAAGGCAATGAAGAAGCAAACAATCTTTTTCATTGAGGCACACATAGTAAGTTTTTTTAGGGCATCAAATATATTCAAATATTTCAAATAAAAACAAGGAAGATTGTTTCAGGGCAAACCTTGGACATTGGAGACTAAAACAAAAAAATCGGTTGACGAGCTCAGCTCAAAATGATAAGGACCAATGTAAGCTAAGAACTAGTAAGCAACTGCTGGCAGAAACTGTCCCATCCATGTTATGTGTCTGTAATACTTATGTACCGATAATTTACTTTAGAAAATAATGCAACCATTTTAGTTAAAGAGCAGCCAAGATATTTCTGGTATTTCATCCATTTTAACCTGTCTGTTTGTCTGCGTTTAAACTCTTTCTTGCTCGTAGGTATTTTTACCACATTTGGCTCCAAATGATCTCTGAAGCGATATGAGAGGGAGAATAAAAGCACTGAATTTGTGTGCATGTGTTGATTTAGGAGTACGTTTCCCAGATGATAGCAAAGATGAAATCCAGAAGCAGAAGCAGCTTCTCAAAGATGCTGCTGCCTTCCTGGTGTCCTGTCAGATCCCATCACTGGTCAGTGGCACAGACGATCCCCCACAGATCCCAGTAATAAAGAGGTTTTGTTGTTTAGGTTGTGTATGAGACTTTAAAGCCTGTATGTTTGTTTTATGACCAGGTTAAAGACTGTTTGGACCACAGCGCTCTGCCCATGGATGGAGCTACACTGACCGAGGCCTTGCGACAGAGAGGCATCAATATTCGCTATCTAGGCACTGTTCTGGAGTTTGTGGACAAGACCCCGGCCAAAGCCCAGCTGGAGCACTTCTATGTGAGTCTGAACCCCTGAATCTAACCACCAACTTCACACACTTTTTGTCCCTGTGGTTTGGTATTCTAATATTTCTGTTTTCCATACCTTTTTTTTTTTTTTTTTAGAGAATAGGAATCAGTGAGCTGATCACCAGATGTGCAAAACACATCTTCAAGACATACCTCCAGGTTGGTAACATCTGACACACAATAACCAGCCTATTCAGACGACAAACCGTATAATGTATTTTGTCCTTTTTCCTCACCGTACAGGGTGTGGAGTTGTCTGCTCTTTCTGCTGCTGTAAGCCATTTCCTGAACTGCTTACTGAGCTCCTTCCCCGACGCTGTCGCCCACCTGCCTCCTGATGAGCTGGTGTCCCGCCGTAAAAGCCGCAAACGTCGCAACAGGGTCCCCGGCAGTGGTGACAACACGGCATGGGCCAGCCTGACACCCAGTGAGCTGTGGAAGAACATTGCCTCTGAGGCCAAGAGCTACTATCACTTCACCATACAGTGGTGAGCCCCCTCCCCCCGCCCCCCTGCAAATGTGAAACGGATGTTAAAGTTCTCTTTTTACACTCTAGCGTTTCCATTTTTTGGGGGCTTATTTGTGACAAATTAAATGTGTTCTTACAGTGAAAGTGTGGACCAGGTGGTGGAGAAATACGGCTTCCAGAAAACCACTCTGCTCAGAGAGATTTCAGTCAAAACTGGCATCCAGGTAACACTCATTTAGTCTATAATGACCCCTGACGGCACTTTGCCAAATTGCCTTCATTAAATGTTTTCTTTTTTTAAATTTGCCTTCTAGATTCTGTTAAAGGAGTATAACTTCGACAGCCGCCACAAGCCTGCCTTCACAGAGGAGGACATCCTGAATATCTTCCCTGTTGTGAAGCATGTGAACCCCAAAGCCTCCGATGCCTTCCACTTCTTCCAGAGTGGACAGGCCAAAGTGCAGCAAGGTGCGACATGTTTATTACCAAAGATTGAATCATACATAAACTTTGGCAGAATTAATGAATTCAAAGATTTGAAACTTTTAGAATGTATAAATAAAAATGTTCTCATTAACTTTTCTTTACATTTGCAGGTTTTCTGAAGGAGGGCTGTGAGCTGATCAATGAGGCTCTTAACCTCTTTAACAATGTGTACGGAGCCATGCATGTAGAGATCTGTGCATGCCTTCGCCTGCTGGCACGCCTTAATTATATCATGGGAGACCACCCTGAGGTAGGCAGAAATATGATGACACCTGTCCTATAGTGTGACACAAATTCAAAGCTTCTGTTGAGGTTACCTGATGATGCTTTAAAAGTTGTGTCCTATTTTATGATGCCATCAACCTAAAAATGTTTTAGACATAGTTTTATTGTGGCCATTCCTGGTGTTGGATTGCTGTGAGAGCCTTTTGTTTCCTTGGAGAGCAAAACCGCAGTGACAAAGTTTATGGAAAGGCTAAATGCCAACAAATATGAATTATATCTTTATCTTTTTTCAATAAGTTTTGACTTTTGGATGTGACAAGGCTTTCATAATTAGAAATGTTTGGATCATACAAGTTGGAAACAATCTCACACAGTAGTGTGGCATAGTTCATGTTTTTTTTATTTGTAATGCATACATATCACACGATCAATCTGACTATTTGAACGACCCAAATCCACAAAATATGCGGGAATCAACCACCTGAACCCTGTTTTAGAAATGTCAACATTATGAACTAAATATATTTGTGTGTATTTACCCACAGGCTCTCAGCAACCAGCAAAAGGCTGTTCTGATGAGTGAAAGAGTTCTCGGGATCGAGCACCCCAACACAATTCAAGAATATGTAAGTTATCACACCAAATGCAGGATGTATTTGGGTTCATGCTAATTATCATTCATATCCCTCTGACCTGAAGTCTGTTTCCTGTTTGTTCCAAGATGCACTTGGCTCTGTACTGCTTTGCCAACGGTCAGCTGTCGACCGCCCTGAGGCTGCTATATCGTGCCCGTTACCTCATGTTGATGGTTTCTGGGGAGGACCACCCAGAGATGGCACTGCTAGACGTGAGTTCAGTCTTTACTTGGGATTTATATATAAGCTACAAACTGCTTGTACGGTAATGCATCAATGCTGATTAAGTCTTTTGGTAAAAATTCAACCTCCAGCAGGAAAAGACGGAAGGAAATAACACTAATGTGTCCCTTGTTCTTGGCTCTCGTTCCAGAGTAACATTGGGCTGGTGCTACATGGAGTGATGGAGTACGATTTATCGCTGAGATTCCTGGAGAAAGCCTTGGCTATCAACACAAAGTACCATGGACCCCGGTCCCTTAAAGTGGCCCTCAGGTGGGGAGGGATTGATTGTCCATATCTACATAGTAGTTATAATACTTGCTGACATGATGATTTACATTAGGCATGCCTTGTGTTATTTTTCAGTCATCATTTGGTTGCGAGAGTTTACGAGAGCAAGGCAGAGTTCCGCTCTGCGCTGCAGCATGAGAAGGAGGGTTACACCATTTACAAGAACCAGGTGGGCCCTGCACGACGCTACGCTGATGGGAACCGACACGTGTTTCTTGGTCAGTTGGGATGAAGTGATATGTTTAAATATTTTTCTTCCTCTTCTCAGATGGGTGAGGCACATGAGAAGACCAAGGAGAGCTCAGAGTTCCTGAAGTATCTCACCCAACAGGCTGTGGCTCTGCAGAGAACCATGAATGAGATCTACAAGAACGGCTCCAACGCCAGCATCACGCCCCTCAAGGTGACTGCTCAGATTCAGGATGTGTTTTTGTTCTTCCATCGGTTTCATCTCCAATGTTTAGCAGTGATGCTATGTCTTTATTTCCTTCTGTTTTCTAGTTCACTGCTCCCAGCATGGCCAGTGTGTTGGAACAGCTCAACATTATCAATGGCATCATCTTTATACCACTCAGGTACACAATTCCTTAATCCCTTGCAAGGAGTTAATATTTTAACACAACATTAATGTGACATTATACACAAAGGTAGGAATACTGCAGCTGTATTATATTGGATTGCATTATCTTATTTTAAGAAGATATCTATAAAAATAGCTTAACAGACAAATTCAGCCCACAATGATGACTGTAAAATGTATTTTTGAACTTGACCGTAGGTTTTAGTACATTGTAAAATACTGGAGACACAAGTGACAACAACAGCTATGAGTGAGGGAATAAATAAAAGAAAAACAATTACAAATGGTCAAGCAGAAATTTCTTCTACAAGAATTTTTAAAAGAAATTGTATTGCATTACAGCCAAAAGGATCTGGAGAACCTGAAAGCAGAGGTTCAGAGGCGGCAGCAGCTGCAGGAGCTGGGAAAGAGCGAGGAGCCCACTGAGGAGCGGCCACTGGAACTAGAGGACAGAATTCCCATTGATTAATGTATACAAGCCCTAACACAGCTACTTTCTGCTATGGGGGGCAGGGAGAGGCCGTGACGCAATGTCACCGAGCCTGTGGACACGAGAACCGAGTGGTCTAAATCAGCATTGATATAAACGGGGAGGGATGGGTCAGGGCAGTCCAGACAACAAACTGCATCAACTGTAGGACAGAGGATACAGAGCAGGAATTTCCTATGAGGTAGGGAGGGAGGGAGTAGAAAGTACAAACATAGAATCGATGTAACGTGCAATCTGAAAAAATCCCCTGCCCAAGAACGTGGTGACATCACTCAAGGTGTTAGCTTCCAAGAAATATGTTTGCACATGAAAGAATGGTTGCAGCCGGGGGAGTGAGACCAAGGATGACCATGACATTGTATACCAGAGCCTTATCCATTGTATCATATTCCCCCCCAAATAATGTTTCTTCTCAGCTCAAACTTCCCACAGCACTGTTGGCCCAGGACCATATTTTGCCCGCCATTCCCGAAAGAGGCTCAAAGACCCCTGGGCATGTAGCCCCCCTCCAACGGTGCTCTAAATGATAAAGCACCTGCCCTGTCATAGACCTCGTGGGTACTTTCTACTGTGCACTAAGACCAGAATAAAGTCACTAAATGTAAGATTTCCCAAGAGCTTAAGAATGTAAATTCCGTTCTTCGTGGCTTCTTTGAGCCCCTTTGCAGCAGACACCCATCACTTGCACGTCCCTGATGGTGCATACATTTCGTTCTATCCTTTTGTAGCGACGACATCCCAAGTGGGTGCCTGCTGTGTCCTATGGTTCCTGTTTCTCCACGCAAGCCACACAAGCCACACAATACATTGACACATTAGTGAGCATTCAACAGGTTTGATTTCATTTTCTGGGATTTCTTTTTTTAGTAAATAAAATGGAGTTTGTAAAAGTGCACAGGAGAAGTATGGAAGTGTTTTAGACCTGTTTATCATCAATTAATTTAAGCCATGTCTGTTTTATAGAATATGTATAGAAGTGGGGGGGGGGAAATATGTATAAATCTATCGGATTTAGACAGGTAATTGATTGATTTGAAACGTCCACCTTTAAGCAGTAACTGTATCTATCTATATACTAGCTGTGTTC
This sequence comes from Cyclopterus lumpus, assembly GCF_009769545.1. Lineage (NCBI taxonomy): Eukaryota > Metazoa > Chordata > Actinopteri > Perciformes > Cyclopteridae > Cyclopterus > Cyclopterus lumpus. The sequence continues at coordinate 3,034,793 of NC_046978.1, forward strand.
AATCTTCTATTTTTACACATTGAAAGAATATGTGCATGTATGTTTGTGTGTGTGTGTGTGACTGTCTTTGTGTAGTCCAACAGAAAATCTATTGGCCAGGGCTGTTGCTGCTTTTGCTGCTGCATAGTTTGAATAGAGGCTAAGTGAACATTGGCTTTCCAAATGTTTTATTTTTCTACGCATTGTAAACCTGTTGGATGGCTGATGCCTCTTTTCTTAACACATTCATGGCCACCAATGTTGTAAATCTGTTTATGTTTGAATTGGTACATAAATTAACCTCTTCTCATCACTGGACAGGTGCTCAGCATTGGCAGTAGTGACTTGATTTATTTTTGTTTTTCCATTATTGGGTCAGCTTTTCATGTGTAACAAAGAGATACAAAAAAGAGAATAGCCAGCAGTGTCTGTTCATTGAGCAGTATTTAGTGCACTTTCTCATGCTGTTTGGATGTGTGATGATGGCCACAGCACCACCAAAAGTGGACGAAAGAAGCACTGCTTCAATGTGATGTACCAAAAAGAGGTTTGTTTGTTTTGTTTGTTTGTTTGTTTGCGCTTGTATACATGCAATGTATTCCTCCCATGGCAATTTGTTACTTACTTGTTGCTGTGTCTAAATGTATGTGATTAAAGCAATAGAGAGATGGTGCTGGAACTTTTACTTGGCACAAAATGTGTAAGATTGACTACTTGCTGTACGGGTCGAAGTACCTGAAATTAAGGGAGCTGTATAAAAACTAAACAAAGGGCGAGCTCTTCAGACTGGGTGAATTATTTTATTACAGTGATTTTTTTCTGATTGTGCTGCTGAAACATGTCTTGACATCAATAGCAAAGCGTGGTGTGTGTGTGTGTGTGTGTGTGTATTGTTCCTATTTGTTTCTGCTTGGTAACTAGGGTGATAGCCGTTAATAACTTAACGAGTTTCTGGTTTTCTTAAAATATTTTTTTCCTTTAAGAATTTTTCACCTCGCTACCCAAGTCTTACTCAACAATACCAACATTGTCCACCAGGTGACGCACTAACATTTGTCTCATTGACATGAATGATATTGCAGGGCTGGTCCGCATATATGCACATGCTTCAGTAGACAAATAAGGAAATCTTTTGCATTTCCCTCCTCAGATTATTAGGAATATAGCCCAAAGTTACAACACTGCTTTCTGTTCCACATTTTCTGAACCTGTTACCCCCACCAGCTGGAAGTCCATTGTTTGGGAATTTAATTGTTTGAGATATAAAAATAATCATTGAGAATGATCAAACTAATTATCAGCAGAAATATTCTTTCTCTTTTAACACGGTTCTACGGTTTAGTAGGCGGCACTAATCTCACTCCACTAGTTCAGTGTTAATATTTCAGTTTTGAATAAAGTAGCTGTTTAATGTTTGAGATGTTATTTCACGCTGAGATATTAGCATCAGAACTGGGAAAGAAAAAAAGTTGGAAAAATTAATTAAGTGTAGTTTAACACAACATTTGCATACACCAGTATAGCATTTGCAGTTACATTGCAATCTGAATGTCTAAAATACAGAACGAGTGTGGAATAGAATATGTATATTAACTGAAATTACATATACAAACCGACAATACGTATTGCTTTAATTTAAAGATATGAATATCCTGTACAAAATAACTATTAAAGGTCTGGGTTGGGGATTAATGTCTACCCCAAAACGTGATGCACTTTGCTGCCCAGTGTTGCATTTGTTGTCCGGGAATGATTGTTTGAAAGTTTTGCGCTTTCTTAGCTGATAAAATGTCTTCTGGTCAAAGGCTTCGTAGGCCAAGTGGTTGACTCACTTCCTCTGATGATGTGTGGTGTTTGTGTGTTCTTTACAAAATAATCATATTTTGGCTTGATTATACTTTTGTATTAAATGAATAAAATAATACTAGTAAAAGCGTTGTTTGGCGTTCTGATAACTCATCAAGACATTGTTCTCAAGTAAAAGTAATACCAATGTTAACTTATTTACTTTTAAGTATTACAAGTAAACATGCTCAGTAGGTGGCAGAATGGATAATGGAAGTGTGTCGTTTTGTATTATTACAGATGTATTACCGTATAAGCAGTATGATTGTATTGTTTCTGCTAACTGAGACGAAGATGTTTAGCAGCATTCTACTTACTATACCCTGTCAGTTACTATAGAGTAATTTAATAAATAATAATTCAGAGTCTGATCAAATGTTTTATATGTAAATTATTAATTTGCAAAGTTGCTAAATCTGTCAATTGAGTGCAGTAAAAAGCGCAATATTTCTGACGTTATGTAGGGGCGTGGAAGTATCAAGTAATATACAATATGAGGGCCTAAAAAGTAGAGTCATAGTTACTTTCACCACTGCAAATTGCATTCACCATAGTGTAAATATATATATTATGATAAGTATCTTAATGACTTATACAACGCTTCAATCATTAGAATATTAATTAATGTCTGCTATTCTACATGTCCGGATGCCGAGAAGTCGTGTAAGAGTTAAAAGTCCAAAACGTATAAAGCGACCAAAGGGTTTTTCTTCTCCTATCAAGGGCGTGCGCACTCCCGTCAGAGCGTGAACGCGAGCTTCATGCGCGCTCTCGGCTGAAGTCGAATGCAGCAGCCAACGAAAAAAACAAGCAAGCAGCGCCGAAGAGACAAGACGGGCACAGTTTACCTCCACATCACAAGATCAGATTCTGGAGCGGAAAATTCACGCCCTGTCGGGTCGTGTTACCGTTAAAGACGGGTTGAGGATATTCACGGGCAGAAACAATAGGGTGAGTTCAGATAGTTGTTAAGTACGGAGCCGGTCGGGGTCGAAGGAATCTGGCTTTAGGTGGGGAAAATGACGATGTGGCTGTAATTTTTGCACCTCCTTTTTATGTCTCAAAATGGCGGACAGGCCGCTTGGACTGGAGCAGCAGGTACCTTGTCAACGGAGTTTATCCCTGTGTCCAGATACACAATTGTGTGCACTGACTGCAATTCAAGTCGGCCACGGTCAGCTAGCTACCATATGAGGTAACTGTAGCTAATCGATCTTGAACGTATAGTACGAGCTTGTTCCGTTTTTGTGAGTGTGAATGTACGAGCTAACTTTCTGACGGCATCGTCAGTAAGCTAACCTAGCTAACGTTAACTTTAGCTAACATTAACTTAGCTTAACGATAACACAGTTAACGTTAAGCTACCGGCTGGCACCGTCGGCAGTTCGAGCGAAGTCGTAAGTGACCGCAGGAAGGAGACATGTCATGGCTTTTGGTTTAGCTGGGTCGTCGTAAACTACAGCTGCGTATGGCTTCAATGCAAAGTTAAGTAATAATCATGATTGTCATAGTTAATGGTGCAGCCTGTCACCCGTGTTTAAAACCATGACAACCAAATGCAATGTCGATGACACTACGTCATTGTTGGCGTCTAACGGTCGTTCTGTGACTCGTTTAACGTTCGAAATAACATTTTGTTGTAAATCGCTGCAGCTTCCACATCTCAGCTGTGCCCGATGCCAGCAGCATTTGGGGAGGGCGTTAAGAAATGTCATCTGCTTTGCAGTGTGTGTGTGTGTGTATATATATATATATATATATATATATATATATATATATATATATATATATATATATATATATATATATATATATATATATATATATATATAAATATTTTTTTTTCCAACTTCAAACAACCCTGCTTTAGTTGTGTAACATGCCATACTACCAGAGTACACTCTGTCTGCTGTTCTTCGCTGTCATACTGGAGAATACTCGTGGTGGTGCTGGTATGCTCAGCTGAAGCTCCCATCATCTCTGCGACTCGGTCTGCTTCATGCGGTTTGTTGGCACAGTGTTAGAAAATCTGGGTGGAGCACATCTCAGGCGATGAGTTTGTATGTATTGCATCTACCCCGTACTCGAGTGACAGCCTTGTTTTCCGTTTGTGCGTTTTCTCACGCATTGTGCGGCTGTCTGATTCAGCCATCGGGGCAGGATTTTATTTTTGTCTCGAGGGCTGAAACTGGGATGAATGCAAATCATTGCTGTGGTGACTCACACGGTTGTTCACTGAATCCGACCAGCGAGACCTAACCCGAAATGTTGGACAACCGTGTCGTGATATCGGATTTAAAGCATTGGTATTTAAAATGACAGACATCTTTCATTTCTATTACAGTTTACTTGAGCGTTCTCAGTCGGTCCCTAGATTGATCAAAGGTTGATTTTGAACAAGTACATCCCCACAGCTGGTCTCTATTCGGAGCTGCCAGCAATGAAAACAACGCAACGCCAATTGTAAAAGCTTCGGTCATTGCAAGAACTGCTCTGCTGGGACCTGTTGCCAGCTCAACAACTAAACAGCAAGGCAAAAGACAGCCACTGATTGTGTAGGTTGTTCATGATGAATATTGTTGGGGTAGTCTGTCAGTAGTAAGAATAGCCGGAGGAGCAGATGTACAGTTTTGCCGAAGGGAGCCTCCCCTTCATTATTTTGTGTCAATAAATTGTGAGTCTGTTTATCTTTGTAATTGTTGCGGGCTGAAGGGCAGATGGCTACCTCTATAACCCTCCTTCTCTGAGCTGATGTAGCACAGAGGTTGTCCACCAGTGAGCTGAGTGGCCACAACTGCCTGTCAATCTACAACTGCCCACTTGGATTGGGAAGAAACGTCTGACAATGTTGACATGAAACTGACTCTACAGTCAACAAAATGTAGTTGCCGTTGATATATATTTTTTAGCAACCAGTTATAGTGGTTGGCAAAGTAGCTTTGATAATTGAGGGGTTTGGTTTGAACATGCTTCATATTTAGCAACAGTAACTGACTCGGCATGCACCTCCAGTCTAAATTTACATGTTGGCATGAAGTGAACATCCTGGGGTATTTGAACAAGCATCTTATGGCTGCCAAATGGAACTTTGCTTCTACTGTACAATTGACTCAAACTATTAATAAAGGAGGCTAACTAGTCTTTATTGGGTTGTTCCAGCTTGTGTTTGCCGGTTGGCTCTGGTATGCGATCGATTTGTTGTTCCTGTGAGCTTCCTGCCTGCTCAGTCTCTTATCCCTCTGTGTGGATTCTGGTCTACTAACCAGGCCTCTCGCATCAGGTAACACAACTGATAGGACAATGACTTAGTTATTTGATTGGCAACATGCACGTGTTGGTTTGAGAGAGATGGGGTGGAAATTAATGGAGCAACAATCAATTATTTCCTACAACTGATGTGTTAATACATCCTCCTTTATTAGCCACTGAAGAAAGACGTCAGTAGCTGTATAGTTTAGTAAGGCTAACTGAACCCACATGACTGTCACAGGCACCTTGCGGGTTGCAACGGCTGCAAAGCTGAGCCAGATGTTCCCTCGGTTAGTGATACATTTGGATAATTTGTGTCTGAGTACTTTTACCAAGAAACAACCATTCACATAAACGGGCGATGATTAACAGAATATTTAGCTTTTAGTCCTGTTGGGTGGGTTGGTTGGTTTAAGAATATGGACAAGTAACGATAAACGGGCCTCTACGAAGGCTTGTGTCAGAGCTGCATCACATTACTCACTTCATTGCTTGGGATAATAAATTACCCATGTTGATCCAGCTAACAACCCAGTGATGCACTGTAGGCATGTACATTAGTGTTTTGTGCAGCGGTCTTCTGATGGAGACATGTTATGCCACACGATTTATCTTAATCAACATTTTAAAGTGTTGGTACCACTGCTGAAAAGTTAAGATTATTTTTATTCTATATTTTGTCCTGTAAGAACGCACTGCTAAACATTGCTAAAACCTCTGTGGAATACTGTTGCATCCTCTGCATAATGTCAAAAGAATATGTAGCGCACATCTTTACAGTAGAATCAATTTGAAGCACAGACTGCACAACAATAGTAATTTCATTGCATTTATTAAAAATTATGTTTCAATAACTGAGGGTTTTTGTCTCTCAGTTGAATTCACCTGAAGTGTTTGTCTGCTATTGTCTTCTGCTGGAGCTTTGTCAACATGCAGAAAACAAACGGTATTCTGGATCACCCGTGGCTATTATTTTCGTGCATCTTTTAGCATTTATACCTTATATTATTTCCCGTGCTCCATGTTTTTTGTGAAAGGTGATATGCTAACATTCCAGAGACATAGGTGATATAAAGTTGAAGTCATTAACAAAATGAAGGCGCTCCAGATTCCAGCTGTTTGAGAACCTTTGCTATTGAGGGAGGACGATGACATAATGACACCAGCCGAAAACTGTGCTCTACATTCCTCAGGGGCGTGTTCCTTTGTTAAGACATGATAAATGTTGATTATCAAAAATGTTGTACACATACCTTGTCTGTCATACATGGCAGACAATGGAACAATACTTCAAGTTTCCATCAATCACCTATGGTAGTTTGATCAGATGACGACAGTTGTTCAATGTCAGTATTGTTACATGTACATTAACTGTACTTTTTGCCTTTTTCTTTCTGTAACATACTTTTGGGAAGAAAATGCTGACTCATTACTCTGATGTATTCCAACATGTTTTTTCCTTGGTTGGATTTGAGTGTTTTGGATGAAATGTTATGTTTGGTGGTCCGCATTTTTTGGAAACGCAAGTCCAATTCATGCGGTTGACTATATAGAACCGACTGTGTGTATAGATGGTGATGCAATGGGTGTGGTTCATTACAGTTTAGACTTGCCGTTTGGGTATTGCATTCTTGAACTAACAGACAGAGGGTGTTTTCCTTTATTCATTAAAATGGCATTTTAACAACTGATAAGCTGTTAGGACTCAACAGGAAATTAAATGAAATATCTCAAAGCAGTCAGCACCATTAGAGTAAGGGGCCCTTTATTGAACAGTTCCTGCCGCTACACAAAGACGGAAGAAGACACAGAACCATTATTAACTGTCGGTGGGCCGATTTTATAGATGCACCATGGCTGTAGCCCATTCCAACAAGACACAACCCCATTTTCTGCTGAGACAATTAGACTGATTATGTGATTTTGCAAACATTTTGCTCAATACTGAAGGCACAAATGAGATTTGCAGAGAGGGTAGTCTAACACGGTAATGGATACTCACACCGATGACAGCTGCCAGCAGCACAGAGGGAAGTATCAATATATAGTAGATTACCTAATTTCACACACCACAGCAGTTTTACAGGTTGATGTTGAAGGCGCATGCCTTTTTTTAAATAGATGTTTTGTATGGGGAGTTTTAGAGTATTTTTATTTTTTATTTTTTTAGCTTCAGTGTCATTGCGTTGTTGTATCACTGAATTATGGCAGCGTAAACAGCAACAGCCAAAAACGCTGTAAATCCACACAGTCAAGCAGATATTTGGACTGCTGTCACATCGTGAATGGTGTGGTGACTTCAGGGTCCATAGGTTAGCTGTAAATTCATCAGATTTGACTTAAATGACATCAGCAGGCATACGTTTTTGAATATACAACACCAAAAGCTGCTGTGGTACTTATCAGCAAACAAAAGCAAGAGTGAAAAGGAAGTATTTTGCCTTGTGGTAATGCTGCGCCTGCATCATCAGCTGAAATGAGGAATGTGTGAATCTTCCTAAATTGCAGCTTCCTCGGGTGTTTCTAATCCTCGTGCTTACTTCAGACACATCAATGTTTCATTCGCTGCTCCTTTCACATGTCGCAAATCTCACGCCTAACCCACATTGTCTCCTGTACATTTGTCTAGCTATCTGTGCCTGGATGTAGGCTTGTCAGTTTGTTGCAGGTCTCTTGAAGGAGGTAAATTGGCTTTGTACTTTTGTTTACTGGTTTGGCAGAGATTTAATAAGACTGGTCCCAGTAGACTTAAGAGGCTTATTGTAGCTCAGTTAACATTCTAGTGGGTACCTGCTTTGGTAAAGTGCTTTTCAAGACCATGATGCAGTGGGGGGAAAAAGGGACTTCATCACATTAATGTTGGCTGCATTGAAATGTGGCCTAAAGCAACAGCTGATTTTTACAGCAAGCTCACATGTGAAACTTCTCCCCATAAAGGTTCTCTGAGTTATAACACAACATGCTCAGCTTTTGATAGCCAATTAATAGGCCAATGCCTCAGATTTTTTTTTCCTACCCCAAACTATTGTTATTACTGTATATCGGCTATTGACAATACACTATCCGTTGGCCTCTTCCTCACCTCAATAATGCACTTCTGCCAAAAATTAATGTTCAAATATATTTTTTGCTGCCAGTCATAGTGATTTCATTGTGCCATCAGTTAGGCCAGCCAGCTCTTGAGTGATCTTAATGAGACAATAGGTTTGGGGAATTTGACGTGCACAGCCGTTACTCGAGCTTGCTCGGCTGTGTCCTGTTTTTCTTTTCTGTTGGCAACCCTGGAGTATAAGTACGGGGAATGTGGATCAGCTCTTGTATGATCACTGAGACAAGAATGTGCTGCAAGAGCAGGCCAGAGCTCTAAGACCTGACTGGTGACATGACAGACCGATCATAAAGTTAGATAGGAGTGCATCTGAAAAGCCAATGAAAGAGTGGTTTATTGGAAAGGGGCTGTTTTTTATAAAATGTTTAATAGATGGGCTTTGCTTTGGGAGTTACATTGTCTGTCTGATTTTCAAAGTACCAGCGTGCATACACATATATTTTTTTTCCATTATTTAGTTGACGGATTGTTCAGACATTTTAACTGAGTATTCTTGGTGCAGACATTGCAGTACTCCTCTCTGGCCTATAACATTTTCATCTCCACCCACTCTTCATGTTATCTGTCATGCATACCTAATGCTGACTTTCCCTCTCTCTCCTCTCTAGATGCAGTGTAGACTTGGCTGGTGACTGGTCTGCAGGCTCTCCACTTCTCTTGTCCCTGGAGTCAGCCAGTTGGGGGGCAGATTCCTGTGTTCCCCTTCTCTCAATCTTTGTCTGGACAAAATCAACTGCCTGCCATTGGAGTACGCAGCTCATCCTTGACCGTGTTGCTTGGATCAGCACAGCTCATCTCCTGACTGAGGAGAGCACAGCAGCTGAACTCGATTTACTTTCTACGAACCCTGAACCCCGCCCACACTGCCCCATCACAATGGTGCTGTCACAACGGCAACGAGATGAACTGTAAGTCGCCAACACACCTTTCATAATATATGGCTGAGTTATAAAGATATCAGATTCTAAATGTATGGATTAATACATTGTGGTTACAATGTTGTGTGTATCATGTGATGAGACCTGTTTAATTTCACCTTTTTGTACTAGATTCACTTTTTTATGCACACATCCACAGCCACTTTCACAGCTGCCCAGTACAACCACATTCTTCTGATGTTACTGAGCAACCTTGATGGAATGAACAATGTTGGATGCTTTTCTCAAAGCCACTTTGAAGGTGGAAGGGAAGCACAGACTCTCAGTATTTCAAACTTCCCCTGCCAGACATAAACAGGGGTTATTTCAGGTTGTGGTTGGCACTAAAGCATGAGAAAACCTGAGCACTCCAAGAATATTACAACCATGTTTTATCAGAATGGGAATAGCAGGAGATCTAATGGCTCACACTATATCTCTGCAAAAACTAATAAAACAGGAATTGCCTTTTTTTTAATGGTGATTCTTTTCATTGCTGCCAATCATAGATGTGTATTGATTAATATCAGTTTAGATACGGACATTTTTGTATTTCTTTTTTTTCTCCTCGCTACTACTCAAGAAGAATCAGTTACTGGTTTAAGGTTCCTGAGCTCCCCTGAGATCATGAAGCACAAATGTATTGATCCTCCACCTACACTACCGTCCTCTGAAAATGTTTTCACAATTTGCCTGTGTGACCTTTTTAGGTTCTTCCTAAGAACTGTCTGGCATAGGCACTGAAGTGGCATACAGACAAAGAAATATCTGCACTTGTGTTGTGTATTTTGAGCAAATGGAGAAAGTGAGAGAGACTGCGATAATGAGTGAATTGTAATGTGTTCTGCTCAGTCTGTGGGCTTGGTAATTAACCCCTGAGGCGGGGGATAAAAAGTTAAGGTAACTCATTGTGAGATACAAGGTCATAAGGAGGGGACATGATCTCGTTGAGCTTTAGGCCTTAAAAATAACCTTCCATTTAAGATGTTTATTTAAACTACATATTTTAAAAAGGATATGTTGGATATTGATGCCTCTGACTTAAACAGAGAAACGAATGCTGTTTATTTTAAACCAGATTCCCATAACAAGGTTCTTAACATTCCTCACTATGTTTTTAGATTAGCACTGTGGGAGGGGTCTGTTGGTATGGCGAGAGCTTTTGGAATGCTAATCTTTCATGCTATTTGCTATTCAGAGGAAGCTTCCTGGGACTCAATTACCCCTTCTTTCTCCTCTGTTGCACAAGTCTCTGGCCCCATATCGCTTACAGGAAACTAGTGTGGGACCATCACACCACTTGAGTCGCATTCAAGCATCTGTTGCATTCTTCCCATTGGAGATGTCACTTGGCTCAGTTGGTGCTCATTGAGTTTGTCGGCTATAAAGTGCCCGTAAGATCTTATTTCCTAAATGGCAGCCTCATTTAGGGAAGCCGGCTTAAAAACCCAGCGGCCCATTTTGAGTTGGGCAATATAGCAGAGGGGTTAATGGGAACAGTGACCGGTGGACTGTTTGCTATTCATGCTAAATTTTTCATTGGGTCCTCTGCTTTCTTTGTTACAGCCCCTTTTAACACTGGGCAGCAAACAAATATATTTTGTTCCCATTGCATTCAGGCAATCTCCCTCCAGACTCGTGCTTTAGCAGAGTTTGAGAAACGATTTCTGTCCATATTACCTCATGTTGCATACACTGGTCATGCTGTACACTGAGATTGTTGCAAAGCTTAAATAATAGCTTGCCTTTTGCACATGTAGGCAGTAGCATGATGATAAAATGCAGAATATTAGCACGGCAGCTGTTAGCATAGGAAACATGGTTAGCAATGCTTGTAGTTTGTATGCCATTTTGAAATTAACCAATGGTAGTCGATGCTGATGTTTGTTTTTCTTCCAGAAAAGGATCACTTGATGGTGGCGACGTGAATAATTAGTAGTGGTGATCATAAAAATCATGGTTCGGATTGTATCATGGATCGTACCACAGATCGAATAGTCACAAAATGGTTAACTATAATTTTTAGAGATCCCTGATCACGTTTTCTTTGCCACCAATACTAATTGCAATAATTGATGATCCATATTGTTGGATTATAGCAGCTGGTTTTACAAGGCTCCAGACAAAAACTATTTTTGCCACCTTCACAAACATCTTAGCTCATAATCTCAGGTCATAATTCCCTCTTTAATATCTATTTTATATTGCTGTGAAACATCTCCTTCATCTCCTTCATACAACTGGATTTATTCAAGTTTCTCATCAAAACTAAATTTTACGAGATAACATCTTGATAACGTTAATACTTCGCCAAATACTCATTTTTAAGGAAAAGCACCCGAACACTTCATAATGTAACGAAACGGAACTTTGTTTATTTTAACACGGTTTGGTTGTTTACAATATAACATTATCAGAGATCAGCAACTAAGCAAAAATGCTGATGTTCTGATCACATATTTTACTGAATATTGGAGGAGAACGATCGTCGGTAAAACTTTATTTCACTGTGGTGATTAATGTTAAACTGCATCATTAATTACCGAACCACAAGGGGTGGGTATCCATACCGATCACGTATCAACCGTGGTCCGTTACACCACTACTAACTATGGAAAGACATGTTTTCACTGAAGTAGCAAGTGTGTTTTTAAAGTTCCTGGTTTCGGCTCGTCCAGACTAAAACGCAAACGGCATCAGCAGCGTTTTCAAACGTCTCCTTTTTTAGGGGTTCTAAAAGTGTGTGTGTGTGGGTGGGTGTTTTTGGCATTGAATGTTTTTTTTAGGTGAACTCTAATAACAAGGAGAACAGAAAACAAGAGAAGGCAGTTTAGCCAAGTTGTTTTTGTCTTTCTAGTAGATATTGACCTGTTTTTTGATAATGTTATATTAGCCAACATATTCTAAAAAGCAAAATAATCTTTGTCCCCAAGATGTGTGCTGTTTTGTCAGCACTGCAGTCAGATGCTGTGATTGCGTAGCAGCCTCATAACAACTCTATTTTTGTGAGCATAGCCAATGAAAAGCACATTTGTGTTTCTTACCAGGGTCAGGAGACTCGTTCCCGCTGGCGTGTAGTAAAAATAGATCCAGAACACAAACTATCTGCTCCCTTGAAAGACCTGGAGGCAACCATGTGCAGATGGGTCTTTGCCTTTTGAACACTCTCTTTGCTTTACAAAGAAACATCCCTCAGCCCTCCATGTCTTGGGCTACAAAATGGTTCATGTGATTTTTCTTTCCCCCTAAAGCTAAAAAAAACCCAAATACACTTAATTTTCAGTAGGGAGTACCTCCTGCGCTGGTTTTTGTTTTTAATCATCACTACATGAAGAGTCCTATATGCAGAAGCATACACAGGTCTTTTTTATTTTTTGGATGAGGGTTATTTAGGGTTTATCGTCAACAAAAAATTGGATAATGTCATGATATATCATAAAAATAAATTGGTGTCTTTTCAAAAGTAATTGCACTGATTTGCCAATAGTCCCTTGTTGGGTTGAGAAATGCAATATTTTAAATGGTTGTCATATATCCGCAGTATTAGCACTTCAGTATTTTAGTGACAGGTGCCTTGTCTGGTGATTGCACACAGACATGCGTTGCTGGAACACACAAACACTCTGCCTTACATTTTCTGTTCCCAAGCCTCTTTAATGGTGCTCGGGTTAGTGAACACAGGCGAGTGCATCTGCAGGGGGTCTGTCAGCAATACCGATCGGATTGGATTGGCATGGTAACAGTGTCTGTGTTATGGACCCAACATCCCATATTGATCATCAAAATGTTTTTCTTGCACGGTATCCACTCACTGGTTTCCTTACCATTTGCTTTTAATGTCAACCTGACCATTCCTGTTTTAATGAAAGGAATCATTAGTTGCATGTTATTGTGTGTTCATTTGAAAACATTACCTTTATCGTACTGGATTTTAGTCCTTGTTTGCAGCTCTGCCCACAATAGCATTAACACAACCAGAGATATTAAGCTCCTTCCTCAATAGATATGTTTATTATTGACCTTTTTACTTGTATGATGGGAAGCCTGGTATCGCTCTGCCTATTCTTGTTATCCTCTATTTATCCTAGCTTGTAGTATACACACCGTCATGAGATTTAAGGAAGTACACTTAACTTAGTCAAAGCTTAGGCTTCAGTTTGGTCAACAAAGCGCTATCGTCACCATGTGAAGAATAGTCTGTTAACTCTGCAGTCATTAAAAATACTTTACTCTTCTTTGGATCCCAGTGAAAGAGACTTTCCACTTTGAAGTCTAATTGTGGCTTAAGGGTTGCTCCTCAATGCATTGCTTGTAACCTATATGAAAGTTTCAGTAACCCAATGCCTGATGCTTCTCATATCAAGCAAGAGAAATAGATTGGTTACAGTTTTCATGGATATCCAACTGTAACTCCGCAATTATGCAATCCTGTTATATGATGTTTGTGGAATGCGTCTCCTTGAGAACTTATCAGCTGTTCGGTACTCGGCTGTTAAGACGGAGAAATAACTCTTTTAGCTCTCCACCGTCCTGGTGGTTCTTTAAAAAATGCTCAACTTGCACTCTATATACTTCCCGTCAACTCTGATTCTTCAGATCTTGAAAGACTGTCTGACAACTGTTGGATGGCACAACATTTTCTTTAACTCAAAATCAGAAATCCTATTATTTAGTCCCCCAAAACCCATCAGTCTCATTGAAAGTGCCCTAGGTCCCCTGTCTGTTAATACAAAGGCCACTGCCAGAAACTTGGGAGTACTATTTGAATCGCATTCGAAAAGTTGTCCAGTCCTGTTTCCTTCAAATTAGAACCATCCCCAAAATCAAACCAACCCTCTCTCACCCTGACCTGGAAAAAGTAATTCATGCATTTATCTTTTTAAGACTTGACCACTATAACTCCCTCTGGGAGTGACCAAAAGTCACTCTCTCGCCTCCAACTAGTTCAGAACGCAGATGACGTCACTGTTCATTTTAGACTTGATTTTACTGATCACTTTTAAAGCATGTATGGTTTTGGCCCCAATATATGTAGATGAAAAGTTGACCCCTCATGAGCTTGCGCGCAGCCTTAGATCCTGAGGTGGGGCCCTTCTGGCTGTTCAAAAGTCGAGGCTAGAAACTAAAGGTGACAGTGTTTTTGCCATCGGGGCCCCTCGGCGATGAGGCTCGCAGATTCAGTAATCTCTCTTAAACTCAGTTTTTAAAGGTGCTATATAAATAAATGTATTTTTGAAAGGGAGTACTGAAAGAATGACATGGGTGTGTTGCAACCTTGTAATTGTTGTCTCTTTGTCCTGAAAGGAAGTCCTATACTTTGCCAAGTTGGCACAGTCTTTTCTAGATTATGAAGATGAAAGATATGTTAAATAAATTGTTTAATCATCATTGCCTGTGGCCTTGCTTCTTGAATATTTAACAGCGACAGAGGTTACATTACCAACAACACTTGTCTGTCGTTTCCGTCACAATCCTCTTAAAGAATAAGAGGCCCAATAAATAATCCATAGGAAGGAGAATTGTATACGTGCAGAGGGACCTTTTCAGGGAGTAGATGTGAACTTCCTCCTATTAAACATTTATCGGCAGTTTTGAAAGATTAAACAGGTCCAACATCGTCTGGTCTAGAAATACTCGCGCCCATGGACAGATGTATGGCACAGGGCAATGGCCTGGCCAGGCAAGCAAAATCTCCTTTTGTGTAAGATTCATTAGAGCATTTAGAGTCCATCTGTAGCGGATGAGAGCGCTGTATGCCATGTGAAGGGTTGTGGTTCTTTAACATTTAGGCAGGGTGGGTAGCTCAATGGGTCTGTAATTAAATGTATCATACATGGTGCTTTGTCAAGAGAGTAGGCATAGTGTCTTTGTTGGGTGACTTGTATTCAGGCTCTGGAAGTCAATCAGATCCGTAGTTATTGGTCATTTAAGTGTATGAGCTTCACTTAAAGACCATTTGACTATAAGATAAGACATGGTTGTTGTTCTTGTGAACTTCTGATGAACATTTGTCATTTATCACTTTCATATTTTTGGATTAGAAAATTGACTTGAAATGAAATAAATAAATTAAAAATCCTATACATTAGAAATAGTTGTTAGTGGAAGCCCTCATGTGGTGCTTGTGAAGTGTTACGGTGCTTTCAGACGGTGAGCGGTCGCCATCGCCTCCTGAATTGTTTTTTAATTTAAAGTCTGCAGCAGCCGAGCCACCAAAGTCTCTCTGGTATCACTCAACTTTGTTGTCGGTCATACTAAATGGCACAAACATGGGTTAATGCAATGATCAGTGAAACCAAACGGTCCTGTCACCACCAGGTACAGCTTAATATGTTTTGAACTAATTGAGATGCTCTTTATGACTTATGCACTCACTTCAAACAGGTTAACGGTTTAGTTACTAAAACTTTTCGTACACTTACACAGACTGTAATGAATTGAAGGAAAGTGTGGAGGCTATGTTGGTCAGTGTTGCACATCTCTCAAAATTATGTGAAGGTGTGATCAATGAGCATAAAGTGGGAGGAAGTGATGTCACTGGCAGACATGCTGATAACTGACTCACTTCTCTTTGCAGAAGGATGAGGTCATGCCTCTTTCCCCGTCGCACCCTTATTGCTGTCTTAGACCGCTTCACTCTCACTCCATTAAGGGTTTATAGTACATGAGAGAGCAGCTCTGTACTGGAGGTTTGACTGACCGTAACATTGATATAATCCATGGAAGACTCATATAGGCTTCATTGAATGACATTACTTTAAAAAATACATTGCTGTTGTAGTTTTTGGATAGAGTGCTAAGTATTGTTTTCAACCTTTTTTACTGAAAAAGCCTTTTGATCTGATTTGAAATGGAAGAAATTTTCAGCTACAATGTGGGCTTTCAGGCTTTCTATTGTTCTTTCCCCTTTTATATCAGTCTTCTCTGTCCATGTACTGGCACTGCCCTTTTTTTCACTATCTCCCCATCACGTCATCTAGCTTGGGCTAGTAACCATGGAAACCGGCCATTTTTCCTCCATTCTGTGAACATTAATACACATATTTTCCCATGTGTTCTTCTCAGTCTTTGGGGACTGGTTATAATGAAAACGGCATGATGGTATATGTTTATTATATGGCCACATAAGATAAAGTGGGGGTCAGGGTAGCGTTTGGTATTTGATGTTTGCTTAAAGCACTAAGGATCTTTAACAGATACCAACCTGACAATGATCTGCTGCCTGGCAATGTTTCTGAGTGCATTAACAGGAGCTGTTGTTGTATATCAAATCCCAGCAAAGAATACGATTCCTACATAGAAGGAATCAACTTATGTAAACCCATTGAAAGCCTTTACATAAGTTCAAACTTTATATTAGTGTCAGGTCAGAGTTTAATATATGCTATGTGTTGGCAGCTAGGTTGTGTTGTCCTAATAACCCATCCTCTGAATTGCACTGGAAATGGCTGGTTTGACATCTTATTGTTGGGTTTGTTGGAAGCACTCTTGCTCATTATAGGCGGCAAACCGTGTAATAATAATTTGTTGGTAACAGTCTGTGGATTCTTCTTTAATACAGTGACGTTCATTTAGTAAATGATGGTCCCATTTTGAGTAAAATAGACTATAAATCAGGGTATGCTACCTTGTGATTGACGAGTCGCTACCTCAGCATTGTGTAGGCTGGGAGTATTCTGTGTTAAACCCATTCACACTGCTTCCGGGTTATAAAAGTTAATTGTTGCATTTTGGTTGCTTAAATAGGCCTCGGATTTACTTGGCTTCTCCCTCTCGTCACTTCTAGTTAAAAAAACTAAACAAGATGGAGTCTACTGCAATACCAACCTCAAGATTTCAAATAGTCAGTCCCCAAACCTAAGGGTGACATCACGGCAGCGACGCTCTCTTATATACAGTCTATGGCTCACACACACTCTCCTGACGCGCGCGCACACACACACACCACATCAAAGCCTCTTTTGTGCCTCAGTTTGCCTCACCTGCAGCTTCCTTTGCCTGCTTATACACTTTCTCAGACACGCTAGCACACCTCAGCCCTCCCCTTTAGTTTTCTTGACTTGAGGCAGGCCGGCTGTCATAGGAGAAGATAACCTCCTGCTAACCTTGAGCTGTAATAAGGCCTGCTCCTGTTGTCTTGGGATTCAGCTGGACAGAGGGAGACGAGGATTTCAGTGCCTAACACTGACCAAGGGGGCACAGGCTGGGCTGGCAGATTGTACCCCCCACCCCCCTTCATATTGGCACCTCAAAGCCTTGCCTGCCTGACAGCTTGTCTGACTTCTCCTGGCATTAGTGGTGGGGTTTGCTGTGCGCAAACACAGGATGGCTGGAATCAAGGAACTGTTGTATTAATATTGACGTAAAATAGCATTTTGATCAGACAGTGTCTTTGTTTGTGCTCCTCGTCTCGTTTTGTAGTCTTTTCAGTCAGTCTCCCCCCAGTCTGGCGTGTAATAGAAAAACTGTAGAAAAGTAAATGGAAGAACAAATCCAAAACCTACCCTGAAGAAATAACCAGCGTTCCCATAAGGAGTTTGATCTTTGAAGGATTCCATTAGCTAAACCATGTTATTCAAGTTAGCATATAGTTAGAGGGTCTTGCAACTCATTTGTGTTTACCAGTGTCTCTGTTTCACAACATTATGGTTTCTCTGTACATTTTTTCTGGCTAATCAGTTATAGCATCCCCTTCTCGTGTGTTATTGCAAAAGTCCATATGCGATGACAGCACAAATATGGCTGGGCTACTTAAATGTATGATTCGGCATTGACATAACTGATATACAGTAATATGGCTTTGATCAGTATGTAAAACAATACTATAATACTGAGACATCTTTGATAAAGGATGGGAAATTAACAATTTCTTTAGTAATTCCATTTTTTACTTTTCCGCACCCTCAAGTGAATCTTATTAAATGGAGCAATACACTATATAACTATTCCGACTAACTGACTTGAACCTCATAACTCTTGGTAAATTGAACTGCTGCTAAGGCTGCAGTCGTAAACCAGATCTGTATGTGAACACGTGGGTGTTTCTCCTATGGCAGCTCAGGAGACACAAAGAGGTTGAGAGAAGATTGCCTCCTTTCTCCTCACCTTAAGCGCTGCCTGTCTAGTCTATTGTCTGTCCTATCCGGACAGCTCTCTTCACATGAAAACGCATCTCTGCTACTATCTCCGCCATCGTTGTGCCTGCTTTGTGAAAGGTTTGCTGTCATTGAATGTTTTGTCTGCAAACCGTTGCATGAAAAATAGATTAACTCTAGTAAAATGGAAGTATCCAGAAGCGGTATAGTTATCCGGCTTCTACATGATTTCTCTGTCAGTCTTTTTCTGTATGTATGTATGTATGTATGTATGTATGTATGTATGTATGTATGTAGGGGATGGTGGGATGTAGGCTGACTCTCAGTTCCCCTATGTCTACACCATGGGGAGTCATCCCTTCACATTATTTGCCCACAGCAACAAGAGCTCATTATAGAAGCCAGACAGATGTGTTATGTGTTCTGAATTTGTGTCAAGTGGGCGGAGAAGGGTTTGTGTGAGATGGCAGGAGACTGTGTATTGTTATAGGTAGTGCTAGACTGCATTCTTGCATACCAAGCATTTTTATTCTTAGTTAGAACCATGATAACACAGTCTGTAACATGTACATCTTTGTCTGACACATTTCCTGAACATGCTAATGTTCTGTCTGTTTTACAGTGTCATTACTTGTGACAGTTTAACAACTATCTTGTCTGCTAATCAGGAAAACTAATTACGGGTCCTCTTTGTCTGTTTCAGAAATCGAGCGATAGCCGATTATCTACGTTCCAATGGATATGAAGAAGCATATTCCACTTTCAAGAAGGAGGCGGAATTAGATAATGTGAGTAGATTATGGGTGGATACATGCATCCGCACAGCCAATCAGAACCAATTTATACAAACAATATGCCTTGATTTCTCATTTTTGTCAACATGTGCACAAGTGTGACCGGGAGCACCTGCAGCCAATTATTGTGTTTTGTCTGATTAGGGGTTCTCTAATACAAGCTGCTGCTAGTTTATCTTGAGAAAAGTGTTTATCCACTTGTACATATTGCATTTATAATAGTGTAGTGGGGGTTGAAGATATTTATACTTATAATATAATACACTTACTATAATGTAGTCCAGTATGACACCACCTTTAGACTTCAACCATTATTATAAACGTATTTGACTACACATTTCTGTCAATTTTGACTAACTTAGTATTATCATTTCACATTATAGCTGTTTTACAAATGTACCCAATAAAGTGGCAGTTTATTTTCTCCCTAGATTTTCTGAATAACACAACAAACACACTGCTAGAATCTCTGACCTGGGCTGAGTTCTTCTCATTTGTCATTTTGTACCTTTTCCTCTTCTCTTTGTTTGCAACCCATGGTTTTCTAGTGCAGCCATTTTAGAAGTGAACAACCACTGTATTGCGGTCGTAACAATATTGTTTTGGACTTCTGAATATTGGATTTGAAATGAAACTATGAATATGGTTCATGTGGCAATATTGACTTTGAGGGTGTTTACTGTTAATAATGTTTATTCCTTTAACTTTAAGCTGAATTGCTGGTAAAAAGATTAAAGGTTCTTTTTCAAAGCTCCATCAGAAGCTGAGCCACGAGGCGACCCCCTAGCACTCGGATTGCCTATCTGTGGTCTTGAGTAACCGCGATTGGAAGATATGAAAATAAAAACTAAAGCAGAGCCCTCGTGTTCATGGAGCACCCCACCCCCTTCTGTGTCTTCATTCGTTCTTCCTCTAGACATTTTCTCTGTGGCAGTCCTGTGGAAGCAGGCTGAATAATAGATGAATGGCACGGAAGGAATGGTGCACCCTGTTGGGTTTTAGCGCTCGGCCACAAACGGGCTCCTTGGCAGCAACATGTTAAACAACTCAGTGATTCTTAGCACCATTTCCCTGAGGCCACATAAGGCATTTTTGTGTCTGTTAAATGTGGTTAGATATTTAACTTTAACCCTTGTGGCTACTTAATTTTTAAGGTTAATGCTATCGGGCGATGTGCATATGCAGGTTTTCATAGGAGTAATAAATAAGTGTCATGCTTTAGTTTTTAATCAGCTCGCTAAAGAGACTTTGCATACCTGCATAAATATATAAACGTACATGTGTGTGGTTACTATCCACTGTCAACAGACTGGCAGGCTGCAGTGAAGTCTGGCACTTCTCGTGTGTGTCTTTGTGTGGGTGTAATGGGCAGGCAGATGGCAGATTAGAGGATGGCAGACTTGTCCAAACTGGGTTCCCTGCTCTCCCTCTGTTTTTCTCTCTGCAGAGCCTCAGTTCATGTCTTTGTCTTCATATAACACCCCGTGTTAGTCTGAGGATCCACTTTTTGTCATTAAGAAGTGTTAAATATTAGCCTTGGTGGTGCCTGCAACTCTCCACACCTTTTTTTTTTTTTTTTAAGTCTGCCTTTGTTTCCAGCCGGGGCTTGAGGAGCTAGCTGTGAAATTGGAGCGCAACGTTAATTTTCTCCCTCACTGGCACTCGTGGCTGTCTGTCAATGTGCGTTTTTGATGCTTTGATAGTTAGGAACAGCCTTGAGGTGTCGTATGCACAGCAAAACTGTTGTATTGGGTCTATAGAATAACAAAGCCTCCCCTTTCTTCTGTTAATGGTTTCAGCTTGACAGATTTGCTGCTTTTCTTTGTTATATGATGATAATAATAATAATAATATCTTGGAATAAAATATCATTGGATATTTCAATGTTGGTTGGTCAAAGGAAGTTAATGGAAGACCTTAGGCTGTGGAAAAAAATAATCAGGTGGTCAATTAATCAAGAAAATAATCAGGTCAATTGAAAATTATCATTAGTTGCAGCACCAAATTTTTTTAAATGCCACCACATTGTTTGTTTCTTGGCAATACAGACTGCACTATGTGCCGTGAAATCCATTATGTAAAAGCTTGTGGAATTAGTCCTCAGGCGTTTGTCAGCCAGGACTGCCACAAGTTAACTTCCACCGCTGCCTCCACTGCAGAGGGTTATAAGATGCCTAAGACTTTCTTGTCTGCAGGAGATTATCTTGTGGGAAAGAAGGATTAGGACTAGGTTGTGTGTTGTACAGTAGGTTGGCGGTGTCTGGAAGTCGGTGTTGGCCTGTGAGGGGTGTGTTAACAATTCACTGTTCTTTCTTACTATAGCCAAATACCTCAGCTTGCCACCCAAGCCTTACCCTCCCACATGATTCAAAGATTATGCTGAGCCCATGACTTTGATTGTCTTTCGTCATATGTTTGCCTGATTTATTATTGATTTATTTCTCTTTTCTCCACAGAATGAAGAATTGGATAAGAAGTATGCCGGCCTTTTGGAAAAGAAATGGACCTCAGTCATTAGATTACAAAAGAAGGTTTGTTGGGGTTTTCTCCTCCAAGAATGCTTGTGGGGATTTAAGTCTTGTGAATGGTTCATGATATTATTGCTGAATTCACTGTTGACACTGGAAGGAAGTCAACCAAGAAACAGATAGCATTGATCCCACTGTTGTATGATAATTAGTTGAAACAAACACTCCTGCAAATTCAACCTTTTGGTTTCATGCATATTTCTATATACTGAACTCTGCCTCTATGCTGTTAACCTGTACAGGTGATGGAACTTGAATCCAAACTGAATGAAGCAAAAGAGGAGATCACCCTGGGTGGGCCTGTAAGTCAGAAGCGCGACCCCAAAGAGTGGATCCCACGCCCACCAGAAAGGTACGCGCTGAGCGGCCACCGCAGTCCAGTCACCCGCGTCATCTTCCACCCAGTCTTCAGTGTCATGGTGTCTGCTTCTGAGGATGCCACAATAAAGGTCAGTGCTGCCGGATAGTGAGATTAAGATCTGGGGAAAAAAGGAATTGTTGCAGAGCTTGCCTTCAAAAGTTGCTCTGGAACTGGAATTATTTAAAATGGTGTTGTAACTGTTTTTAAGGGTTTTCAGTCCATATCTTGCTCAGAGCTGAGAGTTTGCTGGTTATCCAAAATACAGCCACATCAGTTAATTTGCTGATTAGTTTTTCGTTTTTGGGTGAAGATGTGCAAATCCACAAAACCACTGAAGTTTTTAATGAAAACTTGCAGGGTTGAGCATCTATTGATGTTTGTTTCCAGTTCAACATAACCATGGACACTTTATGTGCGCATTCTTCAATGCACTTCAATGTCTCCATAGGTCATGGAAACATGGATAATAGCCCTTAAATGTCTCATGATGTACTTGAAGCATCTCAGTTTTTTATGGATGAAAAGCGGCTGCTGTGCCAATCTGACATCTTATTTATAGGATATTATTCCCTGTGGATAAGTAATTGCTCTAATGAAGCCTCATACTAAACGGACACAATTGTGTTGGACAAGAGTGTTATTCTTCGTTTGCTTCAGGGTAATTTATGTGGTGTCAGCTGATTTGTTGTCAGACTTTTAAAGGTGCTATCTGGGAGCATTTTGAGCTCAACATAGCGATTACTGAGCTGGTGGCTAGCAGCTAAGCTTCAAAACTGCGTCCAGCTTTTTTACAATTGTTTTGGAGACACCTTCAAGCTACACATAGACAGTTTACAGATAGCTCAGCTGTGTTTCTATGTGGGTACAATTTGAGTAAAGTTTGCATTTGTGCTTGTGAGAAATGTTAAAACATAAGAATCCATGTATAATATAATTTCCAAGATGAAAAGACTTAATTAAGATTGATCTGTTGTCTGATTTTTGACCTTCCTCTGTTTGTCTTTGAATATAACTAATAATGAAGCCATTATAGGGCGCACTTCAAGGTGAATATAAAGACGTCTGCTTTTGCTCTCTCAGTTTAAGGCTACTCTTCTTACTTTCCTCCATCTATTATACCTCACTCTTAAGCTTTACCTCTATTCCTCCAGCTCTCCTTCATAGACACGCCCAGATTACACAAGTGTCTCTTTCTTCAAGTTGTCCGTTTCCCTAGATTCCATATATAAACTCCATAGTCTATTTCTCCTTTGCCTCACTGCACAATGCCAATACTCTGAGCTGTTTGTTCTGTATATTTTATTCATGAGACACACGTACATCTCCTCAGCTACTCCCACACAGCAGGGATTCCTCTCGCCGCTTTGGCATCTTCTTCCTTTTTCACCCCTCCCTGCCACTGCAACCTGCCTCATTTGTCTTCCACTTAAAGCATCAGCTGCTCTGCCATGACTATCCACCATCAGAGCAAGCCATCCTTAAGGAGAAGTCATGCCCGGGCACACATTTAAAATTCAGCCCTGCTTTCTTTTACCTCTCCTAGCTGCCTCTACTCTCGATAGCCTTGCCTGACTACCGATGTGTCCTACTTTTCTCCTCCTGAACAGCTCTGTTAAATCTTTAACTGAGGAGTCAACCTCGTGCTCTTTACTCTCACTGACCTTAGAGGCTCATCAGCTTTCAAACCCTAACTTGATGATCAGACTAGTTTAATTTCAGTCATTCATCCGGACATGCTCATATTGGCCCATTTTATTTTAGTTGTCCTATATCGGTAGTTTAAAATATTGTACACTTATTGGCTTTATTGTCACATGTTCAATAAAAAGTCCATCTCCTATCCATACGATTCATATTTAGTGGGAGCCAGCAAGAAATTCAGACTGGAAACCGGGAACCAGCTAGCATGTCCAAAGCTAACAAAATACCAATTATCCTCTAAAAATCTAAAGCTCAGTAATAAAGAGGTTAGGTGGTTAGTCACCAGCCACCCAGCAGAGACTCCAGGTACCTGTACAGCTGGGTTGAGCTTGTGTCCCCAATTACTAGATGTAGCTCATGAATGTATGTAGCTACCTAGATAGAAAGATGACACTGACTTCTTAATGCCTAAGTCAATCTGAGATGCAAGTGGCGAGTCAGAGATCTGGAACAAGGCGTCTTTTCCTTTATTCATGTGGGTGTTAGGTTTCAAGTTTCTTTTTTTTTTCTGTCGACTTACCTATATTCCTTTTGTTTGTGTTGTCCCTCACTCTTTTAGTTTTGTCTGGTCCTCATCCTCCCACTCTTTCACCTCCCACTCTCTCCTCAGCTATCTATCTCAGCTTTGCATGTCAAGATGCTACCTTGAGTTCAGCTCTAACCTTTCACAGTATGTAAAAAAGCAAGTCCTGGGCATTGTACTGTGCTCAGTCAGACATGTCAACCAGAGGCTAGGTTAATTTAACAAGTGCAAAGAGTGCAGGTGTCAGCTTATTCATTGCTTTCTTCGTAAATGGCATCTTCAAAGAAATACTTTGTATTATTGTTGGACTTTCCCTGAAGGAATGTAAACTATTAATCATCATGAAGTAGGGCAAGCTTTCTCCTTCAATATTGCCCTGGGGGAGTGCCAGGGGCAACTGTTGGTGTGACAGCATTGAGTTCCAATTAGTTAAAGGATTGTGTGCTTTAGATGCTGCTGCAAAATATTATGTTTGTAAGCCGTGTGTATCTCCAAAGACATTGGCTGCATTGAACTTCTCCAGGATAAACCACCCTCATGGTCATCAGCACTGTCTGTAGCTTCCTTTTGGGGGGAGGCAGAAGGACTAGGGAGAAGAGGGAGGAAAGGGTAGTCCCCCGTCAGTCTGTCCAAAATCCTCCAGCCCAAGAGAGGAACCAAGGAGGGTTTATCCCTCCGTGACAAACAGTCTGTCTGCTTGAAATCCTGAAACGCAACAGCTTTGTCAGGCTAAAAAATTAAGCTTGCTACTGTACGCTCCAAATTCTGTACTCCAACTGGCATTGACATAACCCGGCACAATAAACTGTCTCTCCGCTTTTATCAGGCCCAACTGTGACCCTAATCAGCATCCAGGCGCATGCATCTCTGCCATGAGTATTGAAAATGCAACACCAATTCTACAATTCTGAGAGCAGTATGAGCTCTTAAGGCGGGGTTTGGAAAGGGATTGAATGTAAAAAGAACAGCATACCTGTTCCTCAGTGATATACAGATTCAAATATGTGCTATGCCTGTTGGTAAAGTATGTTTGTTGTGGATGGTTTACTAAAGCTAATGAATGAACGAACATGTACTCTTTCATTCAGGTGTGGGACTACGAGACAGGAGACTTTGAACGCACACTGAAGGGCCACACGGATTCAGTGCAGGACATCTCTTTTGACCAGACCGGCAAATTGCTAGCATCCTGCTCTGCAGACATGACTATCAAGCTGTGGGATTTCCAAGGCTTTGAGTGCATCCGGACCATGCATGGTAAATATAGCTTTTGACTGTACACAGGGCTCAGGTGGTGCAGATGCTGTTCGGTATCACATTTGATGCTGTTGATGAGCCTCAATCTGCTCCAATTCACAGCACCCAACACTTAAGATTCGCAACCAGCTCTGACAAATGGACAGTTAGCCATCATGACCACTCCCCACTAAAGGCACTTGGATACACCTCCTTTCATAATCTGTCATTTAAATTGTAAATGATTGGTTTACGTTTTTAAAAAGCCTACCTACATTTTTGTCTGTTTTATTTGAGAATCTAAGTCCCCATTGGGCATGTCTCCATGGTCTTCTCCAAAGGCATACGCCCCCCACTTTCACACCCTAATTGCCAAATAAATGATGGCAGCAATCTTACATGTGCCCTCAGGCCCTGCTGATTTAAGGATTTTTTTTTTTTCCTTGTTGGAATTGGGAGAAGGCCCCCCCCACCAACCAGCCAGCAGCAGCCCAAACAACATGAAGCATTTTGTTCTCCTCTTCATAAGTCTGCTAGACGTGTCCATAAATGTCCGACTATGAAGCAAACATCAATGAAAATTAGTGAAATAAATAAGCCTACTTAGCGCACAGACAAGGAGCGATCTGACATGCTCACATTTATGCTGCAGTTTAAAATACTAAAGTGTTGTTCAAATGAGCAGCAGATTTCAGTGGTTGCCAATTTTTTATATTGTCAATGTGGGTGCGAGCTCCTGGCACACTTCCTCAAAAAGACAAGCTAAATTCACACTGCAGAAATAAAATCGGTCTAAAAGCTCCCATAAGTGAGCCCGCTGTCTAGTTTTGCTTTCCATCCTCTATACCCACGTCTCCATTCATTTTGTATTTATCCACTCAACCTTTCCTTCTTTTTCATCCAATCCTTTTTCTTTTTTTTCACAAAATATTTTACACCTTAAAGAAATTATGCTAACTGGTGAAATAGATTAGTGCCAAGTTGTAGAGCGGTTTAATTATCATCTTCAGCACTAGATAAAAAAATGTTTTGTGTAGCTGCCACCCATTATTGTAGCCTGATGGCAAGTGTATGTGCACACACACATACAGATAAGCTGGCCTTTTAGAGTACACTTTGTCTTTACACTGTTGTCTTCATCTGGTTAGCAGCTTAAATATGGCCCAACGTCTAGGTAATTAGCCATCTCTTATTCTCCGTGGAACAAAGTAAGCCCCAGCAAATGCGCTGCTTCGCTTGTCATTTAATTGTCTAATTACGACCAAATGCAGCATTTTTTGGCACTGTTGGTGGATGAAGATGTATAAAAAATTAAAATGTTTGCTGAATTGACTAGATTTTAAATGTATATGATGGTTTACTGAGAAATTGTTTTTCTCTGTTTTCCAGGACATGACCACAATGTTTCGTCTGTAGCCATCATGCCCAATGGAGATCACATTGTTTCTGCCTCAAGAGACAAAACCATAAAGATGTGGGAGGTGGCAACTGGGTACGTGCCCTCCGTAGACATCCTTAAATCTACAGTTATTGTTTTTTCTTAAAACTTGATATTCTGTTATTCCCATCCACTGTGACAACATGACTCCTTCCCTGTTTTTTCTGTGGATTAGCTACTGTGTGAAGACCTTCACAGGCCACCGGGAGTGGGTCCGTATGGTTCGGCCCAACCAGGATGGCACACTGATTGCCAGCTGCTCCAACGACCAAACGGTGCGCGTGTGGGTCGTGACCTCCAAAGACTGCAAGGCTGAGCTTCGGGAGCACGAACACGTGGTGGAGTGCATCTCCTGGGCACCAGAGAGCGCCCACCCCACCATCCAAGATGCCACAGGCTCCGAGGTAAACGACCGCTCAGACTTTCTGTTTTCCTGAAACATCTGCAGACCTTGAGGGTTTGGTAGAATCCCGAGTCGAATCGCCTGAGCCCTCGGGTCTTTTTTCATTCATCATTACAAAGGTTAATCTGTAAGCAAGGGTAGATTGACACATCTCTAGATATGCATTCAGAAAACATTACACCACAGAATTCAATGTGACTACTGCAGACTAATGCCCAGTGTGATCAATCGTCAAAGGACAGCAGAGCAGATAATAGACCATTAGAAGATCTTTAAGTGTGCCAACTGACTGTTGGCACTAAAAACATATTCTCCAGACGCTGGCCCACATGAGACAAAGACTTACTGGTCAACCAACTGAGCAATCGTTATTGTGCACGATGGGGCTCATGTGCATCCTTGAGTGAAAACAGACCTAACCGGGTACACTCATGGTCATGTAATGTGTTCACTGTGTGAGGAGCGCTGTTATACCATCGCATGATGCAGAGTTGGCTGCTTCTCTACACGTCAGTCAGTCAGTTCTCAGACTGCCGGCCACAAAAACAGACCAGCTTGAAATGAAGTGCATATTCTGGTTGGCTATCAATATGGACACAGGCCAGACTCCCTCCTCATGCCTTGTGATCTCAAGTGTGTCTAACTGTGAACTGTCAGATTAAAACAATATTTGCCCTTGCAGCAGTTGTCCCAGTCTAACCTGTGTGCAGTGAAAGACACTGTTCCTCTTGTAGAGAAGCAGTTTTGTTTCTTAACTGAATTGAAAATGCACAAAATATCCCCAAGGTATTTATTTGGGTTGTTATGTTACTCATTATGCTGCGTTCACACCAAACGTGTTGCGAATATTTGCTTTACTCGCGGGAGTTTACTTGCCCGACAAGTAGTTAATTTGCACCTAAGAGGGGGCGTGGCTTATCTCCGTGGCTTTACTCTGTGGAAACAGTTATCATTTCCGCCATCCACCATGGAAGAAATAACCACTAGTTCTGCTTTAAACTTGTTATGGACATCCCATAAACGTCGGAACATCTAACGCCCTCGTGTTTGGGTTCATAACATCACCCGTAGGCTCACACAGCTCGGGGAGTTTCACCGACTCGTCTCGATAACTTCCGCTTCCAGCGCTACCAGAGCAGCAGCAGCCAGGGGGGGGGGGGGGGGGGGGGGGGCATCAAACAAATCTGTGCTTTGTGAATGTAGTTTGCCCAAGAGACACAGACATTGTATTCAATTATCAATGTCGCGATTGCTTAATTTCTGCTTGGATCTTTTCACACCCAAACAATTTAGCAGACCAAGGCAGTAAAACGCAGCTTCAGCAATTCCCTGGTTATTGCTTAGATGCACCTGCCAGCCTGTTTGAACACAATCTCCATTGATGCAGGTAAAACTAGAAAGCAGGTAGTGACTGTTGGTTCCTGACAGCTTTTAAAACATCTTTGTGGTAACAGCACTTGGTGGTAAATGTTTCATTTGATGCATTTATTTAAGCCAATCTTTCTTTCCCGATGAATTTTATTTGCCGTCTTTATTTTAGTGAAACAAGATTTTGTGTTATTCAAAATAATTTGAGTACTAATTTTGCACCATTACTGCCTTTTCATTTTTTGTTCCTAACCAGACTAAGAAGAGCGGTAAACCAGGCCCGTTCCTGCTGTCCGGCTCCAGAGACAAAACCATCAAGATGTGGGATGTTAGCATTGGCATGTGCCTTATGACACTGGTGAGAACCATCTTAGGCTGAACCCGCGTGTGCGTGTGCGTGTGCGTGCGCGTGCGCGTGTGTGTGTGTAACATTTTATATTCTTGAAGTGGTTTGAAACTAGTGTGTTTGTCTCACAGGTCGGCCATGATAACTGGGTGCGTGGAATCCTCTTCCACCCTGGAGGCAAGTTTATTGTGAGCTGTGCAGATGACAAGACCTTAAGGATCTGGGACTACAAGAACAAGCGCTGCATGAAAACCCTGTGTGCCCATGAACACTTTGTTACCTCTCTGGGTAAGCAGACCCTCATCCCCCTCAAAAATAGCTTAATCTTTGTTATTGTTTGACCAGTTGGTCTCCTGAGGTGCAACAGGAACCTCTTTATTCAAGTCCATCGGGTTTCATAAATATGGTTGAATAATTGTAAAGAAGCCCAGTGCTTCCACCACTATGTGCTCGGTGTCCTGAGGGTTGCTGCCAGCTGGGGTTTAAGAGGTAGACGAGCGCTCCAGGATTTTCCCGCCTCCCCCTCTGTGTTTCTGCAGCTTTTCAACTGATCAAGGCTCGGTAACTCTCTTGAGGAGCTCTTCAGCCAACTTTTCCTTGGCAAGCCATTTGAAACCCAGTCCTCTTAAATCCTACTTCAACCAAAGAGGATATTGCTGTGAGCTATAGATGTGATGCATTCTGGAGCAGTGTGGAAAAGACAAAGCACCTTTTGTATGCTTTGTCTGAAAGTATTATTTTCCCCAATTCGTGTGTATGCACAACACCATAACAAGTGCCTTCCCTAAAGGTCTTTACATTCTGCTTTTTAAATAGCCTGAACCGGACTGAATTGTTATTTCAGTTCATTATTCATTAACCAACCGGTAGTGAGCGATGCATCAATGCCGACATCTCAAACAGGAATACTGTAATAACATCATCATTGTGTTGACCAACCAGACGGCTGAATTCAATCTCATCCACACGTATCTCTATTTTTGGGGCACGTTTTAATTTTTTTTTTATGAATGTGGCTTTTTCTTGCGTTGGAAGACGATGTCCCTATTCGTAATCACAAACTTGAATTGCTGAAGAAATCTGAGATGTGGGCAAAGATTCAGAGGTATTATCACACTCATTGTCTATACAAGTATAGTATTGGCTTTCTGTATACTGAATATTTTGACCTTTTTTAGAACGATCACATAGGGTCATAAATGCTCTTGTTAATTCAAACAAGGTGACATTGAGGTGTGATGGTCAACAAACTGTATGCTGTGTTTACTGCAGCTCAACAGCAGACGACTGTCGTCTTCAGACCCCATCGTTGGTATCTCAGATACCTCTGGTTTTTAATCTGAATGTACTCTTATGCCTCTCTGAGGTGTATTCAGAGGCCTGTTGTATTGAAATGGTTTTCCTTTCTTTCGTTCTGATGATCTTTTGTCTCCTACAGATTTCCACAAGGCTGCTCCCTACGTGGTCACTGGGAGTGTAGATCAAACGGTAAAAGTGTGGGAGTGTCGCTGATTTGGACCTTGGCGGATTGGACCACCACCCCAATTACCCAGGCGCTCCTCTGGATCTCCCCTCCCACCCCCTCCCCCCTCCCCCCTCCACACACCCCCCTCACCTAAACCTCATCCGCACATCATCTCCGGCTGCACTTACCACCCTGGTTATTTACCTAACGCGCTCTCTGGTCCAATAACTATTGTTCTTCTATGTAAATTATTCCTGGATGTAGATTGAGCTATTAAATGTTACACAAAAAAGTATTCTTGCATGGTAATCCAAAATTGTATACTGTAAATTTGCATAACGTCTAGAAGTACCATAGGTTTACCACGGGGCTGGCCGTCTGTCATGCAGCCTTACCGACCAACCGAAGGCCGATGTTTTTGACTGGGTGTAAAATGTAGGGCACTAAAACCCCATAATTTAAGAAATGACAGTGTCTTTGTGTAAGATTTATTTTTTGTCTATTTTTTTATTTAGGAATTTTTTTTTTCTGTAATTTCCCTCCTTCACTGTCGTAGTCTGTTGGTGCCTAGCTTGGTGAAACTTTTAAGAGATAAGGCTGGAAAAGCATATATGATGCGATAAGATTGACTGGGGCTTTGTTGTTGAAATAATCTCTAGCTTTATAACATCACTTCTCAAGAGTGCATACAATTTCTCTTCATGTGGAACTAGGTAATATTTTAATGGCTGTATATACGAATAATTCAAACTGTTGTCCTTGGACCTCGGGGGCTTAAAAAAACGCTTTGTACTCTTGTCATGGTGGCACATGATCCACTGCTAGGCTTTAGATACATTATCCCATTTAATGAACCTGCAGCAAGGAATGAAAAGTTAAAATGTATAAAAGTGGCTTTCCCTGGGAAGAGTTCAGTGATGATGCCTGATTAATCTCCAGTACTTGACCTTGGGCGTGTCTCCCTTTTTAGGAGATGATTTCCTGTGACCTTGCATGTGAGACTTTTGTTGAACTGAAGCCTCGATCCACTTCTGGTCCTCTGCCGTCAGTTTTGACAGGGTTCGGTATACCATAGGAATTATGCAGGCCACAAACCGCAGCATTGTGTTTTAAAAAAGAAGAAAAGAAAAAAAAAAAAGAACAAAGAAAATTAAGAGAAAACACAAAGGCATGATGAGTCAAAGTGAGCCCCCTGGGTTTGATATCTGGGATGTGCAAAGATCTCTTAATTTCTGAGGGGTGACATATATGTTCTGCATAATAAATATGGTTTTGAGTAAAAAAAATTTAAAAAAGTAATAAAACAAAAAAATCAGTTTTCTGTGAAAATATGAAATGTAAATTTAGCTTAAGAGATCTGGCAATTTTGTATTCTCGCACTAAAGGATGAACTGGATGGGAATTTAGGATTGGTGAGGAAATGCTAGCAGTGGATGTGCTAAGTGATCTGTGGATGCTGTTTTGTCTGCAGAGGGGTCAGATGCTGAGGTGTTTTTTTTTTTTTTAAAGCGTTCCGCACTGTAAAAAGAGGCTGTGACAGATCCTGGATCAGACCTCCTGTAAGGGGGAGAATGCAAAAAGCCTGAGCAGCAAGCATCTCTGCAGGCAAACCCTGCAGATCAACTCACGTGTGCAAACGTCTTCGGAGTGGCTTTCTCAAACGTTCAGCTTTTGATCTTTGTGGAGCTGTGACTGTGAGACAACTGTAAACCAGTCCATGCTGTAGAAACAACCATTCCACTCCCCTTGGAGGACAAAACAAATTAAACGTCTTGCTTCTAACTGTAGCTTTCAAGGTGATTCTTTAATCTTGCACATCCCTGTTTTCACCAAATCGTTGGTCTTTTAATGACCAAAGGCAACATTGAAATTTTATGATGTTGATAAATGCATAAACCTATAATTTCTGATTAGCCTTTTCATTCCAATGCAGTTCTTGGCTAATAAAGAATTCCACTGCTTAACTGATCATCTTATCTTCGCTTCTTTGCCACTTTTTCCTCTTTCTGCGTGTGCTGGATGCTCAAACTCCTGCGAGCCTCATGTGACCTGTTGAAGTGGCACTGCTGCATTTTAACCTGGAGCAGATCTTATTTGAGAAATCTCTTATCGGAGGCCAACTGGTTTGAATAGTGAGGGGAAAGTAGTATTTTTGAGCAGATGCGCTTATTTACTCTCTTGCTGAGCGATAGCTAGATGAAAATATCAATACTGTACTAATATATGAAGCTAGAATAAATACTAGAATGTAGATGGGACAAAATAAATTCTTAGAAACAACTGATAGGATTAAGTTGATTTAATCGACAGACCTGCAAAATTGAATTTCTCCACAAAGAATCGCACCAAAGTACTACAGAGATGTCATTCAGCATGAATAAGCATTAAACATATATTCTTCAAAACCAAATACCTAAAATAAATCTTAGTTGGGAAGAAGGGGAAACTAGCCGTGCTCTTTGCAACACAATCGTCACATCAGCACTCATGCTAAAATTAATTGACACATTATAAAAAATATGATGTTTTATGTGCTGGAATGTTTCTTGAATGCTAACTTGCAGGTTAAAAAAAATATATATATTTCAGTTCAGAAAAAATGTTGCGTCTTTGTTATGTTTTAAATATTATTTTTAGAAAATGGTGAATTAAGAATGGCCCCTGTCAAATACAAATACATCGTACAAACATGAGTCATCCATTCTCTCTTACAACCCAACTCTCAGCAAGACAGCAGAACGGCGTACTTCCCAAAATATCTAACTACTCACTGCGGTGGCCCTGGTCAACTGGCTCGTTGAGTTCAGACCGCTCTGCTTGTTGGTTGTAGAAAGGCTGGTTTTGTTGTTTGTGGTGCTATTTGAAGGAGGTGTACCTCCTCTGTAAATGGGATTGTGACAGACTAGGATGTCCCAAAGGAGAAACCCTCCTTCAGGAAATATAACTCATGTATTCCTTTGGTGTGTGTGCCCCCTTACAGAGGTCTTATTTTTTCTACCAGCTGTTTCCTCTGTCCTAACTTCTGAGGCAAAGACTTTGGGTGGAGGAAAACAGCTAATTTTGTAGTACAAATTGGCATGAATAAGGAAGATGCCTATGTGTTAAATGTTCTAGCTGAAGCCAAAAATGGAGACATTTGTCAGTACAATCTGGTTTATCTCAAGAAATCAGCCTCCTTTTGTTGTTAATAATGACGCTAGTCTCCTCAGGATCACACTATGTATGACATGCCAGACCATAAAATGTAAATACATTGAAAAAAGATTATCCCCTTCCTTTACTCATGGAGGTGGTTAATGAAAGGTCTGGATGATGTGTGTTCTGTTTCTTTTGTAAGAACGTGTGGGAAAAAGATACAACACAGCTGCTGGTGTTGTGGGCAAGTGTTTGCCCTGATAAGGAAAATCCCCCTTTTCCATTTGCAGGGCCCAAGCAATCCTTATTCTGCTGTGGTCTGGTATGGGAAGGGACTGACAGACCAGTGGGTCTGTGGGTCGTTTCCACCTGTCCTCTATAACCTGCCTGGGAGCCACTTCTGAGGGCTTCAGACTGCACAACAAGCTCCCACAGGAGAGCTCATGATGTTTTCGCCACTAAGGTCTCACTCTTCACTCAGCAAACTGTGAACAATATACATGGATGTCATTATTGTTTGCGATATAATAAAAGAAGAAAACAAACTGCATTTGTATTGTTGTTGTTTGTTATTATACTGAAGGTGAAATCTATTTTAAACAAACGTTGAGCAAAATTTCCCACCAGTGAGTTACAGTTCATTTATAGTGCGCCCAATAATATTATTAAGTGTTGACAAATGGATTTATTTTATTGTATTTTTCAAACAAAAATGGATCATAAGATATTTATGATCTGCATTTATGTAAAAGAAAGGTGCATCCATCCATCCATCCATCCATTATCACCCGCTTATCCGGGGTCGGGTCGCGGTGGCAGCAGGTTCAGCAGGCCGACCCAGGCCTCCCTCTCACCCGCAGCACTTTCCAGCTCATTCTGGGGGATCCCGAGGCGTTCCAAGGCCAGCCGGGAGATATAATCCCTCCAGCGTGTCCTCGGTCTTCCCCGGGGCCTCCTACCAGTTGGACGTGCCCGGAAAACCTGTAATGGGAGGCGTCCAGGAGGCATCCTGACTAGATGAACCACCTCAGCTGACTCCTTTCGACACGAAGGAGCAGCGACTCGACTCCGAGCTCCCCCCTGATGTCCGAGCTCCTTACCCTATCTCTAAGGCTGAGCCCGGCCACCCTACGGAGGAAGCTCATTTCGGCCGCTTGTATCCGAGATCTCGTTCTTTCGGTCACGACCCAGAGTTCGTGACCATAGGTGAGGGTTGGAACGTAGACCGACCAGTAAATGGAGAGCTTTGCCTTCCGGCTCAGCTCCCTCTTCACTAAGACGGACCGGTACAGCGCCTGTTTTACTGCTGCAGCCGCACCGATCCGCCTATCGATCTCCCGCTCCACCTTACACTCACTCGTGAACAAGACCCCGAGATACTTGAACTCCTTCGCTTGGGGTAGGCAGTTTGCCCCCACCTGGAGGGAGCAATCCGCCGGTTTCCGGCAGAGCACCATGGCCTCAGATTTGGAGGTGCTAACTCTCATCCCTGCCGCTTCGCACTCGGCTGCAAAACGCCCCAGTGAATGCTGGAGGTCACGGTCCGAGGAGGCAAACAGGACCACATCATCCGCAAACAGCAGAGAGGCGATCCCGAGACTCCCGAACCGGATCCTCTCCGCCCCCTGGCTGCGCCTAGATATCCAGGACCGGTGATAAAGGGCAGCCCTGGCGGAGGCCAACACCCACCGGGAACGTGTCTGACTTACTACCGAGGAGACGAACACAGCTCCTACTGCAGGCGTACAGAGACCGGATGGCCCGTGCCAACGGGTCCGGCACCCCATACTCCCGCAGCACCCCCCACAAAAACCCCCGAGGGACCCGGTCGAAAGCCTTCTCCAGGTCTACAAAGCACATGTAAACTGGTTGGGCAAACTCCCAGGACCCCTCCAGTAATCTTGCGAGGGTAAAGAGCTGGTCCACTGTTCCACGACCGGGACGGAATCCGCACTGTTCGTCCTGAATCTGAGGTTCGACAAGCGGTCGGAGCCTCCTCTCCAGCACCCTGGCATAAGCTTTTCCCGGGAGGCTGAGCAGTGTGATACCACGATAGTTCGAGCACACTCTCCGGTCCCCCTTCTTGAAGATGGGA
This sequence comes from Cyclopterus lumpus, assembly GCF_009769545.1. NCBI lineage: Eukaryota > Metazoa > Chordata > Actinopteri > Perciformes > Cyclopteridae > Cyclopterus > Cyclopterus lumpus. The sequence continues at coordinate 3,070,380 of NC_046978.1, forward strand.
ACCACCACCCCGGTCTGCCAGTCCATGGGCACTGTTCCCGACCCCCATGCGACACTGAAAAGGCGTGTCAACCAAGACAGCCCAACAATGTCCAGCGCTTTCAGCATCTCAGGGCGGATCTCATCCACCCCTGGCGCCTTGCCACCGAGGAGCTTTTTGACTACCTTAGCGACCTCGATAATTCTCCCTGCGGGTGGTGGGTCCACAGGGTGAAGAAAGGTGCAATCAAAGCTTATGTGCACGAAAACAAAAAACAACAACAGCAAAGTAAGAAGCAGAAAACATTTTTTTTTAAAGTTGCATGTGTATAAAAAAAACGTGAATTAATAATTCACACAAACAGGCAGCTTTAAGTATAGTGTTTATGATGAATGATTAAAAACAGTGACATTACTTTTATAAATGAGATGACTGAATGATTAATCTTCAAAAATAAATACAAAATTAAATTAAATTAAAGTAAAATATCCAAGTGAAATGCAGTTACACAGTAAAATAAGACACAATGATCTGACATGGGAACGTTTTTTCTTTTTATGACGTCAACACGTATTGACGTAGAGCGATGACGTCGCCAACGTCCAGGAAGAGAGTTGCAGAACGTGAACAACGTTTGGTCAACGTGAGTGAGTCGTGTGAGCTTCTTCTACTCGTTTAGTGCAACAAAGTTACCAGCAGCCGGGAAATAATAACCGGCTTCACACGGACCAGACTACAATAAGAGGTAGGAAGGCACAAGTACGGGCTACGTACTGGTTTAAATGGGAGCTAAGTGCTCCAGACTAGCTACCACGAATCCGTTATGGACTTCAGTTTGAATTATTTAAATGAGTTTTGACCCACATTATTAAGTCCAACGGAGTCCAATCTTTAAAGACACTTCGAGAGAAATCCCAACAGCAGTTAGTTAGGTAGGTTAGTGGCCCAGTGTGCTTTTCTTATGTAGTTAGTTCGTGCCTGTTGTCGCTGTAACTTCATTCTGGTCCCTTTCCCCTCCATTTAAACCAGGTCATGGCTCTGAACAAGGCCATGCATCCCCGGAACAGGTACAAAGACAAACCGCCGGACTTTTCTTACCTGGCCTCCAAATATCCGGACTTCCAGCAGCACGTGCACACCAGTCTTACCGGACGACCTGTGTGAGTAACTGAGACTGCTGTGTGTGTGTGTGTGTGTGTGTAAGCAGTGTACTGTGTTCATCCCTGATCTCATTCTAAATTGATGTATGGGAGGTGGCAATAGTCACACAGCAGCTCTTTATTCTCTTTTTTATTGTATAAACACAATATTACTTGTCCATATACTCCTCCTTTTATTTTGTATTGACTGAAATGGAAGAAACCTTTCTTTGTTGCCAGAAATCCCGTTTGTTACTTTGCATCTTCAGATTTCAGTGACGGAAAGGTCAAAATTATGGTTATGCATAATGCATAATATGATGGTCCTGGGTCAGAACTGGGTTGAGCGAAGGCCCCAACTTGGTGGAAAACATTTCAGGAAAGCCCGTTCCTGTGTTAACACGCCCTTGTGCACTTTCTTAAGCCTATGGGGAAGAATGTTTTTGTCAAACTGTTATTACTAGTTATACTTTCAGATTCATTCAGTCAGTCATGGCCAGCCACCAAGTTTCAGCATCGCAGCGACCCCCGGCCTCAATCCACTGAGCCACACACATTTTAAATATGAGAAAACGAGTGCGCTGATATTGAAAACGATGACGTTGAGGTATCAAAATTGATATTGCAGAGCTTATAAATATATGTCTTGTTACTTAAAAACATGGAAGAGCCTGAGGAACAGACAATTATGGATGGCTCTTGTCAACCAAACTCCACCTCAATATAGTGCTGCGTATAATGCACACTATTCTAACTCGACACAACCAACTTTTTTATGAACGCTCATGTCGTAAACATGGGAAGCTCTACCCATCCATTGGCTCCACTAATGCTCTTGTGGCTGAATTACTGCAGCCAGCTTCTGAATTCATGTGGAAAGTATTAAAACCATAAGAGTGGAGACCTATGTTAGCAGCATAATATGTCTGTGTTTTAGCCAGATTGTGAAAAAACTGAAGCAGTGTACAGAAACACATTTTCCCCAGTGGGCCAGTCGAGCCCTGAGGATCCCATTCAGCACCACTCATGACCCAGCTGACTCAGTCTGCTCTTTACTGCTCATTCAGCTTCCGGCAACAGCAGGAGGACAAAACCTGCACAAATGATTAATTGACCCAACATCAAAAGTTTTTGTTTTTTTTATTTTTATTTTTCACCCCATCTGCTGATTGCTGTTCTCTTTATTCATTAAAGAGACTTCACAAAGTATGTGTGAGTGACATTTTAATATGAACTCCCAATTTTAAGAAGCCCCAGTGAGACGTCATGATGTGAGAAAGTCAAGGCAGGAGAACAAAGGAAGAGTATGTCTCGTGGGATTAGTAGTGATGTGACTTCAAACAGTGTTGGCTAATAATTTGCTGCTGTTGGAAAGAAACAAAAGAAATTTTTGACGAATAAAACGAAAAATGTAGGATGAGTATTTAAACCTGAGACATTAACCTAGATTGGGTAGATGGATAGATCTCTTTTAATTTTTGGAAGCAAGTCCTACTTTTATTTACATCTTCTTACTTTGGATGTTTTCAAATGCAGATAAACCGCAGGTGTAACTCGTTAATAAAGGCTGCATTCAGGCTTACTGAGACCTCGTTAATGTTACGACTTGCACCTGTGCTTTCTGCAGTTTATGATAATATACGTCGATTACAGTCATCGGTAATCAGAGTTTTATTTGGAAACGAATGAATTGAGTCACGTTTTGTGTGAATATGTTAATTACCAAACCCTATACAAAAGTATTTAGACTTTATCCAAGGATATCTGAGAGCTGGGGGGGATTCTAACATTACTGTTCAGTGAGCCATCCATGTGGGTAAATTGACACCTTCACCGCAATAATAATTACAGTTGCAATTACTGACTGTTCTTCTGCTGATCCGCCTGTATTTTAAATCCTGTCCGGAGAGACGTCCATCATTTTAATCTGTAATCTGTCAGTACAGAAAGTTACCATGAAAGGCTTGATCCAATTGTTCCTCTTTTTGATGAGCTTTCTACATAAAGATAATAATTCTGCTATTTATTTGAGGAATGTTTTTATACAAACGATGTTCTTGTGCAGATTGTTATTGTATACAAAGTTTTTTTAGTATCGACATTGCAACTCAGGTGCTATAATGGCACTGGTAATACCCAATCTAAGCAAGACATGTCAGCTTGTCTTTTTATAAAAACTTTCTTCTTCTTTTTATTCTTCTCAGTTTATACAAGTGTCTGTCAAAACAAAGCAAGAGCCCAGTGATTTTCTTTAAGAGCTGGCAGTTATTGTGAGACTTATTGTGGAGGTTTGCTGTTTCTCTGTCAGGGCGGAGACACTCTCTTCCCTCTTTGTTTGGGTTTATGAAACGGGTACCTCGTCTGCTCAGTGAGGCAATCGCTTGCTATTGTGTGTGTGTTATGCAGATGAATGCTGACATGGTGTCACTGCAGCGAGTCTGAACATCTGTTTGTGAATGTGAACATATCGGTGTGGGCTGATTCTTTGTGGTTGTGTGAGGTGGCTAGTCAATCATCTTAGGGAGGCCCGTGCATGTGTTTGCACGCTGTAAAACTTGCCTGGATGTCCGTCCGTGACAGGTGTTAATTATCACTTTGTATTGTCTCCGTCAGTCTGTGGCTTACAGACAGACAGACAGACAATGGGCTGGTAATGTTAGGGCTGGACAACCAATGTGGACATTTAGACGATTGGGGAAGTAGACAACTAGACAGAAGTTATGTGGATCTTTGTTTGTAGAAAACAAGGAAATGTGAAATGACAACGTAATTAAACATTGGTTCATCACAATAAAGCAGACTTTAGGTCTGGGCGTTTTAGCAAATACCTTTTATCTATAATCTCGATAAAGACGTATGTCACATATCGCATGTTTTCTGGTATTTCAATAAATAAACATGAAATAACCACATGGTAAAGTCTACTTTTGTATACTGTGTATTTTCACATTTTATTAAGGATTGTAGTGCAAAATGAACATAACCGTTTCAAGTAAGTTTATAGAAAGAGCAATACATATTTTCAACCGGCTGTTTACGTACATTCACTCAAATACAGAGTAATCAGATTAAAATTAATTTGTGATTTAAGAGTTTAATCAGATTTTCTAGGTTTTGAGTTTATGATATTTTTTCGCGATATGTCAATATATCATTTCATCACAATATGATTTCATTGAAAGAATATAAATTATCTTAAATGATCGCCCATTCCTAGGAGGCTACATGATCTACTTCTATTAAACAACGGTTGACAACCCCGTGTCCATGCCGGTACGTGGCACAAATATTTTGATTGGGAATCCATCAGATGTGTTTTTAACATGTTTTTACAACACAACAAAACATACCAAACATGTTTAATGTCCAGCACTCCCTTTAAACAAATGGGTGAAGTAGTATATTGCACAGACAGACTCGGGCTGCAGTTGGTGCCAATTGTTCTCTTTGCCTGCTGCATGAACGAATGTCCAGGATTCGTCTCCCTTCATGTGTGTGGAACTGGCTCTTGTTAGCTTTCTGCAGAAATGTGGCTTATTTTTCTTTTTTACGTCAGTCTGCCATTCCATCAGTTGAGGGATTAGTGTGGTTTTGTATTTCCCAATGAATTCATCTACCGAGTTTAAGTATTTAATCGGTGAGTTAGGGATGAGAGTAATCTTGGGGAGACACTCATTGAATCCTCAAGGCAGATACGTCTCCCTTCATTCATATTTCGTCAGTGTGGAGGACTGATAGCAGTGGGCAGAGTCGAGCTCAGACCAGAGGCAGCTGAAGAATAAATATGGGGGGGGGGGAGGTTGTGATTGGGATTTAAGTGAGGAACAGATCAAATAAAACATCATTCTGAATTTTGGTTTGTTTCAGTTTTAGGGGAAGGAGCAGGGGGGGCTTAGAGCAGCCAGTTAGAGGGGTGGGACTAGGAGGCATGATTGGGTATTAAAAGGTACAGCCTGAGTGACATTTAATACGGTAGTCATATATTTTTTATCAGGTAAGATGTGGAAAGATTTTCACTCCCGTAATTAATGAAATGTTCAATTTTCACTGTATGAATAACTTTGACATCTGATACCACATTTAAACTTGCTGAATTAGCAGCACTGGAAAGCCCAGCAGTTATTACCATGCAGATGCATTATACTAATGGGACAGAGGTAAGGGAAACTCTCTGCCTTGGATATTATTTTGACATATTTCCCTTACTAAATCTGCTGTGAAGAAGCCGTCGTCAGCTCTGTGACGGCTGTGCCGTGCCCTTTAATATCCAGGCACAACCATCACTGTACTCCAAATCATTGATCTGAAAACCAGTTAATCATGAATCATAATTTGGGGCCATGGGGTTTCTGATAAGCAGCTCCAATAAGTTTTCTTTAGCTGACATGAACAGATGAGACTCCATAAATACTTGCAAAACCTCAATAAACCTTTTATTCACCAAGTCATAATAAATAAGCAGAGAAACAGTTCGAAAAATAATTTCAGCCATAGATTTCTGGTTGTTATTTAACTCTCAACTAGCCATCTGTTTTTCACACCATTCGTTTATCTGCAGATTTGCAAACCTATCACAAAATGAGCTCCAAGATATTCAAAGTCTAGCTTTAATATCATTAATTTCTGTCCTTGTGAGGAAAAAAACACCTGACATGAGAAGAAGTTGCTGCTAATCAGCACAAAATATTTTCCCAGCACACGGAGTGAAGTAGATGTACCTTGAAGGTCACCTCTCTGTGGACAGAGATTGAAAAGAGTGTGTGTGTGTGCACGCTTTCATGCTGATCATGTTGCGTGGAAGTGAGAGCAAGCCGTATATCTCAGCAGTAAACTCCCTACTGGTCTAGTGATGTCATCTTCTTCCATCTAAACCAAAGACTTTGCTCCTCTTTTCTTATATCTCTTCTTCACCTTTGTCTCACTCGGCTCTCTACCTTACACCTGGTCCTGCTGTTTTTACCCGAGTGTGAGCTTGGAGTACAGTTTTGAGCTTTAACTGACTACCCCTGCCCCCTCCTAAACAGCACATTATATTAAATCTCATAACAACTTTTTCATCAGGGTTTGTCCCTCGCTGTGTCCCGTCGGCCACATTTATGTTGTCAGCACGCAGCGTTGCACCTACGTGGTCGGGCAGACGTAAATCGCGGGCACTCTCACGCTCCGTCTGGCATCAGCCATTGCTCCAGCGTGGCCGGATTTGCGTGCTCTCCTCATCTGTTCAGTAGGTAGGGTTGCCATGGAGACGGGGCATTAGCAGCGCTGCTGATGGGAGTGATCGGTCTGCATTGCACACAAACGCAATACCACACACACACATATGCTCACACTCACACATGCTCACACTCGCTCATCAGGGACTAAAAATAGAGGGCTGGCCTGAGCAGCTTCCCTCTCTGAATATTGATCTTTATCTAATGATGCCTCAGAGGAGAAATGAAAGGGGGCCGAATATCTGGGAGAGACACGCTTTCATTTTTGGGAAGAGGGAGCTTTATGCTGATGTATCACTTCTCCCTCATTAGCTTGATTCCTCCCCTAAGCTCAGGCCATTTTTTAAAATCTCTTCACTGGTTCGTCTTTTGAAAATGTGCCGCATGTCATGAAAGGAGAGCCAGGTGTTTGTTCTTCTACTGGAGGTCACACTCCTTTAACCGCTGATTAAACTGGACCATTAACCTAATATGTTCGTTCGGGGAAGAGACACGGGGTAAGATTGATGTCGGGCTTTACAGGTAAATCTCTCCTCATTTGTATCCGTCTCACACCTGGAGCGTCGTTTGTCTTTGTTATCACTCCTGAATGAAGATGCAGAGTTCATTGACCGGAGTCACCTCGGCAGCTTTTTTTATTTATTTGTTTATATAGATATAGTAGTAGAGAGATTATACAAAATGAGGAGAGAGCGAGATGCAACATAACTCTCCAACCAGGAACCTTGCGGCCCCCAATCAGCGCCTCAAACAAAACTCTGTCCGACATGAAGCAACACAGGACTGTTATCAGTCTAAACACTTGCTGAAAGGTTCAGTGTGTTGTTCCTGCTCAAAAGAAATAAGGGTCGGCATTTCACCTCTACTACTGGGTCCAGAGTCTGAATTTACAGTCATCAGTAACTCTCAATAACATTGCTATCTTTAATCTTCTCGTGCAGCGTTGGCCTGTAGTTCACATCTGTGTGTGGCACTGATCAGCGCTGTGTGGTCCGTGTTCGCTCTCATAGTTTGTTTATTTGAAGGCAAAAGGGAGAAAACAAACTCTTTGTCTTCGTTCTCTGAGAGCAGACTGGACGCTACAGTGGCATTTTGGTCACCGGGCGAGAAGACGGGGAAAAATTAAAATTTTGATTTAATTTTGTGTATTGTGACAGCTCTTCGTGTGTAATTGATTTATGGAAAGAAATTGAAACCAAATCAGCTGCTTTGTATCCCAGGGATTTAACTCCATCTCTACCAGCAATAGATTTTTATTTTTTTGCTCACACTATGCTGGTGAGGTGCCAGACGCTGCCATCACCAGTATCTGACTAATTACATCTGCCCAAGTGCGAAAGCACTCGGCAAAGCTTTAATTATACCGATCTCGCCCACTCGTTCTATCTGCCGCACTCGTGCCTGCTTGTATGAAAGCTGAAATCCTGAAACATGCATGAGAGGAAAAGACGAGAGCAGAGCGAGTAGGACTGTGACTGTGTGTGTGTGTGTGTGTGTGTGTGTGTGTGTGTGTGTGTGTGTGTGTGTGTGTGTGTGTGTGTGTGTGTGTGTGTGTGTGTGTGTGTGTGTGTGTGTGTGTGTGTGTGTGTGTGTGTGTGTGTGTGTGTGTGTGTGTGTGTGTGTGTGTGTGTGTGTGTGTGTGTGTGTGTGTGTGTGTGTGTGTGTGTGTGTGTGTGTGGGGTTCAGTGCAGAGAGCTGCTGGTGGAGCAGAGGGTTAATGAAGTGCAGTATTAGGAGCAGTTTGGTAAATTGCTGGCAGGCGGCCTCATTGATGAAATAAGAGGATCAGCATGTCACTAAATTGAAATTATCCTTAAAAGGGAAATTAACATGAACCAAACTTATTTGGAGGAGAAAACAAAGGTGAAAAGTAGAATTATTACCTATAACTGCCTGCTCTAAACTTCAATCTCCATGGCTGGAAATGTTATAAACCTTTTTTAGATAATAAGAAATTTAAACATGGGTACATTTTTTAATTTTTTTTGAAACCTAATACCTTTTTTATAATAAGACAAAATCTTGAAAGTTAAAGCTAAACCACAAGCAGCTGTGCAATAAACTATGACTAAAATTGGCAAATTGGTTTAAATGCTAACATGAATTAATTCAGCCATGCTTGTTGCTCCTCTAGTGTTAACTTCAAAGAGCCGGAGGCGGTGCGAGCGCTGACCTGCACCCTGCTGAAGGAGGACTTTGGTTTGACCATCGAGATCCCTCTGGAGCGCCTCATCCCTACCGTCCCCCTCCGCCTCAACTACATCCACTGGGTGGAGGACCTCACCGACGGCCAGAAGCAGCCACGCAGGGGCATCGATATCGGTACCACCACCACCACTCCTTGTCTCATTTGCTTCACATCTTTAACTGTGTGTGTGATTGTTTAACTTTGATCATCATCATGGGAGGATGATCCAAATCAAGCTGACTTTCTAAATACCTCTGTGTTTGTTTAAGTGAGTGTCCCCCAGTTAGTTTACATTTGAGACCCCTACTCTTGTTTATTCTGGATGTGGCTTCCAGCAGCTCAAAGTGGGACACAAAATGTCAGTTGGTGCCTCCAGCTGGCACAAACGAGCCCAGTCGTTCCCAGTGTTCCCAGCACTCACCAGCCAAATCATCACTCACATGTCAGAGTGTGTTTGCCGTTCTGTCAGTCAGAGGTGTGTGTGTGTGTGTGTGTGTGTGTGTGTGTGTGTGTGTGTTGTGTGTGTCCTCTCTTTAAGACCTCAGGTCACTGATTGACGACCCTGAATCTTTCTGGAAGCAGATTGAAGCTGTCCGCTCCCTGATGGATCACCACTGGGTGTTTCCTTTACTAAATGGTGCTACTTATCTGAGCCTGAACTGACTTGTGCGGCTGTGGTCATTATTGTCATATGTGGAGGATTTAATAACAGCTGCTGGAACGACATTTATTGTCCTTTTTATAATCTCTTTACCGTGTACTTTAAACAACATATTTCCATATTGGCCAATGAAACACATAACCATTCATCTTCCTAATGAACACACATTCTCAAGCTGCCAAAAATATGTGTGTGTGTGTTTTCTCAGGCACTGGTGCGTCTTGTATCTACCCCTTACTGGGAGCCACAATGAACGGCTGGTACTTTCTGGCCACAGAGGTGGACGACATCTGTTTCGACTACGCAACGAAAAACGTTGAGCAGAACAACATGTCTGAACTCATTAAAGGTAAATGTGGTCCACTCATCCTGAAGACCATGAATCTCAAGACATAAAACTGCTGCATTTAAACCGCAGCCTTTCAGTTTAGTGTTTGTATATTCACTCACCTAATGTGTCCTTAAGGAAGACTACACCTTTTGGCTATGCTTTGGCCTCTGGCTACAAGTAACACGTTATGGGATGATGGTGAATGCCAAACAGAATAGTCCTGTCAGCAAAATCTATCTATTGTTTGCTGACTGCTACTGATTAACCACCATAAGCTACTGGTCATACCAGCCCAATGAATGCTGTAGCAGCTGTAATATTGTGAAAATGTCTTCCTAACTTTAAATCAATGTCTGATTCTTTTACATAGTCTGAGCAATTGAAAGCTTTGGTGACCAAATACAGTGTCTTATTGTGCCATCGAAGGCCACAGATTTGGACTGAAAACCAATGATTTTACCCTGTTTCTGTCATGATTGTCAACGTTTGTGTGGGATGGCCTGAAGTTGCCTTTGGCATTTTAGCTGTCATGATGAGCTAAAACATTGAATTTCTAAATCCCTGCCTCATTTCTGTATGCTTACACTTTCCTAGTTGTCAAAGTCCCTCAGAAGACTCTACTGATGGACGCCTTGAAAGAAGAGACAGAAATAGTGTACGACTTCTGCATGTGCAACCCTCCTTTTTTTGCAAATCAGCTTGAAGCAAAGGTAAATATGTGACTGGTGTCCTGAACATTTAAATAAAAAATGGCTTGACTTTGTTGCAGTATTTGGCTCATTGAGAGTAAACACTGCACTTGTTTACTGTTTGTTTACACGACAGTAACAGGCTTTTAATAGGATTTTATCTTAATCTCTGTCTGTCTTGTTGCTCTCTCTCTCCAGGGGATAAACTCCAGGAACTCACGGCGACCTCCTCCCAGCTCAGTAAACACAGGCGGAGTGACGGAGATCATGGCGGAGGGTGGGGAACTTGAATTTGTAAAGAGGATCATTCATGACAGCCTGCAGCTCAAGAGACGCTTGCGGTGAGATAAAGAGACGGACATTGACCTGCAAAATCAAACCTGACTCGAACATGAGTTGTTGGTATATTTGTTGTGTAAGATCAAATGTAAACCAGATTTTATGAACTCAATCATAGACGGACTGTACATATTCAGGGTTACACAGCTACATATCTGAAGTGCCAGATGAATGAACAAGAGCACTGTACTTTGGTTCTCTTTGGAGAGGTTTCAATGGCCGCTGAGAGCACCAGTGAAGGAGAGACACCAAGAGGTGAAATGTGCAGATGGGTCGCTGCACATTAATGGAGCTGTCACCCACACTCTGTTTAATTATTCTGGCACAAGCTCACCCTTTATACTGTATCCCGGAGACCACAGGGAACAGCTGTGTTTGGGTGGTTGGGGGTGTCTCTAGAGGCTGTCACTTTACCCTCCCCCGTTTCCAGGGCTGTCACTGGGGCAGCAGAGTGAGACCCGGATAGAGAGAGCTGCAGAGTGGCGCTATTAAAGCTGATTAGCCATGCCACACCTGCTTTGCCTCCTACAGGGGAGCACTGTGTTGTGTGTGTTTGCATAATGCGTCACTGGAAAGATGAGCGGCCCTGAGGGGGACTGATCTGAACACCTGTCTGCTCCTGTGCGGCTCTGTTGCAGTCATGTAGCCAGTATTTTTGTACAGGTTTGACGCTAAGGCCAAACCAACCGGAGATGGCTGTCACTCCCAAATGCATGTTGGGACACCCGAGCCACCAAGTGTCCATGGAAACCCTGTCAGCTTCACCAATTGGTCCTTTGAGAAATCCTCACCACTCCCGCCCTGCTCCTCCTTTCCTCTTCTTTCCACTAAAGTGGAATTATTTGGGCATGTCACCTTACTTCCCAGTATAACACACATCCAAAACCCCAGTTTAAAATGAGGTAATACACTCCATTTATCCTGCCATTGATATGAACATTGCCATCTCTGCTAATAGCATTGTAATCATACGTGCTTCAACTGAAAATAGAGAATATGGAAGCCATTGCAGCTGCACACTCAGGATGTTTGAAAAGCTGCCGGGGCCTGCTCTGGGTGTGCCTCCCCACTGTGTCGAAAAGTGGGGAACATCTGTGAATATTAGAGCTGTTCAATATTTAATTGTGTCACGCGAGGCTGACACTTTGCTCTTCCCTCCCTTTCCTCTGGGCATCTTCAAACCTCCCTAACCTGATTATAAATCATAGTCCTCCATCGATCACTAGTCAAAACTGTTTCTAAGATGTGATTTCATCTGCATTCGGTGCAAGTTAACTTTGTACCTTTTGTATATTCTGAAATATAGCTATTTACAAGGGCTTAGGTTTGATTACCAGTCAAAGGTCCTTAAAATCAAAAGGAAAACCAGAAATGCAATATCCTGCACTTCTATACATTCATATGAATGTAAACTGTGTAAATAGCTGCTAATAATGTTCTAACCCGACTTAAAATCACAAGTAGGTCCCTTGATGTATTTGCATCTTAACCATAGAATAGAGCACACAAACATGTATCTTTTGAAGTTACAATTCTCGAGATTTTTTCTTCATCAATTGTTTTGTCAATGAATATGGGACTTAGAACCTTGTCTTATTCTCACATTTCAGTGGCATTTCTTTTTTTTTTTCTTATGAAAAATGTTCATTCATTTCTTTTTTTACACTTTATTTTGTCTTTTCACCACAGATAGAATACATCTATATACAGAAATGAAACGCAAGTAGAAATAACAACAACAAATAAAGGGGGTCTGGTTTGCTCTGTCCTCTCAAAAACTTGATAAATCCTGATAACCATTCAAGCATTCTTTTCTTGTGTTATCGTTGACGTGTAAACACTGTCCATTTCGCCCACTTCTCACGACATTGCTCCTCTTGAGCTCTTATTCTGTGGGTTAACACCTCCATATCATGTATATCAGTAACAATTTTCAACCATCCATCTTGTGATGGTGGTTGAATTTTCAGCAGATACCTGTTTTCCCCTAACACGGTATCTGATGTCATATTACCAAAGTAAAGAAACATACAGGACTTAGGTGTGTCATAGCCTAGAATTTTGACAGTAACCTTATGGACATTTCCCCAAAACTGTACAATTTCCGGGCATAGCCAAAATATATGAGAATGGTCTACATTTACTGCCCCACATTTCCTCCAACATGGTTGAACAATAGACAGACATTTGCTTGTAATTTCGGGAGTAATAAAGAATCTAATTATATTTTTCCAACAATGTTCTCTCCAAGTTCGCGCAGAAGTTGAGGATTGTTGTGTCTTTCAAATATTCAACCATTCATCCTCTGTAATATTCACACCGAGTTCCTGTTACCATTTCAGTTTGACATAAAATGTTGTATTTCCTATTTTTTCCATCAGATTTTGATATAAAGTGGATCATCAATACTTTTTGTTATAGTTACCCCGAGGTATGTCATTCTTTTTTAATTAAGAGTGTGTTGTATAATTTCGGATGGTTTGTAATTTAGTGTTAAAATCTCTGTTTTTAACAGATTCAGTTTATATCCAGAGTAGATCCTGAACGTCTCGAGTTGGTTGATTAATATAGGCAGGCATTTGTCAGGGTCTTCTAAGTAACAGATCACGTCATCTGCAAAAAGCCCAATGATGTGTTCTACTTTGTCGGTGAAAGACAACATCCCTGCCTGGTGGACCGTTCTAGTAATATACCATCAGTCAGACTGCCATTTATTTTTATCCTTGCTGTTGGTTTTTGATAGTGTTTTAACGCATTGAATAGCTTTTTCATTTAGTCCAAATTACTCAAGTACCTGATACAGAAAGGTCCAGTTTACACTGTCAAATGCCTTTTTTGCATCAAGACATATTAGAGCTGCGTTGATATTTTTATTGTTAATATGTTCAATTATATGTAGGGTTCTCCTTATGTTGTCAAGCCCCTTGATGAAGCCTGTCTGGTCTTCATCTATAATATCCTTCATGAAATACTCTTTCTGCAATAATTGAGGTATATAATTTATAGTCTATATTAAGTTTTGATATGGTCAGCAGACAAGGAACAAATCTGTTGGCTATACAGATTTAAATAATAGTTTACGGAAAATATGTTCAATCTCCTTGGGTTCATAGGCTATTTGATTTGTAGCTGTATCCCTTATCTTATGGATTGTCCTGTCAGCCTGTTGTTTTTGCAATCTTTTTGCCAGTAGTTTATTTGCTTTTGGTCCCACCTCATAGTACGATTGTTTTTTTATATCTCTGTATTTAGTAGTTTATCTATGTTGTCTCTAATTTCTTTAATTTTTGGTAACAGTGTCGAATCACGGGTATTTTTATGTTGTCGTTCGAGTTCAATTAATTTTCTTTTGATTGACTAGCACTTCAATTGTTTTGAAAACCTGCAGAGGAGGCAGAAATACTTTTTCAGCAAATGACAAGACACACTTGAGTCAAAATGAGTCAACATTTCGATCAACTCGGAGCTTCTTTCATCTACATTTTGGCAGTTGGAATCAAAAAGACCTATGAAAGTGAACAAAACTAATATGTTTGTTCCCAGTGAAACTTAAGACTAGAGTTTGTATGATATATGCATACTTAACATTTATTTATCACATTTTATGTTTTATTTCCTAAGCTGTGCCGATTTTATAAAAAGATAATTAGCTTCAAACAATGTCTAGTGAAAGCTAAACAAACCTTAACAAGTTTTGTGAAAATTGAGCGTCTTCCTTCAAGTCTGACCCGCTGGTGTATTTATCTTTCCTCCATCTTCCCCTACTGGACTCAGCTGCTTATTGATCAAGACTAACTTTGCACTTGTATTGCACAGCAGATATTATTGATCAGGTCTTCATTCACCAAGGGACAACTTCAAACCAGCTTTTCCTCCACTCTGTACTGCACACACACTCAGTCCACCTCAGCTCGTTTGATCTCTGCTTGATAGTTCATGTCCACACAGGGACACGCAGCTGGTAAATATGGATTCTTCTTTCTGCAGGTGGTACAGCTGCATGTTGGGGAAGAAATGTAGCTTGGCACCTTTGAAAGAGGAGCTGAGGAAGCAAGGGGTGAGTACCAATCGAGGCAAAGGCAGAAATGCATCTGCATCCTCTGCACTCAATGAGTAACAAAGCATCCACAGCTTTTGATCTTGACTCGCTCATGCAGGAAGGTGCCCTTCCTGTGCAGGCTTCGATAATGGTTTGTTAAAACAATCTTTGCCACCCCTCTGAAACCATAACCCTCTTCTGGGAGTTTGTACTGCTGTTAGAAGCAGTCAATCGTCACTATCGGAGCAGCAGACAGCAAAATAAAAGTAATCAGCTCTTTCTAATTTGCCGACTAAGCTGTGTCACAAACAAGCCATGAAGGAGCAGATTTCTGTTAGCACTGCAAGTCACACGCCACTCTGTACATAACGTGCATTAGCGTCATCAGCCTAACTAATAGCCCAGCACATGACTCCTGACTGCTTCAGGCATCTGGTCCTGTGCCAGTCACTTCCCTCATGCTCAAAAGAGAAACTCCGCCTGCCATCCCTCAAAGCTCCTCCAGAGGTTTATGAGGGCTGTCACTGCTCATCAGAGTCACTGAAAACAGAAACCTTGTCCAGTTAATATGCCCATTACTCCAACTTCTCTCCAGTGTCTCTTCATCTTTCCAGTTTTTGTTCTCACTTGACTCAAATGCAGAGCTCTTTGAACTTTGGTTTTCACACCACACGTGAGTGTTTGTCACATCATGATCTTTATTTTCTCACCCTCTACTAGAGCTCACTGAAGTAAAAACTCTCAGCAGCATGACGCGTCGTCGTGTCACATTCTTGGATTGTGGAAAGTTATTTGGTTATGTAGAGCTGTTATGACATACTGTACAAACTCTACAAGTTCAGCCAACTAAATGATGATAGACCAAAGTTTTGTGTTTTTATTAATTGTTTTATTTTATGGGCATTTACCCATTTCTGTTTTGTTAGTCAGCTGTTATTTAATAGGATGGGAGTAGTTTCCACTGATGGAGAGGAAAGCATATGTCCTCTAATAGGTGTTAAGTCACAAGATAAATGCTTGTCTTAAAGAAAAGCACTTAAAATACATTCACAAGACCTTATAATATCAAACAATTATATAATTTAAACCAGAAACAAATATCTAATTATTGGCAGAAGAGGGTGAATCAGATTTGTTACCACATGTGTTCTCATCACATTACAAACGTGGACACTCGAGCATTGCTGCTGTTGAAGTAAACTGTTCATTGTGAATTCATCTTACAGTAAGCTGATCACATCTGATCAGACCTCCTTTTCTTTTGTTCTCAGGTACCTAAAGTAACACACACAGAGTTCTGCCAGGGACGGACGATGCGATGGGCGCTGGCTTGGAGTTTCTATGACGATGTGATTGTTCCGGTAAGTCTGAGCTGATCTTATTTCTCCTTATGCACTTGAAGAACTACACTTAACACTCACGAGATGGTTGTGTGGTCATTGTGCCTGGATTAATGAAAACCATTACCAATATGCATCAATGATAGAAATAAATAAACTTAATTTGGTACCATATTTCAATACACTTGATGGTAATCTCAACATTGTCGGCCATTTTGCTGCTTGAACTGGATATTTCCAAAACCCCAAAGCCTCCTCAATTATGTACCACCTCTATCCTCTCACCACGCTGATCCTGTTTCCCTCCAGCTCCGTTCCATTAGAAGCACTTACCCCCTTGTCCTCTGGGGAGATGTTTATGTGATTTTTACTATGCTGTATCCAGGCAACAGTTGCCAGGGCAGGACTGACACACCATACCATTGTCCTGTCTGGAAAGTGAGAGAGTTGGAGATAAATAGAAAGCAGGGACAGTGAAGAAGCCACAACAGCTAAAGGCTAATAGTAATGTTGGAGTGACGACAGACTAGAGATGAAGGAAGGTGGAGGCGGTCAGCAGAGGCTGTGTGACGACTTGGACTCCTCTGTTTTGGCCTTTTAGCATAAAAGCAGTTGTGCAGAATGATTGGCCTACTTTTTCTCCTGAAACCCTCCTCCACCACCACTTCATCACATATCCACTGTCATTTACACTGGAGAGCTATTCGCCATCATTACAGCGCAGACCCCTCAAGAATGTGTGTTTGTGCACATGCTTACATGACAGTAGTTTCTGCATGTGTAACTCCTCGTATGGTTGACTGCCCAATTCTGCCAGCATGCGTGTGTTCCTATGGACTTCTAGTATGTATGTGCATGAGGATGCTCATTAATGTTACATATAGACTACATATAGACTATAACATGTGTGAAATGATCTCCTCCAATTGTACACATCAGCGTGTGTTAACAGGTCCTGGGGAGTACGACTGCATATGTATGAAGCATTATGTGCCTATAAATGGAGATGTATGGAGACTACAAGTATGAAAATTAAAAACTAAATTATTAGAAAGAAGCCTGTTTCAGGCTACTTTAGCCACTAATAGCATTACATACCCTAATCTCTGTTTTAACTCTCTGCAGTTGAGTTGGATTGTTGATCATGTAGGCATTATGTTTATACTTCATACTTCATACTGCTTTTGATCTAGGGTGGTTTTGAAGAAATTCAACATTGAATTCTACTTTTTAAAGACAAATTATGTTAAGACCTTCTCATTTTCAAGAGGGAGAGAGATGCAGAGGATGGATTAATTGGACTGCAGGAAAAGAAATCCAGCAAAAACAGACAAAGGATAGAGACTGATGGTGAGATTAGAGCACATGTAGTCCGAAGAGACGGAGGGAGCCAGGCTTTATCTGAGCCTTGAGGCATGTTGTTGCTCATACAGGCCGCTGGCAGGAGAGGGTTCAGGGAGGTCCAGAGTTCAGGAGTCCATGCAGGGGGGTTTGGGATTTGACAAGAAGGAAATGAGGGTTGGGAGAAGAGGGGGAATGAGTGTATGATTTACAATGTTTGCCTGAAGGTTAACTCTGCAGCATTTTTGTTTTTGTGTGTGCATTTTGTGTGCACCATCAAGATGGATGATTGAATGTCATATCTGGAGAGAACAGCTCTTATTGTACTTGTAGGCTTTTACTGTGTCTAGTTTTCAAAATTAGGCCAGGCTTATTGTGGGGTTGTCATTTATCCATATGTTGTGTGTGCGAGGGAGACGATGCAGTGAGGTGAGAGTGTGTAAGTAGGATTAATTATGGAGTGAAAGAGCAGCAGAGTCAGAAGTGGATGTGATTCTGTGGAGGTTTTATGTACAATTGTACATGTGGGTTTCATGCTCTTTGTCTGTAAGGCTATCTCTGTATCTGTTCATGTTGACTGTGTTTGTGAGTTCATACACTAATGTGTTGGTGCAAGAATCTGTGTCAAGGATGCTGCATACAAAGAGACAGGTTTGGCTTGATGGATTTTATTGATTTCTTTTCCTTGTACAATGAGCTGCAAGGCTTGAAGAGCGTGGAGGAAAAAGGGGGAAGAGACGTCTGTGAGAAACAATAAGAAATAAAATAAGCTCTAAAAGCAGCCAAACAAGGCAGTGTTCATCGTCAACCCATTAATTAAATATGTCCCTCCCTTCTAAACATGCGTCTGCAAGGACCATTATTTCAACAACAAAACAATACTTGATCAAGATTGAAAACCCTATTGTTATTGTCAGGGAAGATGTCTTTTGTGGAAATTAAGCAGATGGAGGAATGTGAATTTACTCATTATACTTTATTTCAGATTCCTCCGTTTATTCTTAAGAACATTTAGAGAAAGAAAGCAAATATCACATACTATAATAATAATTTTTTAAAAAAAAGAAGCCTCAAAGTAATCAAAAGTTGACTCTGATCAGTGTAACAACATGAAGGTCACAGTCTGCTTTTTCCCTCAGCTGTTTGTAGGTCAGTCGGCCATGCTGTCTGCTCTGTCACAGTAGAGTGCTGCTACCCCCCCACCCCCGCTCCCCTGTCTCCCCACTTCGTCAGCCTGCAGGGACTCGCCAGTGCAGCTCTTGACTTATTTGCTGCAGTGGACGTGAAGGGTATGATCGCTGCAGAGCGTTTAATTCAGACTGTTGGGTAATGACCTCCACCGCCATCACAGCATGACATTAGAGGGGATTAGAAGTAAGGAACAGTGTAGGATTCACAGCAGGTTCAGGAGGGCCTTGCGTGGTTTGAGCGCCCTCTTGTGGTGTGTAACAAACATAATCTTCTGTTTTACCACTGATACTCATTACAGCTTATAAGATTTACTCCATATGACATGGCATTTTGGAATTGTTTTATATATATATTATATATTATATTGGAGTAAGTTCATGGATGCTTCCTCATAAATGCTTAATCGTGAATAAGGTCAAATGTACTTAATAATGTTTTATAGATATTACCCCTCCAATCACAGCAAACACTGCTCCTCAAAATAAAACTCACGCACTGCCATCTATGTTAGTAACGTGCTAGTGACCAGATGACAACTGTTCCCTGATTTGATGATTGAGAAAAGAGACACATTTTACCTGATGTCTAAAGTATGTGTGCTATTTAACCTGTGTGCACTTCTTAGCCGCTTTGCTGCGACAGTGTAAACTAACAACCCTTTATTAACTATGGTAGATAATGCACGAGGAACTCTGTTCAGATGAAAAATCATAGGTGGTCTGTGGAACTAAAATTATAACAAAATACAGTGACCTGACTGAGTTTGAGTTGATAACTTACTTGTGGTTCTGTATTTTCACAGATATTACAGGTGAGATATCTGGCATTTATGAATTTGTTGAAAGATTTTTCTTTAGTTGCAATCAATTGTCCAATTGTTCAAACATGTTACTTGGGGAAAAAGCCTTTGTCTCTCTGTGCCAAGAAGATGCAATGCAGCTTGCACTTTGTGTGAAGCACTGCCCTCTGTTGGCAGTCTGGTTCTGGAGGTAGTTAAAACGACTTCAAGGAGTTTTCTTTTGTGTTGATTTTGGCCTTTGTGGACAAATGTGTGAGTGTTTCCCAGGACCAGAGTTTCGAAAACCTCTAACCTCAGCCCTGTTTCCGGTTCTCCCGTGCCTCCCTCCGCTCCAGCGGGCTCAGCAATGCGTAATAATAAAATACCGACTGTAGTCTGAGTTTCTCAAGCAATCGAGTCACGGTGCCTTAGTATGTAACTTTAGAACAGAATCAATAATAGACTACATTAAAGACAAGAATGTAGTAAAGTTTCAAATGTGCAGCTAAAATGTATCTGAAGTATGAGATGAATAAACACCATGAAAAGAGTAAACATTTTCAAGTTAAGGGGGCAGTACTACAGCGATATCTTGTCTCCATTGTCATTTGTATACCTGAATACTTTTAGAATGTGTGTATCCTTGCAAAAGAATCCCGTTGTATTACCACATGTGTCTCTCTTTTAGACCCCACCTTCTGAAACTGGTTTAATTTGAGTTATTTGTGTTGTGTTTTGCGTGTCAAAATACAGAATACGCTGTTCAAGACTACTTACTTATTTTCTCCTGTTCGCTCTCTTTTGTCTCAGTCTCCTCCCAGTAAAAAGCGTAAACTGGAGAAGGTGAAGAAGCCGCTGTTGTTCACGCTGCCGGAGGCGGGACTGAAGGAGCTGCAGGCCAAAGCCTCAGCTTCAGGCAGCACAGCACGCGGCCCTGTGGACAGTGTCACTGCTCTGCTGGAGAAAACCCTCACTGACCTGCGGGTAAGCTTGAGGTTAAGTTTGAGCCTTTTGAAAGTTGTAGACCTTGGGGACATTACAAGTGTTTAAAAGTTCCCCGTCAGGTTCTCTGTGCTCCTTTTCACTCATTGTGATTTAAACAGTGGAAGGTTTTCCTGAACCTCAACATTGTAAGGTACAGTCTGTGTCTCATTGGCTCGTACTCGTCGCCGTTCTCTTCCACTCATTTTCCATAACCTGTGTAGCATTACAATGACAGCTCAAGCCTCTTCTTCTTATCTGTAGACTTGAAATTAAGCACACTATAAAATATGCTTAATCAGTGTTAATTCCTACGCTGTAACAGGAGTGTGTGCATTAAGCATTAAGTTATTAAATTGTACCCATTTAGCAGCTGGTTAATCGGCTAGTTAAGCTAGCGACCCTGCACAGTCTGCAGTTGCATCTGTTAAAACTATGTAGGTGGAACTGGGTGCTCTTGACTGGAATCCCACGTCTGCTACATCTCCAGTAAGCTCATAGTCGGCTTGTCTTCATGTGGCTCTGCAGGTGCTACACAAGCGTGTCTCGAGCAGAAAGCAGGAGCAGAGCCTCTTTATCACCGCTATGGAGAACACCTGGATCCACGGACGACAGAAGCGGCGCGAAGGGTCGCGACAGTTGCGAGAGCTTCCCAGAGCGCCTCACTGTGCTAGAACCAGCTCTCAAACCACTCTGGTCACAACCCCAGCATCTAAAAAACAGTCTGCCTCCACACGAAACAGCAACAGCCAGAATGATGGTGCTCCAAATGAAACTCCATCTGCACAAGAGCTAGCTGATCAGCAGCCAGGAGAGCAGATTGAAAATGCCGCCTCTTCAAATGAGACAAGGGAAGATGTAGCATGTGACCCAACAGCAGAACGGAAAGAGGTCTTAGAAAATGTACCAGGTGAAGATGTGGACATGACGTCTTCTACCTGCACAGGTGCAGGGGAGGAAACAGTCCCACAGGAAACACCTGGCGCAGTGAGTGAACCGCCCTCTAAGCGGCCCCTGAGCCCGGCTGTAGTCGAGCACTTCCTGTTAAAGTGTCTGCTGAACGTGGTGCTTGAGGAGAGCGATGTAGTGATTGAGATGCACTGGGTCGAAGGTCAGAGTAAAGACCTGATGAACCAACTGTGCACGTACTTAAAGAACACCCTTTTAAGGTCTGTCGCAAAGCCCTAAATGATCAGAATCTTTGGATTCATTATTGATATATTCCAGTTGATAACCAGTAGTTTACGTCACCATTTTTTGTACTTTGTCATTTTACCTTTTCAGATAGTACGTACTGTATATTGATGTTTTGTGCTCAGGTTTGTGAAAAACATTTGCAATAAATGTTCATTTTTTTAACCCGTTTTCTACTTCATTGTGCATCTTTTATACACAGATAGTACTTAGAAGCAGTTTTTATTATTATTATTATTATTATTATTATTATTGTGCAGTACATTTAAATGGCCACAAGAGCACATTGTTTGTGTTTCTTCTATAAGGGACTGTGTTCATGTGATAAGTCATTCCTTGTATAAAGATGAAATCCTTTTATTGCTTTACGAGACATTTTCTTCGCCAATGGCTTTGAAAGTTGACCCCAATATTTCTTGAAAGAAGGTCTTAAAACTCAGTCTGATTATTTCAGGATGTTTCTGGAGCCCTTCAGTCCTTCCTTTGCCTGGAGAACTTTTAGTATTGTGGTCCACTATTATTACTCTGTTGTAGGCAACATACTTCCTGACCACAGCTTAGTGAATAACAGGAAAAGACCACCAAATATCCAGGGCCGGTTGTTTGTGCGCTCATTGTGTGTTGCAAGCAAAAACCCAGTTCCTTTTTGTACTGCAGGGGTGTGTGTGTGTGTGTGTGTGTGTGTGTGTGTGTGTGTGTGTGTGTGTGTGTGTGTGTGTGTGTGTGTGTGTGTGTGTGTGTGTGTGTGTGTGTGTGTGTGTGTGTGTGTATAGTCTGGCTATTCCTGGGCCATTTGGGGACGGTGTAATAAGAGTGATTACAGAAATAATAAATGATTTATCTTTCAAGTCATTAATCAAAGAAAAAAGCCAAACATGTACTGGCTGCAGCACCTCAAATGTGAGTGTTCAGCTTTTGTTTTAGTTTTAATCTTTTCACAGCATGTAATGACCATCTTTAGGTTTTTTACTTTTTTATTATAACAATGAAGTTGCAGTTATAACAAAATGTTGCCCTATGGTGAGAAAAGTACTAACGTATTTTACCTCAGTAAAAATAGCAATACTACAGTGTAGAAATACTCTTACTTACAATTGAAAGCAGGGCTGTCACAAAATATACTGCAAGTACCAACACAAGTACTCATGCTGAATGACGTTATGCAATATATGATTTGATAATAACCAACCCACTCATGTAACCATAACCAATATTTGTTGATTATGTTTCGCATTATTAATCTGAAATCTGCGAAGTCACTAAAGTGATTTAAAATAAACACAGTGGAGTAAAAAGAACAATATTTCCCTCAATGAGATGTAAATGTGTCATGGTCACTTGAACCAGACAACATGAAGGCATCAGCTGACAGTAACGTTGTTACACGAAGAAAGCTAAATGGTATTTTTAAAGCCCTGCGTGAGGCTTCTACCAAAGGCTTCTTTCCTTGTAGCGGAGACGTGGTTGCGATGACGTCATCGGTGAGCCGGTTGGTAAAACGTTTGAAGTGTCGGCGCCTGTTTCTACACATGAAACGGACGTGACTCGGCTCACGACCGGAGCTCCGCAACGCGGTCCGTTGATCCAGTCCCCACGATGTCCGTGTTTTGTCGCGTCCGCGGAGGGAGGGCGTGTGGGTGGTTACAACCGCTGTGCGTGATTCACAAACCCTATTTGTTCCTACTACTTTGAGCGCCATCTTGTTTGTAACTCTTCTACGTAAGTGGTAGAGTTCCTACCGAGGGGGTATCCGATTACCCTTTTTTTTTTCTCCAGCGTTAGTCTGGAAACCTCTCCCTGTAGGGCGCATATTGCATTTGCTTTGTCGCCTATTAAAACAATACGCCGCCGTCTTTCTAACTGGACAGAAATGAGCATCGAAACGCTTTTGGAAGCAGCCAAGTTTTTGGAATTGCAAGCCCAGCAACAACAGAAAGCACGTGGTAAGTTTGATTTGATTTTAAATATATACCACATCCGCAACTGTGAAATAGCTTTTGTAAAATACGAAACACTTCAGGGAATTTCTTTTTCGCAGAAGGATTTATTTTCTGAGTTATGGACAAACACCGATTTACAAACGCCGTCCATTGAGTAATTTCAAAATGCACATCGTCGGTTCGTTGCGTTTACATTACAATATGACGGAATACGTTTCATTTAGTGACACTTGAGTGTTGCTTTTCTATTCGTCTCGAGTGTGCAGACGCGTTGCAGAATGCGGTTTCCTCTTTGGTTCACGTAGCGCGGTGTCTTCGCCTGAACCCGCCGATAGCTGATGATAAACACCCACGGGCTGCTGCAGCATCGGGGGGTTACTGCATCGAAACCTGCTGCATAGACGCGGGTGTTACAGCGGAAAGCTGCACAGCAGTGCTGTGAAGTTCTCCGAGGCTTTCCCTTTCTGTTTCTCGCTTCTCGCTCGATGCGTGACGGACTTCAGCTCACGCGCTGCTTCAAGACATTTAAAATCAAATGACCCAAACATGCGGAGATAAAGGGCGGTGGCGCAGGGAAAGCCGAGCTCGTTTTACATAATGACCTAACGTCTTCCGCCGGGGATCAAGTGACTCTGGCGCTCAGGCTTCCCTCCGCACGCGCCTGTCTCCTTCAAGTATTTCCGCTTTTAAACATATGCAGTGTCGTGCTTCTCTAACATCGTGTACATGGTTTAGTCGGATTGATTGTGTTTTGTAAAAAAAAACACGCACACACGCGCAAACTCCCTGGCCTTTCAGTGGCTTTTGGAGCGTTTGAGTGTCTGTCGATGACGTCGCCAAGAACCACGCCTTCATATGTTAACAGCATGGGGTGGCACCGCCCTTTTCACCACGTGCGTTCTTGGGCTACCCCTCCCAAAGATCGTTTGTGAAGACGATGAGTCACTATGATGTGGAGAGAAAATCTGTGTACTTCTTTTCTGAAAACAAAATGTGCCTTTCGTTCACCAACAAGACAAACATAAGGGCTCAATAGTCAAAACAAAGACATGCAGTATGTCCCAATTAAATACTAACTACTGTATGTGCTATGTTAATAGTATACTGTTTGAACTGTTGCTATACAATACATAATTTTGTTTTAGTTTTATACTAACAGGAAACAAACCATACACATTACTACCAATTACGTTTCACAAAGAGAGAGAGCTCTATTCTTCAATATTGCACCCACTTAAAAATGTGTGTATCTATTACCTTCATGAATGCAATGGAACAGGACAGAATTAGAAAAATGAGATCCTTACAAAAACTTATGTTTTGAATTAAAGTAATCTCAGTTTGTGAGTAACTTGATTGATGGAGAGCTGAGATGATTTAAATCCAACATAACTGTGCCAGTGAAGCGTATTCTTCAGCCTCCTTACTGCACATGTCAAGCAGAGTTTCCACAACCAGTAAATCCTTTTCACACACTAATCTGTAAACACTGCCGCCTTTACATTTACGACTTGAGCGTTTGTAACATTTCTATAATGTGTTCCTGGCTCAAATTTGAACGCAAACCAATTATTCAGCTGTGTAGCTGAAAATACTGTACATAGACCATGAAGATTTTTTTATAGCTACAGTTTAGATTATTTTGTTCAAGCTGCATGAGCTAAACTGCTTTTGTATCATGGTTGAAT
This sequence comes from Cyclopterus lumpus, assembly GCF_009769545.1. Taxonomy (NCBI): domain Eukaryota; kingdom Metazoa; phylum Chordata; class Actinopteri; order Perciformes; family Cyclopteridae; genus Cyclopterus; species Cyclopterus lumpus. The sequence goes on from NC_046978.1 coordinate 3,095,411, forward strand.
GCACTTATTGTATGTCGCTTTGAATAAAAGTGTCAGCTAAATGATATGTAATGTGGTATCAGGCTTGAAAATGTTTCAACACAGATTTTCTATCCACGCTAAAGACAAGATAATGCCACAGCATAGGCAGTAAACAAGCTCACCGTGGACTTAAAACAGTGTATAAAGACATTAAAAGACACATGTGTGAGAAAGCCAAAATGCTATTCCTTTAGCAAGCAAGACATATTCTTTAAAAAAAGCCTGCAGTTCTCCACCTTTTTTATTATTTTGGAGATATTTGTGCTATTCAGAAAGGCTCGGAGTGAGAGCTCCTGCTTCGTTCCTCTCCCAGCTCCTCCCGCCATGCTGCATTGGGAGAGCAGAGTCCTTCCCCTCCCCTCCTCTCTGCTACTGTAGAGCAGGTCACTGTGTGGAGAAAAGTAGGCCAGTGTTTCTCTGTGCTGCAGTTATATAATGTCTAGAGAAAATCCTCTTGTTTTTCTAAGTGCTTCTTAAATTTTCTTTTAGAAATGGCACTTCTAGTGTGTCTGTGCCACAATCTAAATGATCAATATCCCATAACAGGACAACATCTTATGAAAGCGGTCTACCAGAACATCTTGTATTTTTCTACTTTATTGTACTTTAAGAAAACAGTAGTTTTAAACAGTTTAAATAGTTGTGCCAAGCCTCAGGGAAAGTTTTCTTTTGTCAAAGCAGAGCTGTAATGTTCTTGAACTTTATACTCTTATTTGCTTGACAAATACAATTCTGACATATTATAATCTTTGGTTTACGCACTATACACAGGGCAAAATATAGAATTGATCACATAAAAACTCTATTTTTTACAAATTGTTCACCCTAATGCATTCATGCAATGTCAAATCCGTAAATTATAATTGTTTTAATATTTAATGTTTTCTTCAAAGATGTCTGCAAAATAGATTTTTCACATACATTTAGGATTACTAACGTCCGTTTCAGAAGTGATCTCCGGTAACGGTACACCTCGCACATGCAGCATGTTCTGTCCTGACATTGGTGACATAAGGGCTTTGTTGTTGGAGATGTGGAGCAGACATGCACCCACCTCCCCAACACAACTTGGTCAGTGGACTGTGACTGGTATTACATTACAGCAAGATGTACCTCCAGTAGAGCAACAACCTTCTTCGGGGGGGGGGCTTGAAGCTTCACAGGATTTTGTAAATACACATACATTTGGGGCACCAAAAAAGAAAGACAAAATGTTTTTTTTAAATCTAAAACATTTCACCTTAAACAAAGAAGCACAGAACATTTAGTTTCACTGCAGTAACGTCGAATAGATGATTACAAAAAAGACAAATCTCCAAGTCAAATGACATTTGGACAAAATGCTTGCTGCTCATGAGACATACTGAGATCCTTCAGCTCCCCATTATTCCTGTTGATGCCTCACGTCTTATTGCTGTTTCTTCAGTTTTTCGGTTCGGCAGCTTATGAAGACTTTAGTTTGGGGTTTATGACCCTGTCAGTAGTGCGTCCCACCACACGGCAGCTTTGAGGCATTTTACAATACAAAGTCAACGCAGATCGATGGATTGTTTCCCCCTCTGATGTGATAACTTTGCCTTGTTTCTTCCACAGAGGATGAACTAAAGGAAAAGCAACGTCTGGAGCAGTTGGCAGAGCAGAGGCACTGTGATGCGAACTATAACTCAACGATCCACATCAACAATGTTTCTAAAGCAGAGGAGTGCCGCCCGCTGCCCGTCCCCCCCTCTCTGCCTCCCTCCTCCATGCCCATCACTGTCATCCCCATCCCCGTGGTCACTCCCAACCTCATAGGCTCCTCCGCTCTGCCTGTCGCCACGCTCTCCCCTCCAGCTGCCACCATTCTGCCACGCGCTCCACAACCCAAACTTGACCACCCAACCTCTGTGCTGACCGCCAACCACAAGCAGCTGATACAGAACCACCATCATCACCAACAGCTCATCGTCCAAACTAACAATACTAAACTCCAGCAGCAGACTCACCCGCAGCTGGTTCAACGCTACCCTGGCTCCATCGTCTCGCCCCCCCAGCAGCTTGCCTTACTCCCTCAGCCGGGCCTGGTGGTCCAGCAGGCTCCTCTGCAGAACGGCCCCATCAGCCGGGGGAGTCCTCCTGATGACGGCCGCCAGCTAGACAAGAAGAGGCCTGGAGGGTATGTCCATATACTTGTTTACATTCTAACTTTAATAGGGCTACAACTTAGTACTTTTTTTTTATTGATATGTCCACTTTTTGTCTTTTAATATATAAGTACATTCGACCTGTAGCCTCCTAAAAGCACTCAAAGCATTTACCTTGTAATGATCTGAAATGGAGAAAAACTAGCAACATGTAGCCTTTGTGAAGCTGTTGCATTATGGGCAATTATTGATCTTTTGTTACATTGTAACTAAACTAACTACCTGCTAGCAAAAAAAAAAACTCTTCTTTGGTTGATTTAGATTATTCTTGTCACATTGCCCTTTTAAACACCAAATTCTTACTGTGCTCTCATCTGTGCTCTTACAGGGCAGGCACAAGAGAAGTGCATAACAAGCTTGAGAAAAACAGGTGGGTTCAACCTGTCTACCATAGGGCCTCCTAAAAGAGAGCGCAATCTGAGGTTATTTGTATTGTTCCATTTGAATAATATTGTACTAGTTACATAGTGTGTTGTCTCTGAAACTGGCTAGTGCCTTTGTTTATTGTAGCAGTTTAATTTCAATGCTGAGCTTGATCTTTTTTAGTTAAGAACACCAATTGCAAATATTGTTGTGGTAATCATATGCTAATAAAGTCACGTGTGGCTCAACCATTTCTCGCTGTCTCAAATCCCCTTCCTTTGTTTTGGGTCTGTCAGACGAGCACATTTGAAGGAGTGCTTTGAGACGCTGAAGAAGAACATCCCCAACATAGACGAGAAGAAGACCTCCAATCTGAGTGTGCTGAGAAGCGCGCTGAGATACATTCAGGTAAGACGAGTTGAGTTTGCTAATACAAAGGGTCTGTTTGCAAACTATACTAAACTGTCAGACCTTTTATTTTATTCATGGTCAAACAACATATTCCATCAACTGACCCTATACTTACCCTGAAAGCTTAGACCCGTGTACTGCATTTATAAAATACATCAGTTATGCTTACATGCAAAAAACTCCAAGGCCGCATCTCATTTTGGGGAATTGAAAACCGAAGATCCTCGAGATATTGTGTTGGATGTAAATATCCAAACTGTTAATTTACAACAGTTTGCTACAAAGGCTGCAATGGAGATGTCTGATTCTGCTCTCCTGTATTTATGAGCCTCAAATCCCAGTGTGAAAGCCTCGGTTAACCTGCCACACAACAGCTTTTGGTCTTTTTTCCTTTTTCCTCTTCATGTGCACAGATAGTTTCTTTCTCCAAAAAAGTAGCGCAGCTATGGCAATGCTGCAACTTGGTTATAGCTTCCTTTGAAGCGTGACCTGGACATGGCAGTGGAACAAATCAGAGATCAGCGTTTTTGGAGTTATGTTTGTGCAACCAACGACACAGCAAGTGTTTGGCACCGCATTAGTAATTTAACCAGTTTGTTTAGAAGTTTCTGCTCAAGGTTGTATCAAAGGGGCGTGGCGATGAGAGCTGACACCGGATGACATATTGCCCGTCTGATGTGTGTTTGTGAATCTTGCCAAGACTTGTTTGTACGGAAACGGGGAGCGTCCATTATCTTGAAGCCACATCGCGATGTGAGCTAGAGTCTCGTCTCCAAGAGGAGGGGGATTTGTTTAAAAAAAGGTAAACAACTCCTTTTGTTGTATAAGCATGATCGTAATTGTAATTTTCAGGGTTTGAATAATCGGCTTTGAATTTGACGAGATGGTTGTCTATGGGTGTATTTTTTTCCCACCAAACCATGGTGATTTGCAATATATTATGTAGGTCCTTGTTGTAGTGTTCAAGGGATTTTTCATTTGAAAGTTGAGTTGAGTTTGGACTCATGGTTTAATGCACTTATTGTAAGTCGCTTTGGATAAAAGCGTCAGCTAAATGACATGTAATGTAATGTAATGAAAGCACACAGGGTAGGGTACAAGATACGTGATGTTGGCTTGACTTACCTTAAGTGTAGTCCGTCCCAAATAAACTACCAGTAGTCTGACCAAAGAAGTTTGAAATCCTTCTTTTTGCCACAACATTGTTCCCTATTTTATTACTTGAAGTGATTTCTGTCATATTCTTTTTTTTCTTGCATTTCCTGCCTTTTTGTATTTCTATGTTTATAATGTGGAATCTCAAACTCGTCCTCATTTATACCAGTTTTAAGCAACACTGTATTTGATAATAAGAATTTGTGCCATTTCTACAAATGAATGACTCACCATGTGTTTGTCAGGCTCACACACCAGAGTATGCTGGTTGTAAACAGCTGGTTCAAAGGTCCAGCACTGGCCTAGTTTAACTCCTTCAGATTGTCTGTGTTGTTGACTGTCATAGTGTTAACTGTGGGTCATTTGTCTTCCAGAGATAGACACGTGAGACACACGTTTACCCAAGTGTTGTAATTTAGGAATGGTTGTCATGTTTTGTGCATACGTGTTGTAATTGTAAAAATCACATGGTGCAGGCGCACAGTGGTTATTAGAATTGCACAGAAGTTAATGTAAATCTTAATACAAGCAGTGGCATATATCATGGCAAAACGTGGTCCTGAAGACACCGACTGTTGAGTACTTTGCCAGGTGTTTATATTTCTGTCTGTCACAATCGTTCGTGCAAGATACAGTCATGAAACGTTACAGGTTTGTGTTGTTGGGGTGCTTCATACATTTTCTTTTAGAAATGGCACTCATGTTGAAAGCCAAGGGTCACGGCTGGTATGATCCCATCGCAATATGGTCTCTAGTTGTATTTACATTTGTCTGTTGATGACTGGGGCTTGTTGTTTGGTTTACAGAATAATTAAGTCCGTATTTGGTTATGCTCAGAAGTAATAGGCTATTTGGTGTGCACATTGATAGTCCTGCTCGGCTGAGCTTTTAAGGCCTCCATGAAAGAACCAACCATGAACATATTTTCTCTTATTATATATCTGTCTACTCATGTAGATTCAGCAGAAAGCAGTGTGCTGCTGATTTGATGCTCTAAGAAGCAGCAGTCTGGTTATTCCTCTCAGCGCATGGATACTGAGAGGAAGTAGGACAGCGTAGGTGCAGAGCTCGTCTCCCTCCCTCTGCAGAATGACCTGCCTCTCTGTTCCTCCTATCAACAGCTGAGCTGGACAAGGGAAATATGTTTAAAGCGGAAGTGAAGAAAATATCCGTTCAGTGTCTCCATTGACATCCCGTCGAAACACATTTTGATGAGCTCACGAATGGTGTCTACAGAACTGGCCAGGCTGGTCTGGTCTTGTTTCGGAGGGGCAGAGTAAAAGACGGGAAGCCAAAACCAAATTCGTGTTCACGCTTTCATCTTGCCATGGGTGGTGCAGACGTGGGCCTGCAGACACTTCCTCCCCGGTCCTCGCTCTCCTCTGAGTTGGCAGCAGAGGAGCAGCCTGCACACTAATACACTGAGTTCAAGTGAGGCTTTGGGCTCGGCATCGCATTTGATTTATCATGGCCTGGTATCTCAAGATGTGCAATCATGGTAGTATTATCAAGTCTACACAGACAGTCGCTGGCTTTGCCGACAGCCACGTGATTCTAGGTTAACGTCGTCATTTAATTTCGAGTCCAAATGACTCCGCGACTAATTGACCAGAGACCTTACACGCGAATATATTTAGCTTATGGTTTGTGTGTTAACGGAGCTAAACATGGGAGTCTGGCTTTTAGCTCTCGACGTATTCCGTCTTGTTCCTCACAGCTTTCCCCCCCGAGCCCGTAGTGGTGCTGCGAAAGCCGTGGCTGTAAAATAAGCCTGCGTGATGCATAAGAGCTCCTCCCCTCCCCCCCCCTCCGCTCTACATCCTGCCTGTCTGAGCTTTTAAGGCCACATGAGCAGCAAGCACATGGCTAGCCTGAGCTGCGTGACGTCACCCCCCCCGTGCTCGGCCCCGCCCCTCGCTGCAACAGGCAGGACTCTCCGTGCCACTCACTCGGCTCAGCTGCCAGCGGAAGGGAGTGAACGTGGAGCGGTAAACACGAGGCTCCGTTTACTCCGCTCGCGCTTCATTTCCCCCTCATCGGCGACTGAACTGGTTCCTCCACTGCTTATCCCAGAATGCCAGTTTGAAGCGCGTTGTGCCATCTGGTGGGGAACCTTGATGTAGAAAGGGTTGATGGGGAATACGTGTTTAAAGAATAAGTAAATTACATTTAATTGTGCCCATAATGGCATATTTCCTTCGGAGCCTTGCCTTTTAAACATAGTCCCGCTTTGACATGTATTATTCATTCAACATTAAAAATAATCAGTCCATGGCAGTCAAGGTCACTGCTCTTTTAATATTTCAAGGTTTTTAAAGGTCTCAGCTTAGTCTTTGTGAAAGTCTCAGTAAAACTCAGTTTCTTCTTTTAAGACTACAGTCAAATCCAACTGCTGTTACAGTTGATGTGGCACATGAGCATGTCCAGTATTTATCTCTTGGAACATTGAGATTTCTCTGGGGAAAGAAGGAACATATTTTTTAATCAGCAGGGTTGTCTTCCGACCAGTTGTTTTTATACAGCAGCTATGTGACAATGTACCACAGCACAGAAGTATTGTTTCACAGTGCTCTTGTACTGCACCGGAGCGAGGTCCGGACCTCAGCCACTATGAGGTAATTAGGTCGGTTATGACCAGCACACAAGGGGTGGTGTGCACAGTTTTTTTTTTCTTTTTTTTTTCTTCTTCTTCCACAGACAAGCCTGTTATTGTTGAACTCAGGCACCATGTGAAGTTCTGTGCTGCAGCTTGAAGGCACAGTGAGACATGGGTTTATGGTTACCACACTGTCACAAGACCTGTGCAGAAGCCTGATCAGTCATCCAGGCTGTGCAGCATGTCTGCAACGTGGCCTCCTCTGCTCCTGGCCCTTTAAGGAAAAATAGCCTTGTGCCGTCTGCTGCAAAAGTGAGTCAGTGAGTACAGCATGTATTGCTCTCTTTCAATCCCCCGCTATCTGCCTCCCTCCCTCT